>NC_137015.1:23635224-23805224 GCF_032717465.1 Coenobita brevimanus | reverse complement strand
TGAAACAAGCTGTGGTAAAATTATAGTTTCAGCCAGCCACAGAATTACCAGATTTTGATCCATTTTTTTGGTATTTTAGACAATTCTAAGGCATGTTTGTGGCATTTTTCTCATAAACTATTTTTGTTCTGTTCTTCAAGATAACCTAACCTATCCTTCAAGAGTAAAATAAAAATACCTGTAGTTTGTTTGCAGATGATACTGTGTTGTTGAGTGAAGATGAAGGGGAGCTGCAAGGCTTGGTGGATGAGTTTGGGAGAGTGTGTAAGAAACGGAATCTAAAGGTGAATGTAGGGAAGAGTAAAGTGATGGTCTTTGAGAGAGGTGAAGTCAGTGAATGTACAGCGAGGTTGGATGGTGAGGAATTGGAAAATGTGAGTACGTTTAAATACCGTACTTGGGTAGTGTGATGAGTAAGGATGGAGGTTTGGAGGGTGAAGTGCTTGAAAGGGTACAGCAGGGAAGAAAGGTTGCTGGTTCCTTGAAAGCAGTGATAAGAAGCAGGGAAGTGAGCATGGAAGTGAAAAAGTTACTATATAGTAGGACTCGCGCACGTTTGCGGCTGTGGTGTGACCCGCACCTGTGTACAATGGTGCCACGTTTCCCCAACTTGCGATGTGAAACGGAAGCTATTTATGTACAAGGCATCACAAATTCGATAAATTCAGATGAATAAAACTTACACTTGTGTATTTTGATGGATGAATCAACAGTAATCTTATTATGCATACTGTACAATATGTATGCCATGTTTCTGTGTTACTGTATAAATCAGTGTTGCTAAAAGAAATTGTAGTCACTTTTAATGTTTTTTAGCGTAGTTTTAGGGTGGGTAATAATATCACAGTTATGGATATAAGATAATGAGCCTGAAAAAAGAAGATATATGCCAATATCCAAAGTAAAAGAAATAATTCATGTAATTCTTGTGAGTGGCAACACTTACCCAGTCTGGCTTAAGGTAAAGTACGTACCTCTGTAGACCCAACCATAGCTTGTACAGGTGTTGCTAGGGAAAAATGCTCACATTTACCGGCTTTTACCATAATTTTAAGGACGAGGAATAATCAAATTTATAATCGTAAGCTAATATGTAGGACAAAATAGTAGGCATATGCCAATACCGAAGTAAAAAAAAAAAAAAAAAAACATTATTCACTCGCGAGCGGCAACACTTCCACACCCAGTCGGTGAGAGAGAGAGAGAGAGAGAGAGAGAGAGGCAGGAGAGGGGCATGCATTGAATGCATTGTCGGCATCACTAAATATAACAAAACCAAATTAACAAATGAAAGCACAATTATAAATAACTTATAAAAGAATCAAAAGTACTCAGGGTGGCTCACATTTCCCGCCAGGAGAGAGAGAGAGAGAGAGAGAGAGAGAGAGAGAGAGAGAGATAACGGTATAGAAAACGTGGCAACACTGTACACAGTTCCGGGCCACACCACAGCCGCAAACGTGGGCGAGTCCTACTATACATGACAGTATTCTGATACCAACTCTAACGTATGGAAGTGAAGCTTGGACGTTGTTGGAAGGACATAAATCAAGAGTGAGAGCAGTGGAAATGAGTTATTTAAGAGGAGCCTGTGGAGTCACATGGAGAGACAGGCTGACGAATGAGGATATAAAGGAGCGTTGTGGTGTGGATGTGGATGTGATAGGAAGCATTAGGAGGAATACACTGAGGTGGTTTGGTCATATGGAGAGTGAGAGACTGATAAGGAGAGTGTATGTGAGTGAGGTGGAAGGGGGAGAGGGAATGAGAGGTCAAGGATGAGATGGAGGGATGGAGTGGAAAGGTATATTAGAGGGGAAGGGGTGAGCTGGGGGCAGGGCAGTGAAATGGTTGTGGACAGGGCAAGATGGAGGGGATTTGTTTGTGGCTACCCCTTACAGGATTAAGGTGTATGTAAATAGATAGAATTTTTTTCAGAAATTTTGATGATGGTCATTTTTGTTGGAAACTTTTATGCTGGTCATTTTTATCAGAAATGCCTTATATTGCCATTTACAACCCCTATTTCCACTGTTGTGACAAAAAACAAACATATCTGACAAAAATGACCATCAGTTATCCATTGAAAAACATAGGAATCTTTCATATGAACCCGTTTTCCTCTCCTCACAAAAATGAACTAGCAGCAGTTATTTAACGGGGGGGTGGGGGGGCTGTGCATAACTCAAAAAAGTGAAACTATAACCCCCCAAATTGCCCAACTCAAAATATACCGGTATTCTAGAAAACCATGAAATTATATGTATATATTTTTTTCACGTTAACTCACCATCAAAAAAATTCAAAACACATGGATATCTTCCACATGAACCCTCCCCCACCTGCACCAAGGAAGGGGTGATTTATCATTTGTTTTGTTTCATTTATAAATGCCCCAACACGCATACACCAGCCTTGATCATCTAATGACAGCTCCCACACTGCTCAACCTCTGGCAGCCTCCCTATTCTGTGCCTCATCCCTGAAGCCACACACTATGACCTCGTCCCATGTCTTTTTCAGTCTGCCTAATCCCCAGTTTCCACACTTGTCACTTTCAGCATCCAGTTGTCATGCATCCTCTTCACATGCCCAAACCATCTTAACACTGTTCCCGGCCAGTGACTCACTGATGCCTCATTTATTGGCCAACCAATTCTGGGCCAGTGTTGCGACGGCAAGTCTTTTTTTTTTTTTTTTTTTTTTCTCTCAATATTCCATGGCTCAAATACATGGCACAACAATTTGCTGAACACACCAGACATGCACAAGTACTTTATTGGAAACATCCCCTGGCCGGAGATGGGGTAGAGAAGTTACACAAGGCTGGCCCGTTGTAGTGTTAATCTACCTCTCCTTATCACAAACCATCTTAGTTTACCCCTCCTCTGCACAAACCATCTCAGTCTACCCCTCCTCTGCACAAACCATCTCAGTCTACCCCTCCTCTACACAAACCTTCTCAGTCTACCCCTCCTCTGCACAAACCATCTCAGTCTACCCCTCCTCTGCACAAACCATCTCAGTCTACCCCTCCTCTGCACAAACCATCTCAATCTACCCCTCCTCTTCACAAACCATCGCACTCTACCTCTCCTCATCACAACACCAGTGCACTCCAGTTCCATCCTACCTCTCAAGTCTTCCATCATAAACCCAGCCCCCCCAGGACTTGCACTCAAGGATGCACTGCACGTCAACCTAACTATTGTCATTTCTGTACATTTGAGCCTGCGAATATCCTCTTCCTATACTGCCCAGGTCTCACCACCATACAGCATCGCACTCCTTACACATGCCACACACGTCTCATTCTCTGCACACAATCTATCTATCTGTAACCCGACGCTCCAATCCCGTAAAGGGTGGCTGCAGACAAAACATCTCCAAGTCTCTCTGTCACCTGCCATTTGACTGCCCCCCCTCCAACTCACTCCTCCCTCCCTTATATACCTCTCAACTCCATCCCTTTACCTCATCCTCGGTCTTCCCCTCCCTTTTCCTCCCTCCACTTCACCTACATACACCCTCTTAGTCAGTAATTCATTCTCCATTCTCTCCACATGTCCAAACTACCTCAGTGTATTTCTCCTACTTTGCTCAATCACATCCACATCCACCCCTCAACGTTCTTTCACTTCTTCATTCGTCAACCTGTCCCTCCATGTCACTCCACATGCTCCTCTCAAGTAACTCATTTCCACTGCTCTCACTCTTGACTTGTTCCCCTCTTGCAAGGTTCATGCCTCGCTTCCATACGTCAGGGTAGGGATCACAATACTAATCATGCAATGACTTCTTAACTTCCATACTCACCTCCCTATTTCTCATCACTGCTTTTAGTGAACCAACAACCTTCCTTCCCTGCTGTACCCTTTCATGCACTTCATCCCCAAAAGTTCCATCCTTACTCATGACACTACCCAAGTATATACTTGAATGCACTCCATCCATCCATCCATTGCCAGACGCCTTAATCCCGTACGGGGTGGCCACAAACAAATCGCCTCCATGTTGCCCTGTCCCATGCCATTTCGCTGCCCTGCTCCCAACTCACACTGCCCTCTGTCATATACCCCTCCACTCCATCCTTCCATTTCATCTTTGGTCTCCCCCTTCCTCCCTTCCCCTCCACCTCACTCACATACACATTCCTAGTCAGTCTCTCGCTCTCCATCCTCTCCATGTAGTCCAAAAAATATTGCAGGTGGAAAATACACAAATCGTGGTAAGTTTCTCGTCTTTTTCCATATTTGAATTAGTGTTGTGTAATGGCTTCCCTTTATTTTGTTCATGTGATTCTTTTTACCAGAATTTAAAACAATGAACCTCACACCCTTTTTTTTCTGTCTATCTATCTATCTATTGCCAGACGCCTCAATCCCGTTTGGGGTGGCCACAAACAAATCGCCTCCACGTCGCCCTGTCCCCCGCCGTTTCACTGCCCTGTTCCCAACTCACGCCCCCCTCTCTCATATACCTCTCCACCCCATCCCTCCATCTCATCCTCGGCCTCCCCCTCCCTCTTCCCCCCTCCACCTCACTCACATACACTCTCATCGTCAGCCTCTCACCCTCCATCCTCTCCACATGGCCGAACCATCTCAGTGTGTTCCTCATAACGCTTCCTATCACATCCACATCCACACCACAACGCTCCTTTATATCCTCATTCGTCAGCCTGTCTCTCCATGTGACTCCACAGGCTCCTCTTAAATAACTCATTTCCACTGCTCTCACTCTTGATTTATGTCCTTCCAACAACGTCCAAGCTTCACTTCCATACGTTAGAGTTGGTATCAGAATACTGTCATGTAGTAACTTTTTCACTTCCATGCTCACTTCCCTGTTTCTTATCACTGCTTTCAAAGAACAAGCAACCTTTCTTCCCTGCTGTACCCTTTCAAGCACTTCACCCTCCAAACCTCCATCCTTACTCATCACACTACCCAAGTACTTAAACGTACTCACATTTTCCAATTCCTCACCATCCAACCTCACTGTACATTCACTGACTTCACCTCTCTCAAGGACCATCACTTTACTCTTCCCTACATTCACCTTTAGATTCCGTTTCTTACACACTCTCCCAAATTCATCCACCAAGCCTTGCAGCTCCCCTTCGTCTTCACTCAACAACACAGTATCATCTGCAAACAACAGTACAGGGAGTTTCCAAACACTATCCTCTCTCACCAGGACCACTCCAACATTCAATACCCTACCTTGTACCTCTTTTATTACCCCATCCATGTACAGATTGAACAACCACGGAGACATGACACATCCCTGTTTCAACCCAACCTTCAAAGAGAAAAATTCACTTAGTTCACCATCCACACGCACTGCAGCCTTAGCACCATCATACATACTCTTCACAGCATTCAACAACTTCCCATCTATTCCATATATTCTTAATACTTTCCACAATCCTTGTCTATCCACCCTGTCATATGCTTTCTCCAAATCCATGAAAGCCACATACAACTTCTTTCCCTTCTCTAGAAACTTTTCCACTAAAGATCTAAGAATGAATATCTGATCTACACAACCTCTTCCCTTCCTAAAGCCTCCCTTTTCTTCTCCAACTAATTCCTCTGTTCTTTCTCTAACTCTGTCTATAAGTATCCTACCATACGCTTTTCCTATTATACTAAGAAGGTAAATGCCCCTATGATTACCACACACTTCTATTTCCCCTTTTCCTTTGTACAAGGGAATAATTATACCTGACTTCAAATCCTCCGGGACTCTACCTTCCTCCCAAGCCAATCTGCACATCTTCCACATCCATTCTACTACTATCTCTCCACCTTGCTTCAGCATTTTACCACACACTCCATCAATTCCTGGGGCTTTCCGCAATTTAACTTTCTTCATTGCTTCCACAACTTCTATCCTACTGATTTCTTCCTGTCTTCTCACCTCCCTCCTTCTCCCAGCCATTCCCCAGCCACTTATACTCGCATTACTTCCATCCTCTATGTTCAGCAATTCCTTAAAGTGTTCTCTCCATCTGCTCATTTTTTCTCCCTTCTCCACTAGTAATCTACCATTTTCATCTTTCACTCCCCTGCTAACCTCACGTCCACCCTGTCTTACTCTCTTCACCTCTTTCCAGAGCATTTTCTTACAGTCCCTCCACTTTACAGTCAAATTCCTTCCAAATTCCTCATCCACTCTCTTCTTACTCTCTCTTACTAATCTTTTCACCTCTCTATTACTTTCTACATATAACTCTCTCTTCCGCCTCTCAACTTCTTCCATGCCCCTATTTCTCATCCATTCATTGTATTCTTTCTTCTTTTGTCCCACAGCCTGTCTCACCTCTTCAGTCCACCACGCTGTTCCTTGCACCCCCGTCCGTCTTCTCTTCCTCCCACACACCACATCACATGCTGCACATATTTCTTCTGTAAATAACCTCCATACACTTTCCACGTCCCCCATCTGCTCCAATTCATATTTGCCCAATCGTTCCTCCACTTCTCTCTTATACTCTGCCTTTTTCTCATCCTCTTGTAACCTTTCCACTCTCCTTGCAACTACTCCTTCCTCTCGTCTTTCCCTTCTTCTCTTCCTCCATCTTACTTGGATCCTAATTCTGGCCACCACCAAGTAGTGGTCAGAAAGTCCACTCCCCCAACCTCTATAAGCTCTTGCATCCATTAAACCTCTTCGCATCCTTTCATCCACACACACATAATCAATCATTGCCTTCCTTTCATTCAGTTCACCACCCACCCTTCTCATCACTCGCCATGTATACCTGTGGATCATTTTATGCCTGAAGAGGGTATTGGCTATCACCAACCCCCTCCCAGCACAAATGTCCACTAATGCACTGCCATTCTCATCTATCTCAGCAGGCACACCCCACTCACCAACTATTTCATCCACCTTCACATTCCCTACTTTACCATTCAAATCACCGATCAAAAACACTCTCTCATTCCTTCCAAACTTTTCCATGCACACTTCCACATTTGTCCAGAACTCTTCTCTCACTCTGCTAGCACGATCTTGCATTGGCACATACACACAATCGCCCACATTTGTATTCCAACTTTCAACTTTACCCACACAATCCTTGACCTTTTTTTTTTCTTCTTTTATTTTTGGTTTAGGTTAAAGATTTTCATGTTTTGATTTTTTTTTTTCTTTTGGCAATGACATACAGTAGATTCAGTACTCAATTTACTGAACTCCAATGTAGCTGATGCCCGTGATAACTAAATTTTTCTTCCGGTATTTTTGCTGTGTTTAACAGGAAATATCCATTGATAGAGCATAATTCTGTTAAGGAAATTATGTACACAGTAAACATTCCTGGGGGTATTAATTATGGGTTCAGACAGCTGTGTGTAGCAGTGAGAGTTAGCATAGTTTGCTAGGTTTGGGTGCACATTCTCAGCAACTCGGCTAGACCGCTGGTTTCAAGGATTTAGCAGAAAATAGCTCAAAATACCGGAAAATTTTCCAGTATACTAAGCCTTGGTTATGGAACTCGATTTAGTGGAAAATTTGAGATAACGGAATGGGGGTTGGCTGAATTAGTTTGTTAAATTAAGCATCTACTGTATTTTGCTGTTTTTTACTCCTTCCCATGGCGGAAAAGAATAATCCAACAAAAATGACGATTAAAAATAGATTGAAAAGCATGAAGGATGGAACTAAGACTGGTGTGTGCTGTTAGATATGAGAAACTAATGATACAAGGAGGGAAGGATGGAACGAAGGCGGGATGGCTGGATGCAGGTGCAAGGAAGGAAGGAGGGAGGGATGCAAGGAAGGAAGGCGGGTTCTGTTATATGCGCATCCACTGTACAAGAAACCAGTTATACGAGAAGGGAAGGATGGGTGGAAGGAAAGAAGGAGGAAAGAAAGGAAGGAAGGATGGATACAAATGCAAGGAAGGAAGGAAGGTGGGTTCTGTTATATGAACATCCGCCATACAAGAGACCAGTGGTGCGAGAAGGGAAGGATGGATGGAAGGAAGGATGAAGGGAAGGAAGGAAGGCAGGCAGGCAGGTTCTGTTATACAGACATCCACTATACAAGAAACAATGATATAAGATTTTTTTTAAATAATAGAACAGAGGATGGAAAATGAATTAAAAAAAAATAATCCGTACTCCTGATTGCTGGAGTCCTCCATTCATAAAATATCTGTAACAGTTGGATTTGAACAGCTGTAGGTTGAAGTTTGGAGGGAAACAACTCTGGGGAAGTGAGTTCCAGAGAGATGCAGTTCAGAGAATAATAGATTTCTGATAGGCAGAAGTTCTGCAATATGGCTGTGTGACATTCCAGCCATGAGCACTACCAGATGTCCATGTAGCAGGGGGAAGACATGGAGAGGTGGCACAATGGATGCAACTTCGTCTGAGCATTTGCCATAAAAGTATCTGTAAAATAATGCAAGGGAGGCAACATTCCTTCTTACCTGTAGGGGAGGTAGTTTATTTGTAATGGCAGGGTTATTAATAATTCCAACAGCTTTGTTCTAAAGTTTGTCTAGTTGCTTTAGTGCAACCTTCCCACATCCACTCCACAAGGGTGAGCAATATTCAAGCTGAGAATGGGCAATTTAGGCTCAAATTTGGTGATGCCAGCAGGGTCAGTTACCCTAACCTTATTTTTCCATGAGTTATATACAGTAATCTCTCACTTATCCGGATGTGCAGTATCCGGACCTGTCCATGATTCGGATACTGGGCCTTGGCTCTATTAAACCATTATCTGAATTTACTTGCTATTATCCGGACGTAAAAGTCCCCGAGAACTTCGGCCGGCCAGCTAACATGTTCAAACATTTGATATTGTGGCCACTGGGCTCCAGCTGCAAGGGGGATATAGGCTGTAACCCACAACCAGAGCTAAAATGTCCATCCACCCCTGTAATGAATGGTCAAAGTCGCATGCTGGTCCCATCACTCCCTATGAACTTCCACTACCCGAGTAATACCGACCGCAACCCACAAGCGGTGTCAAAATGTCTGTACGCATCCCCACTGAATGTCCAATGTCACACAGCCACTGGGATTAGCCTTTTCCAAATGTCACCGCGTGTCTAACAGAGACCACAAGCCACAAGTCAGGTGAAAGCACCCGTCCTTCTCTACACCGAACGTTCAAACTCACCCATTCACAGGGAGTTGTGTTTCCCAATGGCGAATGCGCTTGTAAGACAAATCACAAGCCACAAGGCCGGTGAAAGCGCCATCTTCCTCATGACAGAAGGGTGAAAATCCTACCCACGCCTTGCTTCTCCCCCCTTCCTGTCCCTCCTCCATACCCTCCCGTGCTCCCTGCCTTGCTAGCCAGGCATCCCAGCACCCCCTTCACTCCCTCTGTCCCTCCCCTCCTTCGCACTGGAAGCACTGACCCGTGACATTTTAAAATTTTTGGCAGTTTATTTGAATACTACTGGTTGTATCAGAATTTTGTGAAATCCACAAGAAAGCTCATGAAATTCTGCAGCTAGACTTATGCTTAACTCATGGAAGGTACGGGCAAAATTTTGCACTTGGATGGTGGGAAGTTATTTGAAGGTAAGTTGGATGGTGGGAAGTTATTTGAAGGTAAGTTTTACTCTTGAACACCATTTATTCTAACAGCAGTTTTGTTATTTTACTCATCAGTTTTCTGTGTTTTTATTAGCTAATCATACAGTAAAGATGATGGTATATCATTCATACCAATATAACCAATTTCTGGTGGCATATTTGGCCATGGAATTTTTGTGTGTGCACCAGGAGCAGCTGTCACAAAGATAACTGATTTTCCAACCATCTTCAGTTTTTTTGTTGGTTTTTGTTGTTTCTGCATTGTGTAGCATTACTTTGGATATTGCTATGTGTTTTGATGTCTCAGTGTGGCAGAATGACCTGAAAACTGTGCCAAAATTAGGAGGGCTACTGTACATACAATAGTGTATAGCTAGGGGGTTTGGGGGTGTTCAGTGTTTTTTTTGTTTTTCATGGTTTTCTTGGTGTTAAAAATTATTTTTGATATTCCTGTGTGTGTTTTGTCTAAATATGCCTGAATGACAGGAAAACACTGGCAAATTAAGCCTAGGTACTGTACAAATAGGTTAGGTATAGGTTGAAGGTTGGGTATATGTAGGGTCTTGGTATAGTAGGGGGAATATTGGTCATTATTTGGACATTGCCACTACCCTGACACACCTTTGCCTTTATTATGTCGGATAATTGACGGATTGCATCACTCCATTATACCAGTTTTCATTATCCTATTTTTCACTCCATTATACCAGTTTTCATTACCCTATTTTTCACTCCATTATACCAGTTTTCATTACCCTATTTTTCACTCCATTATACCAGTTTTCATTATCCTATTTTTCACTCCATTATACCAGTTTTCACTACCCTATTTTTCACTCATACTAGCTTTTGCTGCGGTATTTTCGTTGTGTTATACCAGTTTTCACTCCGTCATACCAGTTTTGCCATCCAACAATCCTCATTAACATATCCCACTGGTATAACAGGACACGGCTGTATAATGTGGATATGTTATACAAAAACAGTCAGTATTTCAGTACAGGAAGAAAAGACTTCTAGCCTTTGGTTCCTTCTTTCTTGAAAAAAATGTAAGTGGATGAAAGAGGACTTGAATAGCTGGTTTTCTTGGTTGTTAAGGAAGCTCCCTAACACCTCATCCTTATTGATTTATTTTTGGATATGGCTGGCTAATATAATTTTGTATGTTATTTATGCAGTATAGTGATATTTGAATAATTTATGTAGCACAGAAGAGGATGGCAAGATGGAATAAGCAAAATAAATCAGTTGGGAAGAGGTGTTAAGGAGCTGTAGGCAGAGTTTGGTGATATTAGAATGATTTAAGTAGGAAGGAAGAGGATGGCAAGATGGAATAAGCAAAATAAATCAGTTGGGAAGAGGTGTTAAGGAGCTGTATGCAGAGTTTGGTGATATCAATAATTTAAGTAAAAGGGAAGAGGATGGCAAGATGTAATAAGCAAAATAAATCATTTAGGAAAATGTGTTAGGGAGCTTTATGTAGAGTATGATGAAATTAGAATGATTTAAGTAACACAGAAGAGGATGGCAAAGTATAATAAGCAAAATAAATCACTTAGGAAAATGTGTTAGGGAGCTTCATGCAGAAACAACCACAGAAGAGAACAGTAAGGTGTAGTAAGCAAAATAAATTACTTGAGAAAAGGTGTTAGGGAGCATCCTTAACCATATCAGGGCAGAAAGGATGATGTTTTATTCCCTTTACTACAGATCCAATAGTGGCAGTGTGGGCTGGAGAATGTGACAAGGATAGCACATGAATTGGAGGACAAGATGAGGTTATTCCAGGAGAAGACTTTGAGGATGAGACCAGGATATTCCAGGAGAAGACTTTGTAATAAGACAGCAGGGCCAGATACTTCACTGAGTTGGTACCACTGCCTCCATTTATACCTGGTACACTGGTCATCAGGTATTATAAACTGTACTGCATGTGTGTTGGTGGTAGCTGGTGCTGACTATCATCCACTCACTTGATGTACTGCAATCTCTTTTTTCCTTCACCTTTATCAGTATTTTTCTGTCTGTCCTCCTCTCTTCCTGTTTCTCACATCATCCACCCAATTGATGTAGTGCTGCCTACTTTTTCCTTCACCTTTATCAGTGTTTTTCTGTCTGTCCTCCTCTCTTCCTATTTCTCACCATCATCCACTCACTTGATGTAGTGCTGTCTGCTTCCTTCTCTAACGTTATCATTCTTTTTCTGTGTCTGTCCTCCTCTCTGCCTATTTCTCACCATCATTCACTCACTTGATGTAGTGCTGCCTGCTTCTTCACCTTTATCATTCTTTTTCTGTGTCTGTCCTCCTCTCTTCCTATTTCTCACCATCATTCACTCACTTGATGTAGTGTTGCCTACCTCTTCCTTCACCTTTTTCATTCATTTTCTGTGTCTGCCCTCCTCTCTTCCTATTTCTCCCATTTTTCCTGTCCCTTTTTATTATTCTTTCCTTTTCAGATGGCTTTACATTAAGTGACAAGCCTAATGGTTTCCTGTAAGCCAGGAAACCATTTACAACGCTGGGTGGTTACCATATAACCAAACCATATGTGTTCCCTATGTGTCAACAAGTGGGTTGATGGAGGGTTAATGCCCCTCCCCGTAAAATAACTAACTCAAAGACAAACGGCCGCCCCTTACCCGATTATGGCGTCGTGATATAGTCAGATAGATAAAAGAGTGATAGGACATATGTTCAGGAAAACGAGGAAAAAATAAGAGGGAAGGAGACTTAGAAGAGACTTAAAAGATGAGAGATATTAATGTGTAGTGTATAAAATAAATCACCAAGGAAGAGGTGCTAGGGAGGTTCGTAAAATTAAAACAATGCTATGGTATTTTTTTTGTATTGGGAATTGATATAACTCCAGAAGGAATTATTTATGAAGGATGTGTTAGATCAGTGAAGGAGCGTTGTGGTATGGATGTGATAGGAAGCGTTAGGAGAAACACACTGAGGTGGTTTGGCCATGTGGAGAGGATGGAGAGTGAGAGACTAACGAGGAGAGTGTATGTGAGTGAGGTGCATGTGGAGTCACATGGAGAGACAGACTGACAAATAAGGATATATAGGAGCATTGTGGTGTGGATGTGGATGTGATAGGAAGCATCAGGAGAAACACACTGAGGTGCTTTGGCCATGTGGAGAGGATGGAGAGTGAGAGACTAACGAGGAGAGTGTATGTGAGTGAGATGGAGGGGGGGAGAGGAAGGGGGAGGCCAAGGATGAGATGGAGGGATGGAATGGAGAGGTATATGAGAGAGGGTGTGTGTGAGCTGGGAGCAGGGCAGTGAAATGGCGAGGGAGAGGACGACGTAGAGGTGATTTGTTTGTGGCCACCCCGTATGGGATTAAGGCGTCTGGTAATAGATAGATAGATAGACATAAACCACACAGACATTACACCTCTTACCATACTCCTTTCACCTTAACTTGGCCCAGATTTTCATGGTGATGTGGGTCAGTGGCAGAAAAAGTCATTGGTTTCTTAGCTAGCACTTCTTTGTGACTAGCACCATATTTGTATTGTACTGTTTATAAAGACTTCAACCATCTATCCATCTATCTGTCTATCTGTGGAAGGGGAGAGGAGGCAGAGACCAAGGATGAGATGGAGGGCTGGAGTGGGGATATAATTATGAGAGGGGGATATCAGTTGGAGGGAGTGAAGCTAAATGACAGAGGATAAGGTGACGTGGAGACGATTTATTTGTGGCTGCTCCTTACAGTATTAAGGTGTCTGGCAATAGATAGATAAACAGACAGATACGTAGATAGACAGTGGAATGTGTGGTATTTGCACTGGTCATCATTGTATTGTGAAGAAGTAATGATGAGACGATGTTGAAAAAGATGATGATGATGATAGTGATGACGACGATGATGATGATGACGATAGTGATGACAATAATGATGATGATGACGATAGTGATGACGACGATAATAATGATGACGATAGTGATGACGACGATACTGATGATGATGATGACGATAGTGATGACTACGATAATGATGATGATGATGGTAGTGATGATGATGATGATGACAACAATAATGATGATGATGATGACGATAGTGATGATGACGATAATGATGATGATGATGACGATAGTGATGAAGACGATAATGATGATGATGATGACGACGATAGTGATGATGACGATAATGATGATGATGATGATGATGATGACGATAGTGATGATGATAATGATGATGATGACGATAATGATGATGATGATGACGATAGTGATGACGATAATGATGATGATGATGATGGTGATGATGATGATGGTGATGATGATGATGGTGATGATGATGATGATGACGATAGTGATGACGACGAAATGATGATGATGGTAGTGATGATGATGATGGTGATGATGATGATGATGATGATGATGATGGTGATGATGACGATGATGATGATGGTGATGATGATGATGATGACGATAGTGATGACGACGATAATGATGATGATGACGATAGTGATGACGACGATGATGATGATAATGATGATGATGATGACGATAGTGATGACTACGATAATGATGATGATTATGGTAGTGATGATGATGATGATGGTGATGATGATGATGATGATGATGATAGTGATGACGACGATGATGATGATGATGATGACGACGATAATGATGACGACGACGATGATGATGATGATGATGATGATGATGATGATGATGATGATGGTGATGGTGATGATAATGATGATGGTGATGAAGATGAAGATGAAGATAACGATGATGATGACGACAATGATGATGATGATGATGATGATGACGATGATGAAGGTGGTGGTGGTGGTGGTGGTAATGATGATGATGATGATGATGATGACGGTGACAACAATGATGATGATGATGTTGACAATGAAGATAACGATGATGATGATGATGATGATTTATTTTATTTTTGCCGCTCTCAAATTTTCTCTCTGTGGACAGTGATGTTGTGGTGGAGGCGGAGGCACAAGAGCTGCTGCGACTACCTTCTTTCAACAGTTGGGCGCGGGATGAGCCGGAGATATTACTGATGCTGCAACACATGTGAGAGAGAGAGGGGGGGGGGAGGGAAGAGTGAGGAAGAGGATGGGAAGGGAAGGGAAGAGAGAAAATGAATTGGAAAGAATGAGAGAGAGAGAGAGAGAGAGAGAGAGAGAGAGAGAGAGGGGCAGGAAGGCGTGAGGAAGGAAAGGGATAGAAAGGGAAGGGAAGAGAGAAATGAATTGGAAGGAATGAGAGAGAGAGAGAGGGGGGGGAAGGAATGAGGAAGAGGATGGGAAGGGAAGGGAAGAGAGAATATGAATTGGAAGGAATGAGAGAGAGAGAGAGAGAGAGAGAGAGAGACGCAGGAAGGAGTGAGGAAGAAAGAGGATTCCAAGGGAAGGAAAGAGAGAAAATGAATTGGAAAGAATGAGAGAGAGAGAGAGAGAGAGAGAGAGAGAGAGAGAGAGAGGAGTGGTGAAGAAGGAAGAGGATAGGAAGGGAGAGAAAATGTGAGTTTATGAGACCAAAATTGAATTGGAAGGAATGAGAGAGAGAGAGTATACAAGAACTCTGCTGTGTTTATATATTGCTGTTGATTCTGGTTGAACTAAACTTACCAAGTGAGAGACTAACTAGGAGAGTGTATGTGAATGAGGTGGACTGGGGTAGAGAGGGAGAGGAAGACTGAGGATGAGATTGAGTGATGAAGTTGAGAGGTATATGAGTGAGGGGTGTGAGTCGGGGGGGATGGAGAGTGAGAGACTAACTAGAAGATGTATGTCAGAGAGGTGGAGGGAGGGGAAGACCGAGGATGAGATGGAGCGATGGAGTAGAGAGGTGTATGAGAGAGGGGGGGGGTGAGTTGGGGGGAGGGCTGGGAAATAGCAGGGGACAGGGTGACGTGGAGGCACTTGGTTTGTGGCCACCCCTTATGGAATTAAGACATCTGGCTATAGATAGGTGATAGACAGATAGATAGATAGATAGGTAGATAGACATACATGGATAGATAGATAGATAGATAGATAGGTAGGCAGATAGACATACATAGATAGATAGATAGGTAGAGACATACATGGATAGATAGATAAATAATTACCAATGTCTCCCCTCCACAGGTATACAGATCTAGGCCTGCCGTCCTAGTTGGTTATAGAGACACAAGTGCTGTGTAATTTTCTGTGTCGCGTCTGCCACTGTTACAACCAGGTCCCTTTTAACAACTTCCAACATGCCTTCTGTGTTGCTCACATGGTAAGTGGCTCGTATCCTTGTCATAGATTTTCATTATTGTTAGTATTTATTATTATTATTATTATTATTATTATTATTATTATTATTATTATTTTATATTATTATTATTATTTTATATTATTATTATTATTATTATTATTATTATCATTATTATTTTATATTCTTCTTCTTCTTCTTCTTCTTATTATTATTATTATTATTATTATTTATATTCTTATTCTTATTATTATTATTATTATTATTATTTTATATTCTTCTTCTTCTTCTTATTATTATTATTATTACTGTATTATTATTGGTCACTCTCATCTTAAATGTCAGGACCAACTGTCTAGCCCCGGGCTCCTACGCTCCTCCTGGGGCAACGTAGGATTGCATGATGGATGGATGGATGGATGGATTATTATTGGTGGCAGGTGGGGGCGTCTACCATCCACTCACTCAGTGTAGTGCTGCTCTTGGGTGTCTGCTCTTTCCTCTCCTCCATCCTTATTTCCTTCATCCTCTTTTGTCTTTCCTTCATTCATTCCTCATCCCTCTGCCTACGGGTGACTTTACACTCCCTCTTCTGTCTTTCTTTCCTTCATTCTTTCCCCTACCATCTGCCTGTGAGTGACTCTACACTGAGTGACAAGCCAAATGGTTTCCTGTACACCAGGAAACCGATTTACTACACTGGGTGGTAACCATATAGCCAAATTTTGGCGCCTGGTGGTTTGGTGGATAATTATGGTGCTCCAATCGGATTGAGCCGTTGCAGGTTTATATCCAAGGGATGGTTGGGGTTTATTGCTCACATAATGCCACTCAGGGATGAGTGAGGCTGGTCACTCTCATCTTAAATGTCAGGACCACTTGCCTAGCACAGGGTTCCTATGCTCCTCATGAGGTAATGTAGGATTGGATGATGGATGGATGAATGAATTATTATTGTTATGCTGGGTGTTTTAGCGTCGGTTTCCTGTCCCTCTAACACCTGGTGTGTAGCTGGGTTCCCTGGCTAGACCGGAGCTTAGACAAATAAGAGAGAGGCAGGACACAAAAACTCATTGCAACAATCTTACACATGTATTGACACATTCTATGTGTGGAACAGGTAGATGTCACGAGAACAGGAATCTGGGTAATTATAAGTTATATGTAGAGATCATGGGTAGTAGTATCACGCAGGATACTGTTGGGACAATATTGGGAATAAAAGTGAACAGTGCACTAGTCAGCACTGGGGGCAGGGGGCAGAGAAACCACTAGTCAGCACTGGGGGCAGTGGGCAGAGAAACCACTAGTCAGCACTGGGGGCAGGGGGCAGAGAAACCAATCACTGTTGCTTCGTGGGAAGTCTGTCTCATGCTTAGTGTGGGCAGCGCACTTTATTGGTCTTAGGTGGAAGCTATGCTACTGGGGGCCGAGTCACACATGTATAGGTGGGCACTGCCATCACTGTTTGGCCGCATACACTAATTCACTGTTTCGCTGTTAATCCACACCTTGGTTCTGGTAGCACCGATTGATCTTAGAGCAAGGCTATGTAACTGAAATCGAGATATGCTTGTGTAGGCAGACACTACATTCACTGCTCAGCCGGGTTCACTGTTTCACTGTTACACTGCTATTCCAGCTTTCGTTACATTAACACTGACAGGTCTTACTCTAGGCTTCCCTTACACAGAGTAGCTCACTGCCCAGCCCTAGTGTCACTGTATCACTGTCACGGCACTTTCACTGTCACTCACCATCGGGACTGGGTGTGGTGGCGGTGAGGGTAGACGGGCGGCGGGGAACTCACAGCCCGGCTGCTGATGGGGGCTGAGTTCCACCAGGGGTCTTAGCATCCAGGGGCCACGGAAACACTCGTAGGGGTGTCCTGTCTCGTCCGGGGCTATGTGGGGCAAAGGGCCCCTCACTGTCCGGGCTGGGAACTGGAGTACGGCCCTCAGGACTGGGGCCAAAGAGCTGCCTGAAGCGATCACTCAAGTGCCTGACGGAGGACGAGGGTCTCCGGTGTCGGGGTGGGGAGATGTCCCACCTGGGGGTCCTAGGGGCAGTCTCGAGGTCCTGTTGGCTTCGGTCTCCGGCAGTTGGGGACGCCAACAGGAGCTGGCTGCAGCGTTGTCCTCCATTGGGGTCCGTCAGGCTGGGCACCTCGGGGACCAGCTGCACAGAGAAGAGCCCGGTGGGAGCCACAGGGCCTCTCCAACAGTCCTCGGGGCTGGGACCTTCCTCCTGAAGGTTGTCTCACTGTGGGGATGTGGCAGCACCTGACGGAGGAGCGGCTACTGGCCGTCTCCTTCAGTAGGCCCAGCTACTGGCTGTGGCCTTTCAGGAGCGCGGCTGCAGGCCGTTGCTGAAGCCCGGCTACTGGCTGTGGCCCGTTTGGGGGAGCAGCTACAGGCTGTCTCCTGAAGGAGGAGTGAGCAGCTACTGCCCGTCTCAAGGGCACCTTCAGAGTGGCTACAGGCTGTCTCCTGAAGGAGGAGTGAGCAGCTACTGCCCGTCTCAAGGGCACCTTCAGAGTGGCTACAGGCTGTCTCCTGACGAAGGCGGGAGTGATACAGGCCGTCTCCTGATTGCCTCCCGAGCGGCTACAGGCCGTCTCTTGGGCACCTTCTGAGCAGCTACAGTCCGTGTCCTGAAGGAGGTTTGACCGGCTACAGGCCGTCTCTTGGGCACCTTCTGAGCAGCTACAGGCCGTGTCCTGAAGGAGGTTTGACCGGCTACAGGCCATCTCTTGGGCACCTTCCGAGCGGCTACGGGCCGTGTCCTGAAGGAGGTTTGAGCGGCTATAGGCCGTCTCTTGGGCACCTTCCGAGTGGCTACAGGCCATGTCCTGAAGGAGGTTTGAGCGGGTACAGGCCGTCTCTTGGGCACCTTCCGAGCAGCCACAGGCCGTGTCCTGAAGGAGGTTTGAGCGGCTACAGGCCGTCTCAAAGGGCGCAGCTACAGGCCACCACAGGGGTGCTGCCTTGAGCTATAGGAGTAGCTCCACCCCGATCCTGTTGGGGGTCAGCTCGCCTGAAAGGTAGTCTCTTTTTCCTGCTGTGGTGGCGGCGGGTGAGTTCCGGGTCATAGGGGCGCTCGGCACGGGCGGACTTATGTCCCTGTCACTAGGGGTTGGGCCGCGCTCTATTCGCCCCTCCGTAGGATCCTCCTGGGGGTGTTGAGATGCCCTTGGCAACGATGTCCGGCATTTTTATTATTATTATTATTATTATTATTATTATTATAGTGGTAGGTGGTGGTGACTATCATCCACTCACTTGATGTAGTGTTGCCTACTTCTTCCTCAGCCTTTATCATTCTTTTTCTGTGCCTGTCTTCCTCTCTTCCTGTCTCCCATCTTTCCTGTCGCTTCTTATTGCTCTTCTTTCCTTTACAGGTGGCTTTACATTGAGTGACAAGCCAAATGGTTTCCTGTAAGCCAAGAAACCATTTACAACGCTGGGTGGTAACCATAGGCAAACCATACGTGCTCCCTACGTGTCAACAAGTGGGTTGGTGGAGGGTTAGTGCCCCTTCCCATAAAACAAATAACTCAGAGTCAAATGGGCACCCCTTATGGGATTATGGCGTCTGGCAATAGATAGATAATAGATAGATTATTATTGTTTTTTTCTCTATCATACCTCACCCTGTCCTAAGGTGATGATGATGATGATGATGATAATGATGATGACAGTGATAATGATAATGATGATGATGTAAATGATGATGATGATGATGATAGTGATAAGAGTGATGATGATGATGATGATGATGATGGTGATGATGATGATGACTTCTTGACAGATGTATGGTATGGTGTGGATTGCAGGAAGGACTAGGTAATTTAGATGTGTTCATTCTCCCTACATCCTGCATATTCCACGACCCTGACCATCCTGGATTTAATAACATGTACCAGGTAAGGGAAGCACTGTATTGTTTATTTATATTTGGCCTGGGTTTTATATTACAGTATAGACAAAGCAGCCTAAGGGATATATAGAAAGAGCTGTTTAGTAGATGGATTGATAGATAGAGTGTAGTGTTAAAAATAGGTAGATAGATAGATATACTGTACTGTTAGAAAAATGATAGATAGATTGATAGATAGCAATACTTGATGCATTTATATTCACTCATTGATCAGAGCTATCTAGTAGATAGATAAATAGATTATAGTGTTAAAAAATAGATAGGTAGATATATTGTACTGTTAGAAAAATAGATAGAGAGATAGATATACTGTACTGTTAGAAAAATAGATAGAGAGATAGATATACTGTACTGTTAGAAAAATAGATAGAGAGATAGGTGGATAGATAGCAATATTTTATGCATTTATACCCACTCGCTGATCATTGTGAAGACAGAATTGGCCCTGAGTGTGCCGCACTGCTCAAGCAATAGATAGAGAGATACATACATACATACATAGACAGTTAGATAGATGCACAGATAGTTTAAAAGATTCATTTTGGCTACAGATCAGTGCAAAGACAGAGTTTGAAAATCATCATTGTTTTGTTGCATTTGCCACTTTCAAGCAATAGATAGATAGATAGCCAGATAGATAGATAGACAGATACATAGATAGAGACAGCACCACGTAATAGATTCATTTTGCCCACAGATCAACACAGTAGATAGACAGATAGATAGATAGATAGACTGATAGATACACAGCACCACCTATTACACTCATTTGGGGAGGGGTAGACCAAGGATGAGTGGAGCAACATGAATGCAACATATTCAGGTGGGTGTGAAGAGAGGATGGAGAATGAGAGACTGACTAGGAGAGTGTATGTGAGTGAGGTGGAGGGGGGAAGAGGGAGGGAGAGACCAAGGATGAGTATTCTAGTCCGGACTGTTAGTAATTACGGATACTATAAACCCTTTTATGGTAGGGACAACTCCATGACCTTACTCCAGTTGGCACAAAGCCATTTTTAATCCACAGAAACGTATCGGCCGAGGAGCACAAGAAAATTCGTGAAGGGATGATCCGCTGCATCCTGGCGACGGACGTGGCGCGGCTCAGTGGGCTGCTGTCCAACTTTAAGGACATCATTGAGGATTAGATGTCAAGAACCAGCTCTTGTTAACCTTGTATGTATAGACTGTGGCTGATTTGGACTGTTTTTTGCTCCCTCATGATAGGCATAACTCATATTATTTGTCATATCATGCATAAACCTACAGTATAATTGCATGAGTCTACCCTGGTCACCTAATGGCAGCAGCTGTCCATGCTGCTTGATCTCTGGCAGCCTCTGGTATTTTATCCCAGCTAGTGCAAAAGGGCCTGAGAGTTAGCCATAGGAATTGTGGTAGGTAGGGGCAACTACTATCCACTCACTCAGTGTAGTGCTGCCTACAGGTGACACAGCACTGAGTGACAAAACAAATACTTGACTGTAAAGGGGTGATTACCATACCGTCAAATGGAGCCGTGGTGGTTTAGTGGATTAGGGTGCCCCAACCAGATGTTATGGTGCCCCAACCAGATGTTATGGTGCCCCAACCAGATGTTATGGTGCCCCAACCAGATGTTATGGTGCCCCAACCAGATGTTACGGTGCCCCAACCAGATGTTATGGAGCCCCAACCAGATGTTACGGTGCCCCAACCAGATGTTATGGTGTCCCAACCAGATGTTACGGTGCCCCAACCAGATGTTACGGTGCCCCAACCAGATGTGACCCAATAGGGTTTACATGCAAGAGGTGAGTCTTAAGAGGCTAAGGAGGTGAATACTGTTACCACGAAGGAGGGAAGGGGAGGCCAAGGATGAGATGGAGGGATGGAGAGGTATATGAGAGGGGGGGGGTGAACTTGGAGCAGGGCAGTGAAATCGCAGGAGACAGGGCGACATGGAGGCGATTTGTTTGTGGTCACCCCTTACAGGTTTAAGGAGTCTGGCAATAGATAGATAGACAAAGACTGTTATGGTAAGGTGGTAGATGGATGACAATGAGAGAGGGGGATGTACGTTGGGGGGAGGACAGCAAAATGGCAGGGGACAGGATGACATGGAGGCGATTTATTTGTGGCCACCCCTTACTGGACTATGGCTTTAGGGTATAGATAGATAGATAGATAGATGGATTGATTGATTATGTATGCTCAGTACAACTCTAGCATTTTATTTTAGCCAACACCAGATATCTTATTAATCAAAGAGAAGCCTGAGAGTGTTAATACTGATTGTAACATCCTGCCCAGCTGAGCAAGGCAGCAGACCTCAGCACTGAAGCGTGGCCGCTGGACACTGCTGAACCCTGGCTGCAGTGTCTCAGTACTGATTAGTCCTGCCCAGCTGTCCAAGGTGCTGATCAAGGCAGCAGACGTCAGCACTGAAGCGCGGCCGCTGGACACTGCTGAACCCTGGCTGCAGTGTCTCATCCAGGTAACGTGTTTTTTAACTGTGATTGAGAAAATTAGGAGAAATACACTGAGGTGGTTTGGACATGTGGAGAGAATGGAGAATGAACGACTGACTACGAGGGTGTATGTAGGTGAAGTGGAGGGAGGGAGAGGGAGGGGGAGACCAAGGATGAGGTGAAGGGATGGAGTTGAGAGGTATATGAGGGAGGGGGAGACCAAGGATGAGGTGAAGGGATGGAGTTGAGAGGTATATGAGGGAGGGGGAGACCAAGGATGAGGTGGAGGGATGGAGTTGAGAGGTATATGAGGGAGGAGGAGACCAAGGATGAGGTGGAGGGATGGAGTTGAGAGGTATATGAAGGAGGGGGGAGTGAGTTAGGGGGAGGGCAGTCAAATTGTGGGTGACAGAGCGACTTGGAGGTGTTTTGTCTGCAGCCAGCCTTTGCAGGATTAGTGCGTCGGGCTATAGATAGAAATTTCTTTTTCATTATAGGTGGTGGCTTAGGCAGGTAGTGTTCTGTTTATTCCTTTTTTCTTTTTTTCTTTTTTTTTCTTTTTTTTCAAGGTGGAAGTGCGAATATCTCAAATTTGTTGTATGCTGATGATGTAGTGCTGCTTGCAAGTACCGGACAAGAACTTGGTAGGCTAGTGCAGAGTTTTGCTGATGTCTGTGAGCGTCATGCCTTGAGAGTAAATGTAGAAGAGTGTAAAGTGATGGTTACTGAGAGAGAAGGTGACTCCCAGTGTGATGTTACAGTGAATGGAGAGAGACTGGAATTGGTGAGAGAGTTCAAATACCTGGGTACAGTGATAGAAAAGAGAGGAAAATGTGCAAAAGAAGTTGAAAGTAGAGTGACACAAGGAAGAAAAGTAGCTGGTGCAATGAAGGCCTTGATAAGAAACAGAGGCTTGAGTGTTGCAGCTGCACGAGGGTTACATGAAGGAGTGTTAGTGCCAACTTTAACATATAGATGTGATACTATAGTGTGGCATGAAAATGAAAAGTCAAGAGTAAGAGCAGTGGAGATGGGACTGCTGAAGAATGTATGTGGAGTACAGAGAGTGGATAGGATACGAAATAATGTGATTCGTGAAAGATGTGGAGTGAGGAAGTCGGTGGACACCAGAATTGAAGAGAGTGTACTGAGATGGTATTGTCATTTGGAGAGAATGGACAACAATAGAGTAGTGAAAAAGGTATATCTGAGCGAATTTGAAGGAGGGAGGAGGTGAGGTAGGCCAAGGAGAAGGTGGAGAGTTATGGTGGATGAGTGTGTGAGGAAGAGAGGTTTGGAAGTCGGTGAGGCTAGGGAACTGACAAGAGATCGAGCTGGCTAGATAAATGTTGTGAGGAGAAGTGTGTGATCTGGGATTCTGGCACCCCTTTTTAGCATGGCAGCGTCCTGATCGACTCAACCGGATACATTTATGTGAAGCTACAGAACGTGGTGAATGTTTTGGCATGTCCGATGGAGCCAGGATTCTGGGGGCTTGAATGATGAGTGAATGGAAGCGTGGCCCATTGGATTGGGCAAATTTGGGCTGTCTGGACATTGCTGCTCCTCACCCTGCCCTTGGGTGGGAAGGGAGGTCCGAATGATGATGATTTTTTTTAATGCAAGGGAGAAGGAATCAAAGGCCAGGAGCCTGCAAACAAGGCTGACCAATGCAAGAATGGAATATGTTTTGAAAAAATAAGTATGATTTGTATACGTGGTTGGGATCACCAGTGGGTTGAGCTGGTGAAGGTTTATATTCAAGGGGTGGTTGGGGTTTATTGCTCACATAATGCCACTCAGGGAGGAGTGAGGCTGGTCACTTTCATCTTAAATGTCAGGACCACCTTGCCCAGCCCCGGTCTGCTACGCTTCTCATGGGGCAACACAGATTTTGGTTGATGATGATAATGATGATGATTATTATTATTATTCGTTTATTTATTTACTCATCCCTTCCAAGAGTGGGCAAGAGGTATAAATGATGACGATGATGGTGGTTCTTTGTGGTGTAATATTTGTGTAATGTGTGATGTACTAACAGTTGCTGCAACATTTGTATGTGCTGGCTGCTGAGCCTTAACCGGTCATGCCAGTATGTGCTGGCCGCTGAGCCTTAACCGGTCATGCCAGTATGTGCTGGCTGCTGAGCCTTAACCGGTCATGCCAGTATGTGCTGGCCGCTGAGCCTTAACCGGTCATGCCAGTATGTGCTGGCCGCTGAGCCTTAACCGGTCATGCCAGTAGACGTTGACACCGGTTGCCTCTGTCAGGTCAAGGTGATGATTGGGTAAGTCACACCATCATGCCACTTACATATTCCCTCTTTCCTTGTTTCTGAATCCTGCATAACCTGTTGTACTTTTCTTTTTCCATATTTCTGGACCCTGCCTTACCCCCATTTGCTAAATAGAACTGTCTATATTTTCCTATTGGCCAAAGTGCCTGGAACTGACAACAATGACAGAGACTGTTAGTGCTGGTGGTGTTTTGGTGATGAAGTGGTGGTCTGGACGGGTTTACATTCTAGAGGTAAAAGAAAACCTGGAGAGGAAACTGTTCAATTTATTTTTATGCCAAAACTTTCTCCTGTCAGTTTACCTCAGAATCTGAAGATTTTCATTGTAACAGTTGGGTTTTTAAGCAGTCTGTATGATTTTTATGAGACACACACACTAGCAGCGACCTTTGATGTTGTGCTGTCAGGAAAGTTGACACACAAACAGCCTACTGTATATAACATTCACGCCTCATTACTATTCCATCCAGATTTCAAGGAATGTGTGAGTATCCTGGTGTGACGTACGTGGTGGTGGTGCCAACGCTGCTTCCTGAATTGAGTAAACTATCCACAGTGACCCTGGAAGCAGACACCCCTGACCACCACTACTGGCCTGTCACCACCCAAGGCCACGCCAGCTGGGATGTCCTGGCTTGGCTGCTGAGATCTGGGGCAGGTGTAGCAGCTAAACTTTGAGATGGCTGCCAACTTTATACCAGAACCACCACCCCTATCCCAGAACTACCACCCCTCACCCTGCTGCTGCTGCTGCTAACCTACCAGCACCTTCATATATAACTGATCCAGCTGCTGGTTGGGCCATTAAGGTATGTTGGTTGGTAAATTGTGGCAGACACATTTGGTCTTCCCACAGAGGTTGTCCCTTGCTTATTCAGTCTGTACAGTTGGTCATCCATTTCCTATCTTTATGTGAAAATCTTGTATGTACTTGTAAGCAGACTTTATTAATAACCTTGGTGTTTATTCCTGTTAATAACCTTGGTGTTCATTCCTGTTAATAATGTTGGTGTTCATTCCTGTTAATAATGTTGGTGTTCATTCCTGTTAATAACCTTGGTGTTCATTCCTGTTAATAACCTTGGTGTTCATTCCTGTTAATAATCCTGGTGTCCATTCATGTTAATAATCCTGGTGTTCATTCATTTTTTCCTAACGTGAAAATCCTTTACATACTTGTATGCATCAACTTACACTTTCTTTGACACTTCAGTTTACATACTTAATGGGTGAATAAGAGTTGAGATGAATTGATGTAGTTGTTTATTTATTTGTCATACACTATATCTTTTCCAACATTTCCACAGCTGTGTACTTAGTGAGGTCAGTGGCTGCTCTGCTCAGCTGGTGCATGTTGGTGGAACATCACCCTCATCGTCGGCAGCATCAACCAATATGTCATCCTCGTCATCAACCAAACCATCTTCAGCATCATCCAGGTCACTGGGGTCATCTGAAGGCTGCAGCAATGAGAGGAGAGAAGAGGACAATGAAAATGGGTTCACTGCAGCACTTATGACAGTTGTATATAAGTACCTGTCTGTTGGAATGCCCCAGGCCGTACCCCACTCCCTGGCGGCACTACAGGTGATATTCTAATTTGTCAGTGTAATGTACAAATCCTGCACCAGCACCACACAACACATTTAAGTGTAATGCATAAATCCTGCACCAGCACCACACAACACATGTAGTAGTGTCCTAAAGCACATCTGAAATGTGAACCCAGTGAACTGTGGGCTGAAGCTGCCCTCCTCCTGTAGTTCACCATCCACTTTTCTGGGGATAGGGAGGTAGCTGAGGAATGTTTGTCAAACCTGGCAGTGGCACTGACCAGCACACCACATGAAGCCATCCCTCTTTATATACTTTATTAAGCTTAAGCTGTTTTTAAAATGGCTTGTGTGCTACATGTCTTTATTCAGTTACCAAGCACTGCATAATGAAGTCATTTAAGTGGAATATCAAAGTAACAAAAACTAAGCCATTTTTGTTAACAGTAAACTTATGGAGGCTTGTTGATGCTGTTATTTGGGTAGGCACCATTATAAATACTTGCCAGTGTATCACCTCAGACATTACAACAGCCTGGAGTTTGGTAACATGTTGGGAATAATTTTCTGTGAACTGGTGGGTTAATCAAGGACATAAATTACTGGCCATGTGGGGAGGATGAAGAATGAGAGACTGGCAAGGACAGTGTGTGTGCATGAGGTGGAGGGGGAGACCAGGGATAAGATGGGAGGATTAACTGAAAAGATAAATGAGAGAGGAGGACATGAGTTGGAGGGAGGGCAGCCAAAGGACAGGACAATGTGAGAGCAGTTTGTTTCTGGTCACCCCATACAGGATTAAGCTTCTGGCAATAGTAAGATAAATTATTCCTATGTATTGCCAGCAGCATTATCCTTTAAAGTTACTTCACTCGTGTTTATAATTGTTGTATGCAGTCAGTAGTCAGAGTCAGGAGTCTGAGGATGTGGCTTTCATTCCAATAGCCTTTCTTGGGATCTTTATGCATCTGTTACAATAGATATTCATTATTATGTCATACGTTAATTTGGATTGTGTGTTTTAGATATAACTAACCTTTACTCTTGTTTATAATTGCTTTATACTTATAGCATTATAGTGTAAGTTGGTAGTGGTTAAACACCCAGTCCCCATTTTTGCCCATAGGTTATGTACTCTAGTGGTAGGTGGTGGCAACCATCATCCACTCACTTGATGTAGTGCTGCCTACTTCTTCCTTAGCCTTTATCATTCTTTTTCTGTGCCTTCCCTCCTCTCTTCCTATTTCTCCCATCTTTCCTGTCACTTCTTATTGCTTTTCTTTCCTTTACAGGTGGCTTTACATTGAGTGACATGCCAAATGGTTTCCTGTAAGCCAAGAAACCATTTACAACGCTGGGTGGTAACCATATAACCAAACCATACGTGCTCCCTACGTGTCAACAAGTGGGTTGTTGGAGGGTTAGTGCCCCTCCCCGTAAAACAAATAACTCAAAGTCAAATGGCCACCCCTTACGGGATTATGGCGTCCAGCAGTAGATAGATAGATAGATAGTTATGTACTCTTTCATACGAATGGATTTCCATAAACGTAACTACTCATACCATCAGGAGCCCTTTTGTATTAGGCTTTTGTATGAGTAACCACAGTGTCATTTTCAGTCGTGCATGTGTGGATGGTAGGGAAAAAGTTGAGTGGTACCTTTAATCGTTTATAAGTGTAGGTGTTACAGAAGCAGTTAAGAAGTGGTAAAGGCAAGATGATTAACCAGGTTGTACTTAAGGTGGAACCATTACTTCAGATTGTTTGGTGATGTGTTAATGACTGTGGCATATGTCACTGGGTATGCTGTGTGATTGTTATGTCACTGGGTATGCTGTGTGATTATGTCACTGGGTATGCTGTGTGATTATGTCACTGGGTATGCTGTGTGATTGTTATGTCACTGGGTATGCTGTGTGATTGTTATACTCTCTCTCTCTGGTGGGGAGGAAGGGGCATCCTACCTCATCCTTTTTCTTAGGTAGGAATTGGAGGAGAAATACTGGGATGCAGTGTATGAACAGGCAGTTCTGGTGGTGTGTCTGACCTCTCCGGTTTGTTACATTTACCCCAAACAGAATAAAGTTGTCTGTACATAGCAGGATTATACAGTACTGAAAATCAGTGTAATTGCAGAGAAGGGATTAAAGTGACTTGTTATCCCACAGGGCATTCGGCAAGTATCAGATCTGAGCCAGCGAGCAGGATTGTTAGTGTGGCAGGCCAAACTGATCAGCCAAGCTGCCCACTTCCTCCACCCTGTCACCCCTCATCCCCTGGCCAGCCCATCATTCACTGTGGAGGGGCAGCAGCAACACACAAGGCCAGCCCATCATTCACTGTGGAGGGGCAGCAGCAACACACAAGGCCTGCCCATCATTCACTGTGGAGGGGCAGCAGCAACACACAAGGCCTGCCCATCATCCACTGTGGAGGGGCAGCAGCAACACACAAGGCCTGCCCATCATCCACTGTGGAGGGGCAGCAGCAACACACAAGGTCTCAAGTGTCACCCAAACAAGTACTGTCTCCTGGTAAACGCCTCCAGTCACTCACTGATACTTGGATGATGCAAGGTTAGTCATATCTGCCTGTGTTTGCTGTCACTGTATGCAGTTAACTTTGTTTGTCTGTACATGTCCAGCTGTGTATTTATCACAAGGTTCACGAAACTTCACTGATTTATCTAGATGATGCAGTGTTTGTCAGGTGGATTTACTGTATATTACTGACAAGTCTGGCATGTCATTTTTGGCATAGTTGTTACTGTTATTATTATCATCCATTCATCATCCAATCCTATGTTGCCCCATGAGGAACGTAGGAGCCAAGGACTAAGCAAGTTGGTCCTGACATTTAAGATGAGAGTAACCAGCCTCACTCATCCGTGAGTGACATTGCGTGAGCAGTAAGCCCCAACCACCCCTTAGACGTAAACCTTCACCGGCTCAATCCGATTGGATTTCTTTCCTTCATTGTTTCTTCTCCTCCTCCTTTCCTTCTGTCACATTCCCAGCCCCTTCCTCCTCCATTGTCCTCTGTCAATGCCAGTTCCCCCTCCTCCTTTTCTCATAGTGCAAGCCTCTTCCTCTTCCTTCTCGTCATCTTCTCTCTCAGTTCCAGCCTCCTCCTCCTCCCTTCACTGCCAACACTTCCCATATTCAACAAAGAGCAACTGGTCACTTGCATCATAATCTAGCCTGGACTAAGTAGAGTAGACCCAGGCACCTGTGTCCCTGATGGGGCACTGAAGGATATAATATTGATTGGATGAGTGATTTTCAACAATTTTATTATTAATTTGTTTTTAACCAGTTCTGTTGCAAAAATTATGCTACCAATCAAGAGTTATTCACTTAATCCCATTCACAACAGAGGTGCGAGGACAAGTGATCAGCCACCTTAAAGGCGAGACAGACTGCCAGTTGACACCTGAGTGTGCCTTCATATTTCACCATTCATGATCTTCCTACACCTTTTGATGTACAAGGTAATTAATGTATTGCAGTTTACAGTTGTTTTTATTTTGAGTAAAATACATTTTAGGTCCACTGGATTAAAAAAAAAAAAAAAAAAAAAACTTTTAGGCCCACTTGATTAAAAATTATCTTATTCCTTTTATATATATAATTTGTCTTGTTTGTGAAAGTTGTAATATTGATAGTAATGGTGGTTGTATTTATCATAATGAAAATAATAATTATAATGATAGGTGGGGGAGCAGTCATCCTATCCCTTCTGTCAGTCTCTTCCCACATTCAGTGCAGTCTCCCCCCCCACCCACCCCCTCATAATAATGATAATAATAATTGAAGATGGGGGAGCAGTCAACCTTTCTCTATCCCCCCTCCCACCTGATAGTGACCCCCTCCCCTCTGCTTGATGCAGCCCCCCCCCCTCTTTTCCCTTGATGTAGTCCCCATCTCCCCCTCTCTCTACTTGATGTAGTCCCCATTCCTTTCCCTCTCTCTACTTGATATAGTCCCCCCTCCCTTCTACTTCATGTAGTTCCCCATCCCCCCTATCTGCTTGATGTAGTCCCCATCCCCTCTACTTGATGTAATGCCCCATCCCCCCACTCTCTGCTTGATGCTTTCTCCTTCCCCATCTCCTTGATGTACACACTCTCTCTCTCTCTCTCTCTCTCTCTCTCTCTCTCATGTAGTGCCCCTGAGTGACAAGTGAAATGGTTTGCTATATGCCATGTCATATGCTATGGTGGGTGGTGGTTTAGTGGGTTAAGGTGCTCCAGGTGGATGGACACTGTAAGGGTTACATCTGAGGGGTGGGCAAGTGAGGTTGGTAACCGTTGCCTCATTGGCACTGAGTACCTCCAGCTGCCTGTGTATAGAACAAAATGGCATTAGATGTTGTATTATTGTAACTCCCGGGGCCATATTCTTGTCAGTTAAGGAAGCTGCTTGGCATCTTTTCCTTAGCTAATTATTTTTGGATAGGGCTGGTTAGTATCAGTTTGTGTCATTTATGCTGAGTATGGAGGTATTGTAATGATTTAAATGACACAAGAGGATAATAAGGAGTAATAAGCAGAATAATCACTTAGGAAAAATATTAGGCAGTTTCTGTAACTGTGGAGAATATGGGCCTTACTCACCCCATCCCCCCATCCTACCATTCACCCAATAATATTTTTATTTAGGGTTGAGATGATTACTGTTATTATTATTGTTTTCATCATCCTTACTACACTAACTCCACTAAAAGACTGGGTTAGGTAGGATCCAGAACCAGAAAGCATACAAGTAGGATTTTGTTGTATCAAGATGCATTTGAAGGAGGCCTTCATGCAGTGGCACTGATATAACCATGTACCCAGTCTTTTTATCCCCTGAAAGGAGGAAGACTGACTGTAAGATAACAGCTTGTAGTTCACTAGTTCACCTTCAAAGGAGCCTGGGACTACAACAGCAGGAAAACCATCATATTGATAAAGATGATGAATATGATGGTAATATTTCTTAATGTGCTGATGATCAGTTATTTATGATCATCGGCACAATAAGAAATATTACCATCATATCCATTATCTTTATCAATATGATGTTTTTCCTGCTGTTGTACTAAAACATTTGGGGCCATATTGTTATCGGTTAAGGAAACCTGTTAATATCTCTTCCTAAGCAGTTATTCTGCTTCTTACTCTAGTAACACATTTTCTCTCCCCAAACCAGGCTGAAGCAATCCACTGCCTGTTGTCCAAGCTCTGCAACTCACAACTTCCATTGTCCGTCACATCACTTGCTAAAGTTTTATTTATTGACCATAGGTAGAAGGTGGTCATGCATATACTGTACAGCAGTGTTGTATGTTAATTGAACTGGACTATAATAATGTACAGGGCATTTTTATACTGAAGGTTGTGTGGGAGGGGGGGGGATTTTTTTTTTTTTTAATCAGGTTAGAGCTCTAATACATATATAAAACAATTAGTACCGGTAGTTAGTTCATACTTTGTCACTGATGTGTGCAGGCAGAAAATTAAAGCAGCTTTAACCACTTCACACTGAATGTTTACCGAGGCCATTCAGTATGGGGCATAAAATGTTTGCTTTCAGACACAACACAGCAAAAGCCAGTCAGTTTGCCATTAGTTTCTTGTGATGGCCTGAATAAGTTAACGTAAGATAGATCCACAAAGGCTTCAAAGAATGTCAGAATAATACAAAGTTTGAATGCACAACTAATATTACAATACTCTTTTAACTCTAACTTGGCCTAAAATAACATCTCTTCCATTATCACTGTACAGTACTTGTAACAAGAGATTAACTAGAATATTGTGCTAGTCATGAGGAAGTGCTATGAAAACGATGTATTGTTTCTGGCACTGAGCTTCAAGAAATTAAACTACAAAATTATGAAAATTGGGCCAAGTTAAGGTGAAGAGAGAACAGTATAGCCATGAACCATATATGTATAGTAAATGAGTGTTTTTATGTAAAAAAATAAACTCTTGTATGTACATTGTTAAAACCTTGTTTCAATTGCCAAATTTCTTTCAGTCTTTTGTTCTTGTGCTAAACCCTGTGATGTTGGTATTGTCAATCAGTTATACCATTGTTCTGTACCACTATATAGTGGAAGTATTAGTGTACAATGGAACATTAAAGTTGCCACTATTCAAGCTGGCAGCAAAATAGTAATAATAGCTTATGGAGACTTCAAAACTTACAGATTTTATACATATATATATACATATATATATATATATATATATATATATATATATATATATATATATATATATATTTTGAGGCCAAATAATTATATTGGAGTGGCATCTTTAGTATTACATATTATTGATACAGTACTGTATATAACCACCCCACACTGCTTAGACCTGTACACTGTTAAAAGTTTACCCCCTACACCTTATGCAGGAGAGAGAGGCAAGGTAAACAGAAGGGGAGATAGGATGGGATTGTCTGTGTGTGTGAGAGAGAGAGAGTAAGGGGGAGACGTATGATAAAAGGATGAGTTAGGGAGGGGATGTATAATAATAGGATAGAGGGAGAAGGGGGAGTTGAATGGGAGGAATGGGATGTGTGTGTGTGTGTGTGTGTGTGTGAGGAGAGAGAAGGGTACAAATAACAAGGGGAAATGGGATATGTATGTGTGTGTGTGTGTGTGTGTGTTAAGGGGGAGATGTATGATAAGTAATATGAGAGAGAGAGAGAGAGAGAGAGAGAGAGAGAGAGAGAGAGAGAGAGAGAGAGAGGTACATATAAGGGGAGATGAGATGTGAGAGAGAGGGGAGGGTACGTATAAGGGGGGAGGGGAGAGAGAGGGAGAGATTTAAGCAGGGTCAGGTATGATAAGGGGAGATGGGATGTCAGAGTGAGAGAGAGCGTTACAGGTGAGAGGGGGGTAATTCTTTCCTCAATATATGGCCCAGAAAAAATACAAAATGCTTTCCGTGCACTGACCCACGCCATATAAAGATATAATACTGGATGGTTTAGTAGTAGTAGTGGTGGTGGTGGTAGTAGTAGTAGTAGTAGTTCAGGTGAAGTGTGAACCCAGTGGACTGCAGGTTGGAATTATTGTGTACTGCTGATTATTATTTTCCCACCCATCACCAGTAATTTATCACTAAATTGTCTCAGCTTTCCTGCCCATATCCCATACCCCCGTCATCCTGCCCATATCCCATACCCCCGTCATCCTGCCCATATCCCATACCCCCGTCATCCTGCCCATATCCCATACCCCCGTCATCCTGCCCATATCCCATACCCCAGTCATCCTGCCCATATCCCATACCCCCGTCATCCTGCCCATATCCCATACCCCCGTCATCCTGCCCATACCCCATACCCCCGTCATCCTGCCCATATCCCATACCCCCGTCATCCTGCCCATATCCCATACCCCCGTCATCCTGCCCATATCCCATACCCCCGTCATCCTGCCCATATCCCATACCCCCGTCATCCTGCCCATATCCCATACCCCAGTCATCCTGCCCATATCCCATACCCCCGTCATCCTGCCCATATCCCACACCCCCGTCATCCTGCCCATATCCCATACCCCCGTCATCCTGCCCATATCCCATACCACGTCATCCTGCCCATATCCCATACCCCCGTCATCCTGCCCATATCCCATACCCCCGTCATCCTGCCCATATCCCATATCACGTCATCCTGCCCATATCCCATACCACGTCATCCTGCCCATATCCCATACCCCCGTCATCCTGCCCATATCCCATACCCCCGTCATCTTGCCCATATCCCAAACCACGTCATCCTGCCCATATCCCATACCACGTCATCCTTCTCATTATCCTGCCCCTCTCCCCCTCCGAGCCATTTCGTCCTCCCTTTATCATTATCAAGATTGGCTGGAAAAATAAGTTACACAGTTTCAGCCTGCAGTCCACTGGGTTCACATTTCAGCTGAACTTGTGACTAGAACTACTGCTACTACCACCACTAAAGCCATCCAGTCTGATATTTTGATATGGCGTGGCGGAGTCCACAGAAGCATCTTTACCTTATTTCTGGGTTATGAATTATGAACCCCCCCCCCTCCCCGACTCTCTCTCCATTAACATTTTCCCCTTCATTATTTACATCTTTTTCACAGCCCTGAACCTCATATACAATGTACCTTGAATGTACCGTGTTGAACACTGGAGTACCGTTTCCTGTATCCTCTGTAGTAGTGTACAAGACAATACTTACCAGGCCCAGGGATGAACAGGGGGGAATGAGGCCTTGGTGTTCACCACTGGTAAAATTAGTTCACATATTTACTACCAGATGGCAGCACTGGTATAGTTAGTTCACATATTTGCCAACAGATGGCAGCACCGTCGAATCCGATAGGCGACGGTGGCGCCATCTACCAGGCTAAAAATCAAGGGGGTGCCATCAATAGGGCATCATAAGGCCCGGGTGTTCAGCAGTGGTACAAGCTTCCAATGTTTGCCGCCAGATGGCAGCACCAGTCTTCTCAGGAACGGCAAAACATAAGACCCCTTCCCTGTGCAACCATAGGTCAAAGAATGACCAATAGATGGCAGCACTAACAATGTCTGGTGCTGCCATCTATTGGTCATTCTTTGAACTATTTTTGGTTGCAAAGGGAAGGGGTCTTATGTTTTGCTGTTCCTGACAAGACTGGTGCTGCCATCTGGTGGGGAAAACTGGAAGCTTGTACCACTGCTGAACACCCGGGCCTTATGCTGCTCTATTGCTAAATCCCGGAGCTCACCAATCTTTTTTTTTTTTTTCGCTCTCCCATATTTTGGAATTAAAACACAGAAGACGACTTTATTTGCACAGGCGAAAATATTATTGAATAAAGACATAAAAAAAAAAGAAAAAAGAAAAAACGCGTGGAAAAGCTGGAATAAAATACATATCACATCATCGGCTCTTCAGGCCGATGATGTGGACGAGGAGGAAGAGGAGACGAGGAAGAGAGGGGAAGAACAGGAGGGGACGAGGATTAGGAGGGGGGCGAGGATTTGGGGGGGAAGAGGATTAGGAGGGAGATGAAGATTAGGAGGGGAAAGAGGATAAGGAGGGGGCAAGGATTAGGAGGGGGAAGAGGATTAGGAGGGGGACGAGGATGAGGGGACAGTGAAGTGGGGGATGAGGATGAGGGGGAAGAGAGGGGACGAAAAGGAAGAGGGGGGATGAGGAGTGGGGATAAGGGGGAGGAAAAGGGGACAAGGAGGAGATGAGGAGGGAGAGAAGAGGGGATGTGGAGGGGGAGGAGAAGGGATGAGGAGGGGGAGGAGAGGGGATGAGAAGGAGGGGAAGGAGAGGGGATGTGGAGGGGAAGGAGAGGGGATGTGGAGGGGGAGGAGAGGGGATGTGGAGGGGAAGGAGAGGGGATGTGGAGGGGAAGGAGAGGGGATGTGGAGGGGAAGGAGAGGGGATGTGGAGGGGAAGGAGAGGGGATGTGGAGGGGAAGGAGAGGGGAGGAGGAGGAAGGGACGAGAAGGAGGGGGAGGAGAGGGGACGAGGATGAGGGGGAGGAGTTTTAGGGGTGGAAGAGGAAGGGGGACGAGGGGCAGAAGGGGAGGATGAAGAGGTTGAGGGGGGTGGGGGTGAGGAGGATGAGGGGATGGAGGAGAGGATGAGGGGGTGAGGGAGAATGAGAGGATGGGGGAGAGGATGAGGAGGGGGTGGGGGAGAGGAGGAGGATGGGGTGGGGAAGTGGAGGATGAGGGGGGTGGGGGGAAGAGGAGGATGAGGGGGGTGGGGGAAGAGGAGGATGAGGGGGTGGGGGAAGAGGAGGATGAGGGGGGTGGGGGGAAGTGGAGGATGAGGGGGTGGGGGAAGAGGAGGATGAGGGGGGTGGGGGAAGTGGAGGATGAGGGGGGTGGGGGAAGTGGAGGACGAGGGGGGTGGGGGAGGAGGAGGGGGGAGTATGATGACAAGGTGGAAGAGAAGAGGGGAGAAGGGGGAAAGGCGAGACGGAGGGGGTGATGATGATGATAAGGATGATGATGATGATGATGAGGAGGAGGAGGAGGAGGGGGTGGGACGACGAGGAGGCTGGCACTGGAGGACGAGGCTGGCACTGAGAGAGAGGAGAGAGGAGGAGAAGGGAGAAGGAGGAGGAGGAGATGGGGAAGGGAGGAAGAAGAGAAGGGGGAGGGGGGTAGGAAGTTGGCACTGAGAGGTGGAGAAAGAGGAGGAGGAGGAGGTTGGCACTGCAGGAGAGGAGGAGGAGGTTGGCACTGCAGGAGAGGAGGAGGAGGTTGGCACTGAGGGAGAGGAGGAGGAGGTTGGCACTGAGGGAGAGGAGGAGGAGGTTGGCACTGAGGGGGGGTAGGTGAAGGAGGAGAAGGAGGTTGGCACTGAGGGGGGGTAGGTGAAGGAGGAGAAGGAGGTTGGCACTGAGGGAGAGGAGGAGGAGGTTGGCACTGAAGGGGGGAGGTGAAGGAGGAGGAGGATGGCACTAAGGGAGGAGAGGAGGCAACTCACCTGGAGGTGTCTTGTGTTGCGGATGGGCTCAGTCTGCTGGTGTGGTCGTGGGTGTGGCAGTGGGCGTGCTGAAATGAGGCAACAGTAAATTAAATACCCATTAACTGCACACACACACACACACACACACACACACACACACACACACACATATGTACACCTAAACATTATATTGTACAGTATACTGCTTATATCCCACAATGTATTTTATTACTTCACTCTTCCTTCCATTACAATATTACATTTCAGGAGTGGTCCATTCGTGAAGGTGCTGATGTAGACTGTATGCCACTCCTTTAGCACCAAATGTCTGGCCTAAACTAAATAAGTCAGGGAAATAGCAATAACAAAATATCTGTGAGCACCAGTACGTGAGAGAGACAAAGGAGAAGTGAAGGAGCGTAGGGGTCTTGATGTGGAGGTGGTAAGCACATGAAAAGATAGATTTTGAGATGGTTTGGCCAATTGGAGATAAGGGACAAAAAGACACTGACTAGGAGTGTGTAAGCGAGGTGAAACGGGAGGGAGAGGGAAGGGCAGACCGAGGATGAGACGGAGGGATGGCATACAGAAACATCCGAGAGAGGGATGTGTGAATTGGAGGGAGTTCAGTCAGATGGCAGAGGACAACGCGTTTATGGCGACCTCTGACGGGATTCAAGTGTGTAGCCATACAGACAGACAAACAGACAGAAATATACAGATACAGATAGATAATTAGACAGATAGAGACAGATAGAGACAGACGCAGACACACTGACACATGCAAATAGATATGGGCAAACTGATAGAGAGAGAGAGAGAGAGAGAGAGAGAGAGAGAGAGAGAGAGAGAAACTGATAGTGTGCCGGGGGTAAAACCCAGGCTGCTCTAAGATTAATAAAGATAAGTAACACAAGCACTGCCATAACCCATCATTCATTTTACTCCTGCTACCTTCAAGCAATTTTACTTGTTACTGGGGCTGGTCTTCTCTAGGGTTTCGTAACACATTTTACAGAGTAACTTATTCCAGTATTACATGTTAGCCTTCTTCTGTATGTTATTTATCTCGTTTGGCAGCAATTTTTGTATTAACATTACGAGAAGATAATGAGGCATAATCAGCAGAGTACATCAGTACGGAGGAAGTGTTATAAAATAATTATATTACACCTAAACATTACAGTACATGTTATCTGTCATTATAGTGTATAGTTGGCGTCAGTAACTTAAAAGATGCTACTGGGTGTAATGTGCAGAATAAATAGCTAAGGAAAACGTGTTACGAATCTCAAGGTCCACTAAGAATACGAGGGTGAGTCTGCGTTGCCATGGATACCACTGGTCTTACCCCTCACAACAGCGACCTTCCCATCATCTTTACTCCGCGGTGGCCATAATAAAAATGACGATATTTTCACTATTGCATCATTTAGGACTGTTTCCTTGGTGCAGACGGGTGGGTGGACCGATATTACAATACCGACATAGCTTAGTTCTCGCCTGTATAGTCGAATAATTGTATTTAAAGCTAAAATGATGTGCATACTAATGTTACCAACAGTAAAAGTACCCTTGGCCTCTGATTTCGGTTCCAGATCAAAGGAATATTATAAAGACTGCTAGTTTCTCTTACATATTTCGTCCTTGCTGTCTTAGTTATCATAATTCAAAACCATTCTGTGAGATATTCGTGTCTGTCTGTTAACTGAATTACTGACATGCAATTTCCGGAGACACCCTGTGATCTGGCAACTGTGTGGGGTGATGCGAGGCTGCCATGGCTGTAGTACCGTAGTCGTAAATGATCTTAACCATTTCTTACGATAAATATTCCTTTATGGAAGTAAATCGGTATCAGAAATCGGTTTGTATGGAGGTATTTCCAGCTAAATATTCACCCTGGTATGGTTGTGAAGTGTTTGGGGGATATACCAGTGAAAACAAAAGGCTCCTGTACACAGGTAAAGGTGAGAAATGTTATGAATATTACGTCATATTTGTTAGAACTTAATGTGTCACGTCAGCTAATGTGGTGCTAATGTGCACTTGATGTCTGCCTTAACTTCACTACATAACTACACCCAAATTGGCAAGTTTCTCAGTCACACCAGTTGATAATAATAATACTAAATAGATCAACGGCGCTAAGGTAAAATTATTTTAATTCTGACGTCATTTTTAGGGTGTTGTTGGTGAGAGTGTCAAGTTGTAACACTAAGAAAAGAAACCCTTGCAAGTAACTAATTGGCTGATCTAAGTTTAATGGCTGTCTCTTGTATCATTATTAGGTCATTCTGGAGGCTGGTAGTCCGCCTGAAGATGGTACAAACTGGGCTCTTGGCCTATACAAGGAATATCACAAAATTATCTCTTAAATGAAAGAAATCGCAAAGATACCACTCTTGTAATTTCTGTGTTGCGTTGGTCTCCCTGGCCCAACATGGATGCCAAAGACTGCCAATTCTAGCTTCATAATTTCAGCAGCAAGATCCAGAACAGGGGTTGTTTTTTAACGCTGCTTGAGGTGTTTGTCGTTGATAATATATGGTAATTAACCGTACTGATGTGCTGCTGTGGCTGTGTTAGTGAAAATAAAGTCATAGGAGAGTGTAGTTCAAACACGGAGGTTATCTAATCTCGTTGAACTGAATCAATGAATCAGCTCGACCAAAGACATTTGTCAGTTCAACCAACACCTCGAGGCCTCACAACACCACGCAGTTCCCAGATCTAGGTGTGCTGGCCATTTACGAAATTTGATTTTATTATGATATGAGTAGTTATACAATTAAGGATAATGGCATAAAAATAGTCGTTATTGAAAATATTAAACTTTCATGAACCCTAAGTTGACTAAAAACAAGAAGCCTCAGTAATTTTGCTATGAGTTAAGATTGAATCGGCAGGAACCTGGTCTTATTATACTTGAGAACACTGTGTAGCATATTATTTTGCTGTAAATAATCTTTATCCGCAACGACTGCAATAAATAAGAGGTGTAACTATTGTACTATCCATACACCCACCCTTCTGCCCCAAAAAAGCAGCCGAAAAAGATAAAATAATGGAAATATCGTCATTTTTATGTTGGCCACCGAGGAGAGAGGAGGACAGGGAGGTCGCTCGTGTTGGAGGGAAAACGAGTGGTTTCCATGGCCACGCAGACTCAACTCGCACATTAATAATATTTGCTGTTTTGGGACTGTGTGCTTGATTTACGACATAAGTAGCTGAGTGGTAAAGACAGTAACATAATAATTCAATGTTTTACGCATTACTTTGGCAATATAAGTCTTCAATATCGCTTGAAACCAGAAACCTGAGTTGCTTTCCTTTGCTTGTCAGACCGATGTGGGATGACAGTATTGCTGTTTAACTTGGCATCACTGTAACACCAATACTTTTGCCTTTAATATACTTATTTAGGTATAAACGCGATACATAAATGATGCCAGTGTTGTAATGACCCTGTACCCACTCCCCTGTACCAAACACACATGGAAGTTACGTTTGTGGAAAAATCGTCATTTTTATGTGGGCCACCGAGGAGACAGGATGAGGGGCACATCGCTCTCTCTCTCTCTCTCTCTCTCTCTCTCTCTCAGGGGTTCCTAAATGGGGGGGGAGGAATCTGATACTCCATCGGGTGATTAAACAGCTAAGGCCAAAATGGACAAAGTATCCTTTTTGATGTGCTGTTCGTTCTATAAATGATATATTTACTGATCAAATGCTTTGGATTTTAGTCTGGGCTTATTAGGATTTTTTTTTTTTTGAGATCTCAGTTAATACATAAGCGTTACATAAAAATACAACATGTACAATATTCCTGAGCCTTTATAAGAATGTCTATAACACCGCTGGCTTCCTTGCCGTTACCCTTTACACAGAACCGCTAAATGCAGCCAGGGAACTTTACAACTGAATTACTGAAAATAACTCCCGCGGAAAAGTGCCCCCCCCCCCCAAGAGTTGACACGGACGGTCCTGTTGAAGGGAAAGCCTATGATCTCCATGGCAAGGCAGACTGACGGTGGTAATATCTCCATGGCAAGGCAGACTGACGGTGGTAATATCTCCATGGCAAGGCAGACTGACGGTGGTATTATCTCCATGGCAAGGCAGACTGACGGTGGTATTATCTCCATGGCAAGGCAGACTGACGGTGGTATTATCTCCATGGCAAGGCAGACTGACGGTGGTATTATCTCCATGGCAAGGCAGACTGACGGTGGTAATATCTCCATGGCAAGGCAGACTGACGGTGGTATTATCTCCATGGCAAGGCAGACTGACGGTGGTATTATCTCCATGGCAAGGCAGACTGACGGTGGTATTATCTCCATGGCAAGGCAGACTCATGGTAGTATTATCTCCATGGCAAGGCAGACTGACGGTGGTATTATCTCCATGGCAAGGCAGACTGACGGTGGTAATATCTCCATGGCAACGCAGACTGACGGTGGTATTATCTCCATGGCAACGCAGACTGACGGTGGTATTATCTCCGTGGCAACGCAGACTGACGGTGGTATTATCTCCATGGCAACGCAGACTGACGGTGGTAATATCTCCATGGCAAGGCAGACTGACGGTGGTATTATCTCCATGGCAACGCAGACTGACGGTGGTATTATCTCCATGGCAAGGCAGACTGACGGTGGTATTATCTCCATGGCAAGGCAGACTGACGGTGGTATTATCTCCATGGCAAGGCAGACTGACGGTGGTAATATCTCCATGGCAAGGCAGACTGACGGTGGTATTATCTCCATGGCAAGGCAGACTCATGGTAGTATTATCTCCATGGCAAGGCAGACTGACGGTGGTATTATCTCCATGGCAAGGCAGACTCATGGTAGTATTATCTCCATGGCAAGGCAGACTGACGGTGGTATTATCTCCATGGCAAGGCAGACTGACGGTGGTAATATCTCCATGGCAACGCAGACTGACGGTGGTATTATCTCCATGGCAACGCAGACTGACGGTGGTATTATCTCCGTGGCAACGCAGACTGACGGTGGTAATATCTCCATGGCAAGGCAGACTGACGGTGGTATTCCAACTGGCTTTTATTTCGTAACACCTCTACCTTGGCAAGTTATTCTGCACTCCAAACCTCAGTATGTTTATGCATGTTACTGATGTAAACTATATTTATATTAAAACCACAAAATTACTAAACAAGACAATGTTGAGGCGTTATAGGCAGAATAAACCTCTAAAGGTTGGGTGTTAAGAAGCCTAATATACAACCTTAGCTAATTACTCATCATATTACACCTGGTTAATATGTGTGTGTGTGTGTGTGTGTGTGTGTGTGAGAGAGAGAGAGAGAGAGAGAGAGAGAGAGAGAGAGAAACGAAATCTGGAAGTAAATGTAGGAAAGAGTAAAAATTCTTGTGTTTGAGAGGACTGAAGTGATGGAGTGTTTGTGATGCTGCAGGATTAGGAAATGCTTTAGGTGTGTGTGTGTGTGTGTGTGTGTGTGTGTGTGTGTGTGTGTGTGTGTGTGTGTGTGTGTGTGCGTGTGTGTGTGTGTGTGTTTTGTGTCCGACTCTGGGCATAGGCTTCACAACCTGCTATCAAGGCCCAGCATTCCTCCTACAAACCATACACCTCTACATGTCACCACTTCGGCGCTAACACCCACCGTCCATATTGAATACATACTAGGGCTGTCTCATACAGGACTGATGTATTGGTATTAGCGGGGGTATTTTTATGGCACTAACACCCACCGTCCATATTGAATACATGCTAGGGTTGTCTCATACAGGACTGGTGTATTGGTATTAGCGGGGGTATTTTTATGACATGTCGGCGGGTCTTCTGGTAGATCAGTAAAGCCTGATTTAATGAAATTCAAATCCTTAAACTGTTCCCTGCTCCAGTGAGGATTTGAACCTGGGTCCGTTAGAACGTCAGGCCACCTCTCTATCGATTGAGCCACGCCTTTAATACACTGCCAACTCACCTGCAGGCCCTTGTGTGTTGCGGAGACGGCTCAGGCTGCTGGTGTGGGCGTGGGGATGGCAGTGAGTGTGCTGAAATGAGACAGAGGAAATAAGCATGTTTACCTATTAATTAAACATGGAGTTCATTATCCCACGCGTGTATACTGGCACTGATTACTTCACTACCCTCACAGCACACACACACACACACACACACACACACACACACACACACACACACACACACACTTGCATGCATACTCGAATCACTACCACTACACTTTATAAAAAATGTTTCACAGTAATGTATATACTTTTCGAATTGATCTGACTATGTACCGTATAGACTTTTTATGGGCTATAATTAGATGTGTTGTATATGGTATGTACGGTATATGGTCTGTATGGTATATGGTATGTACGGTATATGGTGTGTACGGTATACGGTGTGTACGGTATATGGTGTGTACGGTATATGGTGTGTACGGTATATGGTGTGTACGGTATATGGTGTGTATGGTATATGGTGTGTATGGTATATGGTGTGTACTATATATGGTGTGTACGGTATATGGTGTGTACGGTATATGGTGTGTACGGTACATGGTGTGTACGGTATATGGTGTGTACGGTATATGGTGTGTACGGTATATGGTGTGTACGGTATATGGTGTGTACGGTATATGGTGTGTACGGTATATGGTATGTACGGTATATGGAGTGTACGGTATATGGTGTGTATGGTACATGGTGTGTACGGTATATGGTGTGTACGGTATATGGTGTGTACGGTATATGGTATGTACAGTACCGGTATACGGTATGTATGGTATATGGTGTATATGGTACATACGGCAGTTTTGTTACATACAGCACCAAAATAACTTTGATGGACTGACCAATATAACTAAATGTCCAACACCGCCGCCAATGCCACCACCTCCTCAACCACTTATTAATTACAAATACTTCACATTTATTGCTGCCCCTGTTACTTTATCTCGGTGTGTGGGGGGGAGCAGACCCATCAAGCACATGCAAGAAGGCGCCTTGCTGTGGCAAGCAGCGCCTGGCCAGGGTGGGAACAAAGTCCTTCCACATGGCGAGGTGCAGGTAAAATGGAGGAGGCATAGCCCCCAAGAGGATATGCTTTATTTCGTAACACCTCTACCTTGGCCACTTATTCCGCACTCCACACCTCAGTACCTACATGCATGTTACTGATGTAACCTGTATTAAAATCATATAATTACTAAACAAGACAATGCTGAGGTGTTACAGCCAGAATAAATTGCTAAAGGATGGGTATTACGAAGCCTATTTGACTGAATGATGGCCCAGGTTGTCTGTCTTGCAAGGCTTATTTCACGAAGCCTGGTGCCAGAAAAAGACAATACTGTGGCTCTACATCCTTGCCACAGCACTTCTTCGTGACTAACATCATATTTTAATGCTGACCTACTGTTATAACTCAGCGCTCAAGGTGGACAGATGGCAAGTTTAGGTCAAGTTGGAGTAGAAGTATATATAGTTTATTATTATTATTATTATTATTCCTGCCACCTCCATATGATTTTACTCAGCTTGATGTGACAAGAGAGAATTCTATAGAGAACCCAGGAGACTCCGCAACACACCTCCTTAGCGAATAAGTTTTCATATTACACCCTAACATTTATCCTTCCCATCACTAACATCAACAGTTTTCATCGATAACATAAACAGGAAGACTGAGATGTAATGACCAGAATAAATCGCCAAGGTAGGGGTGTTACGAAATAAATGTTGGAATAAGACAGTGATTCTGTGCCACCATGGAGATCACCTCTCCTTGCTGGTATGAGAGAGAGAGAGAGAGAGAGAGAGAGAGAGAGAGAGAGAGAGAGCGTGCCCCTCGTCCTCTCTCCTGGGTGGGTCACATAAAACTGGCGATATTTCCACCAACGTAGCATCCACGGCTGTGTCTTTGGTACAGGCGGGTGGCTACAAGTATATTACAACACTGCCATTGTTTATATATCGCGTGTGTACCTGAACAACTTTATACAAGACAAAAATAATACTCTGTCAGTGGTGCCAAGTTACACAACAATACCAGCAGCCCACGTCCCTCTTACAAGCAAATTATAACCTCTCTCTCTCTCTCTCTCTCACACACACACACACACACACACACACACACACACACACACACACAGACACACACACACACTGTCTGTCTGTTTTCAAGTCTGCAGTAAATTAAGGCCTGATATTGTCTTAGTACAACGTAAACTATTTAATTCCTACGTTATTGTCTTTACCACATGGCTACTGGTGTGGTAAATGTGGTACACTGATCCACCCGTAATACACTGTGATCTGGAAACTGTACCACCCATAGCCACAAAACAGAGAGAGAGAGAGAGAGAGAGAGAGAGAGAGAGAGAGAGAGAGAGGCATTTCTTACCATATACACGTTCCTGTAGCAGTGAATCATAATACGTACAATTGTGTTGTATTTATCATTGTAATATTCACTCTTAGTTCCGTATATGAGAGAGGGGTGTGTGAACTGGGAGCGGGGCAATGAAATGGCGGGGGACAGGGTAACGTGGAGGCGATTTGTTTGTGGCCACCCCGAATAAGGGATTGAGGAGTCTGGCAAATAGATAGATATATAAATAGATAATTCCGTTGTGAAGGGTTTGGTGGCGTTGTGAATAGCGATCAAAATATTACGTCAAAGAATCCTATACGGCACTAAGGCCTGGGATGATTTATAACTATGGCCCGTGGGTGTTGAGAGAGCGTCAGGCTGGCATTTATAAAGGATCCTAACTAATCTACAGCATAAACTCAACGCCATAAGTTATCTAGTATGACAGGCGGTTTGTTTTTTATATTTTGTCACTGTAATATTGTCCAATTATTTTGTAAAGTGTTTGTCCTTTGCCTGAGTGAAAATAAATGTATATACAGGCAGTTATAGACACAGTTTATGCTTAGAACAGTTTATAAATACAACACAGGTTTTGGCTGAACTAAATCAGCGGGTTTGCCTTATGTGCTGTTAGTGTAGATAGGTTTTCTGTTTTAATCACACTACATAACTACCCAATAAATTGCCTCCTTCCTGCATACATAATTAACAGTAATAGCACAGAAATAAATCAAGGCAGCTAAAATAGTATTACCATTAAAACAGTAAGTTGCATTGCTTGGTGGTGCTGTAGTAAAGACTGTCAGGTTTGGATACCAAGAACAGAAACAGCAGGTATAAGTTGACCTGAGCCTTTCCAATCATTTTACCTGGTATATTTTGTACAGGAAAACTTAGCCTAACATCTGGCCTGTCTTGTCCTACCCTAACAAATGTTCTGTTCTCACAAAGCATCAGTCTTGGCCTATCCTCTCCTATTTTCCCTTTCTGCACTACACCCTCCTTTCATTCACCACACCAACCACTTCACACCAACCATGCTTCGAACCTGCCAGTGCTCCAGCATTATCCTAAATACTCGGGTTTAATTTACCCAACTTATGGTGCAATTAATGTTGTTACATGGCATGTGTTCACTTGGGTTCAGCCAGACAGCCGCATCAATGATAACTGCAGCTTAAACACACATTACCTGACGTGAAGGAAGCAGTTCAACCCAAACCTTGAACCTTTTCCAGCACAGACTGACACACAACAGTTCCCACATCAGCATTGGATTACCTGTTGACCAGGTGTGGATTTTACCACCAGGATAATAAGAAAATAAAGGAGATATACCATAGGAAATATAGTTACTTGTAATATTAACACCATACAAACCATCACTTTATTACAAACTAGGAAGTAAAGCTGTTTTTATTTGTCTTAAGAGTGTAACTGGGATGGTACGTTTCCTCCTTATATTGGCAATACTGAAAGAATATTATTTTTGGCATAAATAATGTTGTTCAGGTACACAGGCGATACATAAGTGATCCAGTGTTGTAATAACCATATACACACCCGCCTGTACCAAAAACACACAGCTGGCAGGGGAACTTAGTGAAATATCATTTTTATGCTGGTCACCGCGGAGTGAGGATGGAACGTCGCTCCTCTCTCTCTCTCTCTCTCTCTTTCGTTAGCCAGTAAGGAGAGATGAAGTTGACGGGAAAGCAAATATCTCCATGGCAACGCAGACTCTCGGCCTTATTGCAACTGACACTTGAGAATTTCCAATACATCTTGCTTAGCGATTTATTCTGCATATTAGGCCTAGTTAATGAGTTTGGAAGTGAGTGTATGAAATGAAATCCGGAACTACATACAGCAAAGACTAAAGTTACGGTCTTTGAGAGGTATGAAGTCAGTGATGCTATACTCATTCTACACTAACTTGGCCAAAAACTGCCATCACTCTAATTTGAATGGTGAGTTGTAGCCAGAGATTAACACTAGAGTGTGATGCCAGTCACGAATAAGTGCTATGGAATGGCTGAAGAGACACAGTATGATGCCAGTCACGAATAAGTGCTATGGAATGGCTGAAGAGACACAGTATGATGCCAGTCACGAATAAGTGCTATGGAATGGCTGAAGAGACACAGTATGATGCCAGTCACGAATAAGTGCTATGGAATGGCTGAGAGACAAAGTATGATGCCAGTCACGAATAAGTGCTATGGAATGGCTAAGAGACACAGTATGATGCCAGTCACGAGTAATTGCTATGGAATGGCTAAGAGACACAGTGTCATAAAGACTTTGTAGTTACTTGTAGAGAAGTATATTTTAGACTTGTGGTCGAGCGGCTTTTATATCTTGTAGTAGTTTCCCCACCAGATGTCATGTAGTGACGGGAGAGGTAAAGAATAGTATGGGACTATTTTTATTTGTCTTGGAAATATTAAACAGGTATAAGAGTATAAGTCCCGGGTAGCTACCTCCCTGTCTCGCTATCTCTCTCTCTTTCTGTTCTAAGGCTAATCTCCGTCTCGACCTCTCTCTAGGGTCGCTTGTCTCCTTCTATCTAGCCTGTTCGGTGGCTAATCTCCGTCTGAGCTCTCTTTCCTAAAATCTGGTGTAGCAGGGGTGTGTCACGTATGTTCCTCGTGGATCTTTGTTCACGAGAGGACTGCTGACAGCTAACTGCATCATCTCCTTACTGGCCGCTGTCGTCAGCTTTCCTCAGTGTTAAGAGTGTGTAAGCATGTTAGCACTGCTCGATTCTCGCAGACACAACACCTTCTCATCATTTGACTTCCTGCTTCTATCTGTCTCTCTATCTATCTATTTATCTATCTATCTATACAATATGTAGTCTTTACCACACTGCTCGGTCGCGCGAAAATGGCGTACCATCGACATTCAATAGTCATAACATATTAATACATACTACATACACATTATAATGAACTTATAAGCTAATGAAGTGAAATACATAATATTGTAAAAGTAAATTGTATGAATATTGTATACATATAATATAGTAAATAGTGATTCACCTAACTTGTATGATTATACTGGTAATACAGAATTGTGTTATAATTGTATGACTTATATTGTGTTAACGCATAATTGTGTTGGCCTTATAATTGTAGTTACATTTTGTTAATGCAACTCTTACATAAGTGTCTTGGCCTTATAATTGTAGGTAAAGTTACATAAAAGTTACATCTTGTTAATGCAACTGTTACATAATTGGCAAAGTGTAACATAAAGCAATCGTTTGTCGTTACATAATTGTTACATATCGTTTGTAGGTACATAATTGTAGTTAGTGTAACAATGCAATCGTTTGTCGTTACATAATTGTTACATATCGTTTGTAGTTACAAAATTGTAGTTAAAGTTACATAAAAGTTACATCTTGTTAATGCAACTGTCACAGAAATGGTACATATTGTTTGTAGTATTGTTTGTAGTTACATAATTGTAATAAGTGTAACATAATGTAATCGTTTGTCGTTACATAATTGTTACATATCGTTTGTAGTTACATTATTGTAATATGGAGTAACATAATTGTAATAACTGCAGTCCTAACATATGCTGCGGTCGATGATAGTGATGATGTGTCATGCCACTTGTTTGTGGAGACACAATTTGCTTTTTGTTTGTAGTTTATGTGGTATTTTGGCATATGTAGTAACACTTACACTTATTTTCATTTGTTTGTTATGTGATCTTACTTTATTTCTCTTTTTTCTTTCTTACTCTTCTTTCTTTCTTTCCTTTCTTTTCTTTTTTTCTTTTTTTTTTTTTGTATGTATTGATTTTCTATAGTTTGTTTCTCTTTGCTTGTGTACGCTTTTTTCCATGTTGTTCATGGTTACATAATTACTGGCTAATTTCCTTGGGATACTTTTTCAAAGTTTAGTTTATATTGCACAGATACTATAAAATGATATTATATAGTCCCATATTTTGTTATTTTATATAAAAAATATATACACTATATACAGTATTAACTATACACACTGACTTGTTGTTCACCTGTACCTATCGTGGGTAATATGTGTGTCAGCACTGTGTGGAAATCATTGTCTTCACGATTGTGTGGAAGATGTTCACTCTTGCTAACGGCATTTGTGTTGGCCATTTTTTTTTCTCTCTAGTTTACCTTGTAACTTAATTTATATGTTTCCACTAGGTAGCTTTAATTAATAAATGTTTAATACAGTTCTTTTAATCGCTCACTGAGTAACTGTGATGGTATATTTTCTTTATCGCTTGTAGATGTACTAATGTATAGTTGTATGTATGAAACACGTATTTTATGTAGGTATAAATGGTAACACTCGTTGGTAGTAAATAAATGTTATAATAAATGAATGAATATATACAGTGTAGAATATTTATTGTTGGTGATTATTTAGTGTTTGAGTTATGCAGATAACTGAAGTAAGTATGTGTATTTAAACTGTAACTATACAGCACGTTTTTTATGTTTGTGCAGAAGCTTATTGTCTATCACTGTGTATTGTATAAATGAAGTAACTATGTAACTCACTAATTTTTACCGTGGAGGAAAATGGTGTGAGTGGTGTTGCATTTGTGATAGCGTTGTCCTTCGCGGGTTGATTGGCGTGTTGTCGTCTCAGCACATGGTGACGTCGGCTTCCCACACAGGTAGCTGTGGTGAGTGAATGAGTAGCGATGAGTAACTTGAGTGAAGACGAGTGAGTAAGACGAGTTGTGAATATGGACTTGGTGTTTGCTTCGTCGTCCTGACCTCTTCACACCTGCGTAAGCGTTGGGGGTTGGGTGGATGTAGCAGAGAGAGGAGGGTGAGGTCTGGTGGTTATGAGTTGTGAGTCGTCTCTCACTCTTCGTTTGTTTGTTTGTTTGTTTGTTTGTTTTCTTTCTTTCTTGATGTATTCTTGGTCCTTTTTTCTTGTGATTTACTCGTTGTGGGATGAAGACTGCCGCTTCTTGTAGGTGCGTGTAGAAGATTATACAGACGACGTAGAGTTGTTAATTGTAGTTGATTGTAGATGGTTGTAGTTCGCTGATTCGTCGTAGACTCGTAGACTTTGTAGACTATTCGCACTGTAGGCTGTATTTTGTAGGATTCAATGTTGAACTGAAGCTAATCTTGTAGAGTCTCGGTTGCTTTTTGTAGAAATTTGCTTTTAATTCGGAGACGATATCCGCAGATTTGCTGGTTTGTCGTTAAGCTACTTGCAAGGCGTCGGTGATCTCTTGACCTCTGCATCAGCGTAATGATCTGGGAGACGGAGGGGGCAGGATGGAGAGAATACTGTCAGGAGCTGATGTTGTTGGTTGTTTTCAATCTTGATATTTTGTAGGAATTTAATGTTGATTCGTAGACGAGGTTCGTATACGTTCGCTGCTACCAAATGTCATAAAGACTTTGTATCATAAAGCAGCGACTTGTATTTGCTTGTAGAGGCGTATATTTTAGACTTGTGGTCGAGCGGCTTTTATATCTTGTAGTAGTTTCCCCACCAGATGTCATGTAGTGACGGGAGAGGTAAAGAATAGTATGGGACTATTTTTATTTGTCTTGGAAATATTAAACAGGTATAAGAGTATAAGTCCCGGGTAGCTACCTCCCTGTCTCGCTATCTCTCTCTCTTTCTGTTCTAAGGCTAATCTCCGTCTCGACCTCTCTCTAGGGTCGCTTGTCTCCTTCTATCTAGCCTGTTCGGTGGCTAATCTCCGTCTGAGCTCTCTTTCCTAAAATCTGGTGTAGCAGGGGTGTGTCACGTATGTTCCTCGTGGATCTTTGTTCACGAGAGGACTGCTGACAGCTAACTGCATCATCTCCTTACTGGCCGCTGTCGTCAGCTTTCCTCAGTGTTAAGAGTGTGTAAGCATGTTAGCACTGCTCGATTCTCGCAGACACAACACCTTCTCATCATTTGACTTCCTGCTTCTATCTGTCTCTCTATCTATCTATTTATCTATCTATCTATACAATATGTAGTCTTATGGAATGGCTAAGAGACACAGTATGATGCCAGTCACGAGTAATTGCTATGGAATGGCTAAGAGACACAGCACTGTGTTCCTCCGCCACTGAGCTGTGTGAAATAAGATTCAAAAGGACAAAAATCTGACCTAAGTTACGGTGACAGAACTACAGTGACGATGACTGGTCAGGAAACATAGCGTGAGTGCCTTCAATAAGTTACCTAGTTTACTGTAACCCTAGACATCCTTACTACGCTGGGTGGTAACCATAACTGACTCCTGGTAGTTAGTGGGTTAGGGCACAGCAACTGGCTGGGGCTGCAGGGGTTTACATCCAAGGCAAGGTTAGTGGGTTAGGGCACGGCAACTGGCTGGGGCTGCATGGGTTTACATCCAAGGCAAGGTTAGGGGTTATTGTGTTGTCAATGCCACTCCGGGACCAGTGAGGTGGGTCAGCCTCGCCTTAAATGTCAGCACTGTGTAGACCAGCCCCCGGGCCCTACGTTCCTGATGGGGCAGCACTGCATGATGGACAGATGACAGGGAGCAACAAGGACGCAGGTGTAGGTGAGGAAGTGTAAGGAAGAGTACAGCGGGGAAGGAAGCTGCCCCAGGCCCTGAACACACTGACAAGCAAGGCACAAGTGAATATGAAAAAAAAAAATAATAATAATACTGTGCTGCCTATTTTAACATACGGAAGTGAAACTTGGACTCTGCTGGAATGACAAGCCAACAGTGTGAGCAGTGCAAACAAGTTATATGTTGAATTACATGTACAGACAGGCAGACATTATAAGGAAATAAATGAGCGCTGCAGTATTGGTGTGTGTGTGTGTGTGTGTGTGTGTGTGTGTGTGTGTGTGTGTGTGTGTGTGTGTGTGTGTGTGTGTGTGTGTGTGCGTGAAGTATCCTGATATGGTTGGGCATGTGGAGAGAACGGAAAGTGAGAAATGGACTATGAGGGTATGTATATGAGTGAGGTGGAGGAGGGGGAGGCCAAGAATGAGATGGAGATCGAAGATGAAATAATGACTATGGCTGTGAAAGGTATAGAACAGCCTCTCACACTGCCTAAAATATCTAATACTGCCAGTCTGCCTTCACCTGACACAGATCCCTAACCCCTTATACTTCAGTTGATGGCCAAATGTGGTTATATAGCAGAGTGGATTTGACTAGTAACCAAGGAGACTCATTCCTACATCATTACTAAGGTTTATCATGCAACGACATTTACTACGCTGGATGTGGATGTGATAGAAAGCGTTGGGAGAAACACACTGAGATGGTTTGGCCATGTGGAGAGGATGGAGGGTGAGAGACTGACGAGAAGAGTGTATGTGAGTGAGGTGGAGGGGACAGAGGGAGGGCCAGTCCAAAGATGAGATGGAGGGATGGAGTGGAGAGGTATATGAGAGAGGGGGGTGTGAGCTGGAAGCAGGGCAGTGAAATGGCGTTGAACAGGGCGAAATGGAGGCGATTTGTTTGTAGCCACCCCTTACGGGACTGAGGCGTCTGGCAATAGAGAGATAGATAGACAGATAGATAGACCTATTGTTCAAGGTGTGGGAGGGACACAGTTCCATCAGATGAACACAAACCAACTATAGCAGAAAGATTAGAGTATAATAATGACGCACCTGGAATAGGGCTGTGCTAGTTTGTTCTTTTTTGGGGAGGGAACATCCAAGGGATGGTTGGGGTTTATTGCTCATGTAATGCCACTCAGGGATGAGTGAGGCTGGTCACTCTCATCTTAAATGTCAGGACCAACTTGCCTAGCCCCGGGCTCCTACGCTCCTCATGGGGCAACACAGGACTGAATGATGATGATGATGATCAACAATCTTGCAGGATTTATTCTGGCCTTTGGTTCCTTCTTCCTTGTAGTAAAACTCTTCCATGTAGTAAAACTCTTCCGTGTAGTAAAACTCTTCCATGTAGTAAAACTCTTCCATGTAGTAAAACTCTTCCATGTAGTAAAACTCTTCCGTGTAGTAAAACTCTTCCACGTAGTAAAACTCTTCCATGTAGTAAAACTCTTCCATGTAGTAAAACTCTTCCATGTAGTAAAACTCTTCCGTGTAGTAAAACTCTTCCGTGCAGTAAAACTCTTCCATGTAGTAAAACTCTTGCGTGTAGTAAAACTCTTCCATCCCTCCATCCATCATCCAATCCTATGCTGCCCCATGAGAAACGTAGGAGCCCGGGGCTAGGCAAGTTGGTCCCGACATTTAAGATGAGAGTGACCAGCCTCACTCATCTCTAACTCATGGGCACTCTCACTCACTCTCTCTAAATCATATCGCTTACCAATACTGCAGTTTCTTCTACTCTCTCTAACTCATGGCCACTCTCTCTCTCTCTCTCTCTCTCTCTCTCTAAATAATACCTCTTAATAATACTGCAGTTTTTTCTACTCTCTCTAACACATGGGCACTCCCCCTCACTCTAAATCACATCTCTTAACCATGCTGCAGTTTCTTCTTCTCCTACTCTCTCTCTCTCTCTCTCTCTCTCTCTCTCTCTCTCTCTCTCTAACCCATAGGCAGCCACTTACATCACTGCAACCCACCCATCATGACTTGCGAGTATTATCAAGGGGAGGGAGAGCGAGAGACTAACGAGGAGTGTATGAGTAAGGTGGAGGAGGAGAGAGGGAAGGGGAGGCCAAGGATGAGATGGAAGACAGAGTGGAGAGATAATATGAGAGAAGGGGGTGAGCTGGGAGCAGGGCAGCGAAATGGCGGAAGACAGGGAGAAAAGGAGGCGATTTCTTTGTGGCCACCCCTTGCAGGATGAAGGCGACTGGCGATAGATGGATTGATGAAAAAAAAATTGACAAAATGCAAAGAGCTATTTTACCGCTAGTACATAATAATAAATCTGTCCAATATATACAGCTTCCAAAAAACGAAAGTAAAAGTCTATTACAAAGACAATCCTCACCGTAAACATCAGGTGGTTGCCATGGTAACGAGTGGTGCCTCTGGCCTTTTCCATCGATCACGTATCGCCACTATTGTACACCAAACTGCTCCACACAACCACCATGCCGCCTGGCCACAAATACCAACACATAGAATAAGGTGGAATTGAACTGAATACTGGATTCCTAGCGCCTGTCAAAGACCATATGGCACTAATTCAAAGCCAAGACACATGATAAGCAAAGGTAATTTACTGAAGAAGACAGTAAGTGAGAGAATAATTACTAAAGGATGTTGACTACTTTAATACTGGATTCCTAGCGCCTGTCAAAGACCATATGGCACTAATTCAAAGCCAACGACACATGATAAGCAAAGGAATAAATAATTGGAGAGAAGACAGTAAGGGAGAGAATAATGACTAAAAGTTGTTGACTTATACAAGATTCTCACTGTACGAGTAAGTCTGGTAGCAAAAAGTACTGTACATCAGAGGAAACTGGTGATGGTAGGAATGCAGCAGTAGCAGTACCATAGTAGTAGTAGTAGTAGTAGTAGTAGTAGTAGTAGTAGTAGTAGTACCAATGTAGTAGTGGTAATACAAGTTATTAGGCCTAATACTGTTGTAGCCCCAGGTTCATCTGAGACGTCAAACCGGTGGACTGCTGGCTGAAGCTGTGCTGCCGTAGTCCACCCTCCTCCACCTGTCGGGGGGCAGGGCAGTAGTTGGGATGTTATTTAACCATGCAGTGTAGCCGGCCAGATATATCAGTGCCACCACATGAAGGCGTCCCTCTCCACCACCAAAGCAAAGTGGCAAATCAGCTTTATAGTTAAAGATGGAACTGTATTGGGCTTTTTTCCGTAAATTATTGTAAATATAACCCCTTCAATCCAGTGGCATCTATTTATCTATCTATTACCACATGACTTAATCCTGTAAGGGGTAGCCACAGACAAACTGCCTCCACGTTGTTCTGTCCTCTGCCACTTGACTCCCCTCCCTCCAACTCACACCCTCTTCACTCATATATATCTCCATTCCATTCATCCATCTCCTTCTTGGTCTCCACCTCACTCACATACACTCCACGTCAGTCTCTCATTGTCCATCCTGTCCACCTGGCCCAACCTATGCTTCAGATATTCTTGCTGCCTCAGGTGTTTATATTCAGCTTAGGACAGACTTCAAACTGGCGAGGTTAGATACAGTATAACCTTCTTTACTGCCTTTACTATACCCGGGTGCAGTGGTGGCTGCTGGCCACTACCATCCACTCACTTGATGTAGTGCTGCCTACAGTATAACCTTCTTTACTGCCTTTACTATACCCGGGTGCAGTGGTGGGTGCTGGCCACTATCATCCACTCACTTGATGTAGTGCTGCCTACTTCTTCCTTCATTCATCATTCCCTATTTGTGTCTGTCCCACTATCACGCACTCACTTGATGTAGTGCTGCCTACCTCTTCCTTCACCTGTCATTCCCTTTTTGTGTCTGTCTCACTATCATCCACTCACTTGATGTAGTGCTGCCTACCTCTTCCTTCACCTGTCATTCCCTTTTTGTGTCTGGCCTCTTCTCTTCCCGTTTTTTCCATCCTTCCTGTTGCTTTTTATTACTCTTCTTTCCACTTCAGGTGGCTCTACACTGGCAAGCCTACTGGTTTCCTGTAACAAGGGAACCCTTTACAACGCTGGGTGGTAACCATATAACAGGATGATGTGCAGCCTACTATGGCGTCCCTGTTACTGGATGCAGATGCAAATTCCGTCTGGCAACCCAACCTCCATACTCTCGCCCTCACCTCGCAGTGGCAAGGTGCTGTCCACTGCAAGAATACATTGGTTCACTGCATGGCACGGCCCTGCAGGGGTAGTTGCTTGTTTGCGATTGATAGGTCTGCTCAACTAGACAGACCAGGGTTACTCAACAACTGCTCACGAGTAGTCTTTAAACTGAATAAAGTGGTCTAGAGATACCAAGAACAAAATTTTAAATACATCAATGGACTGAAGAGGTTACAGCTGTCTTAAAGTACAGTGTGGTGTACACATGGCAAGAATAACACTGACAATGGCACTGGATTGAAGGGGTTACAGCTGTCTTAAAATACAGTGTGGTCTAAAGATGGCAAGAATAAAACTGTCAATATGTTAATGGACTCAAAAAAAAAATAAATAAATAAATAAAAGGCAACCTATAACAAGGAATTAGTGTATTCTTCTCGAGTGACATCCATGTGACTTGACAACATTTGTTCTAACTTGCGACGATTCCCAACCCTTTTCAGCTTGGTGATGGCCAGGTGTAGTGCTTGGTGATGGCCAGGTGTAGTGCTTGGTGATGGCCAGGTGTAGTGCTTGGTGATGGCTAGGTGTAGTGCTTGGTGATGGCCAGGTGTAGTCTTGGATGGATGGATGGACTTACACTGATATAAAGGAGACCCATTTTGTCTGGCCATTTTGTAAGAATAAAAGTGTTTCATGAAAGACCTATTTTGCCCCCAATATCCTCATGCGGCTGTACCACCAACTTTAAAACCCCCAGCTACAGGAGTGAAAATCCTCTCTCTGAAGAAAATGGAAGTGACAGAATGAAAAATATGTGAGGTGGTGTGTGGGATGAAAAGAAGACGAAATGGGGTGCAAGGAACAGCATGGTGGAATGAAGAGGTGAGACAGGCTGTGCCGCAAAAGAAGAAAGCATACAGTGAGTGGATGGGCAGCAGAGGCATGAAGGAAGTTGAGAGACGGATGGGAGAAGAGGTGAGACAGGCTGTGGTGCAAAAGAAGAAAGCATATAGTGAGTGGATGGGCAGCAGAGGCATGGAGGAAGTTGAGAGACGGAAGGGAGAGTTATATGTAGACAGGAAGAGAGGTGAAAAGATTATAATTATGTCCTGTGCTTGCCATTCTCAACAGGGTTCAGAAAGACCTCAGCTTAACACACCAAGACACAGCACTTAGGATTATTCTTTTCGGTCTGAGTTGAATAAAATGACCTGGAGATGGCAAGAATAAACCAAGACATCATCGGAGTGAAGTGGTAAAGAAAGACGCTGACCTGAAGTGACAACACACCACACTCAAAGACACTCATTTTCACGTAGGTCTAGCTATCTATCTATTGTCAGACGCCTTATTCCCGTAAGGGGTGGCCACAAGAAAATAGCCTCCATGTCGCCCTGTCCCCCGCCATTTCAAAGCCCTGCTCCCAGCTCACACACCCCTCTCTCATATGCCTCTCCACTCCATCCCTCCATCTCATCCTCGGCCTCCCCCTCCCCCCCTCCACCTCACTCACATACAGTCTCCTCGTTAGTCTCTCGCTCTCCATCCTCTACACATGGCCAAACCACCTCAATGTATTTCCCCTAACGCTTTCCGTCACCTCCACACCACAACGCTCCTTTAATGTAGGAAATACAGACAGAGGGAGACAGTTCCAGAGTTGACCTACTGACTAAAATCACTTGGAGCCTGCCAGACTAAATTAAGGTGTCAGTGCACTAAGAAGGCTAAAAGACTCACCTTAATTCGAAAGCCACTACACTGGGGCCACTGGTTCTCTGTAACTTAGGCTGCCACGTACCGCTGCCTGACTCTGTATTCATGTTGCCATCTTGCAAGTAACTCAAGTAACGCACTAGTAACAAGTAACATCGTACCTGCAAGTGAAAGGAAAAATTAGTTGGAGGTGGGGGGAGAAAGTGAACAATATTACTCTTGTTATCATCAAAGAAAATACACCCACCTGTTGAACCTGTACCCCATGAAGAGTCCAAGAGGGGCCAAAATTGTTGTTCAAGGCAGTATGTAAACAGAGCTTCACAAGACACCCACCTGCAATATCTGATGTGTTCTGGGGACAGCTGTGTGTGTGTGTGTGTGTGTGTGTGTGTGTGTGTGTGTGTGTGTAGCAGTGGTAGTAGGAAATGACTACACAGTACATGATATATTGGTGTGTGTGTGTGTGTGTGTGTGTGTGTGTGTGTGTGTGTGTGTGTGTGTGTGTGTGTGTCAGTGAACAGACACTGACAACACTGACTAAGCCGTCGTTGCAACACACAAGAAACAGCCAGGTGGAGTAGCAGAGCAGCGTTATAAATGCACCACACTATCTTCACACAGGCCACACAACTTCAATGCGATATTAGAATACACAGTCATGTTGCCTATACTTTGCAATTTCTGTCCCAACCCAGCAGTGCTGTGAGCAATTTGTCTAATTACTGTACACGGTTTTTGTGAATACCAGTAAGTATTATCCTCAGCCAACTTTATGCCCACAGTTCCCTTTATGACCTATCAGTTCACATCACCAGCCCCTAGTACACCCTTAAGTTCTTTTTGTAGTAGTATGAGGAACGTAGTAGTACTAGCAGAAGTAGTAGTAGTAGTAGTAGCAGTAGTAGTAGTAGTTAGTCTCCATTAACCTCACATCACTTTATTTCTCCCAGATCTTCAGAAAACCGTCTCGGGGAGGCAGGAAGGAAACAAAAAATCATCTAAGGAAATACATCGAGACTTTTTTTTTTTTTTTTTTTTTTAAATCTGTATGTTGTGCTTCTTTAATTTGATCTCATGATATACCGTTTTCACTCTAACTTGGCCTAAAATTGCTATCTCTTCATCGCGAACTGAGTTGTAAAAGGATTAACATTAAAATAGTGCTAGTCATGAAGAAGTGCTATGGATAGGATGTTAAGCCACAGTATGGTAAAGAGATTAACATTAGAATACAGTGCCAGTCACGAAGAAGCGCTATGGAAACGATGTTGTTCGGCCACAGCTGTAGAGATTATATAGCATTAGAATACGATGCTAGTCATGAAGAAGTGCTATAGAAAGGATTTCGAGCCGCATTTGTAAAAAGACTAGCATTAGAATAAGATGTTAGTCACGAAGAAGTGCTATGGATCTGATGTGGAGCCGCAGTATTGTCTTTTTCTGCCACTGAGATGTGAAATAAGCTTCCAAAGGACAAGAGTCTGGTCCAAGTTAGAGTACAAATTCCAGCTTTATTCTTTGTATCAAAACCAATGTTATTCCGCTTAGGAGACCCCATGGTAGTGTGGGGCTGCATGAAAGTTAAAAATAAAGTTAAATTCGTCAGCAGGCAGCAGTAGTAAAGTGTTAGTGTGACACCATGTTGATCTAAACGTCTGTCTATCTATCTACTGCCAGACGCCTTAATCCCGTAAGGGGTGGCCTCCATGTCGCCCTGTCCCTTGTCATGTCACTGCCTTGCTCCCTGCTTACACACCCCTCTCATATACCTTTCCATTCCATCCCTCAATATTATCCTCGGCCTCCCCCTCCCTCTCACCTCCCTCCACCTCATTCATACACTCTCCTCGTTAGTCTCTCGCTCTCCATCCTCTGCACATGACCAAACGAACGAAGATAAAATTGTCAGCAGACAGTAGTACAAGTGTTACTGTGACTCCCTCCTCATCTAATTGTGAACCCGGTGGACTGCAGGATGAAGTTACCTCTCTGCAGCGCCACATCCTGCTGTCATGGGATAGGGATTGAGGAACGTAAATATTTGCAATGGTGTTGACGTGGTTATATCAGTGCCACCACATGCAGCATTCCTCTCCAACACGTCATCGGCTTGAAGGAGATAATTTACGTGGAATCCTCTTCAAAAAAATACCCCCAAAACTCACAATATAAACCGACAATAATCAATAAATCGACGGAATTACATAACATACATTCTTAAAATTTCGAGGGCAGAATGTTTACAAAACTTCGGCAAGGACACGAAAAAGCCGACGTCCTTTTAATATCTCCAAACAACAATATTCTCCCACCAAACTCACACTTATTTATCTCCACTACCTTACATAACAACAGTAAGCAGAATTAAGTGGGGAAATTAGTTGTTAGTAAAGAAAACGTGGGAGCAGAGCAGGATACTTACTACGCCAGCCATCTTCGACGTCTGCTCTAACAAGAATGCCAAATATCTCAATACACCCACCTTCCCTCACACACGTACACCTTACTAATCTCTACCTAACATTAGTGAGTAGAATTATGTAAGTAAATTAGATGGAAGCTGCCGAAAAACGAATCAGCAGGATACCTAAGCTGGCCTTCTTCGGCGTCTGTTCTTCCACTTACACGTCCGTCTCAAAACACATATATTTCCATCACATTCTTATACCCTAACAACTTCCATTACCTTATTTAATATTAAAGAGCAGATTTATGCACGTAAATCAGAGTGGTAAAATTATGGAAGTGGACCAGGATACTCAAGAAGCAGGCTTTCTTGAGCGTTTGCTGACTTGTAGCCCTTTATGATCACGAAACACCAATTCACTTGAAATGCCCACTTCTGCGTTATCTCCATTGCCATATCAGATGTTCACAAGCACAATAATACAAGTGAATTAACTGTAAATTGGAATCAAGTCAGGATACTCACCACGTCACTTCAACATGCTCTCCTGAAACATGACTTCGGATATATACTCGCAACACCAACCTCGGAAGTATTCATAAAAGATCTTTAACCATTTCCGGGATTTAATATGCCTTCACAGCATTTGAAAAAATATTAGAATAATTTTGTTTGGTTGATTATTTCGATTTTTATATTTTTAGGCTTGGTTGCGTTCAAACTGAAAGATAAACAAAGAATTGTACGAACGTGCACCGGAAGCTCAAAACATTTATAATTTTGGAACCTTGCCTGCGTCTCCGATGTGATGCCCGCGAAGTTCAAATTGGTATCGTGGTTTTGATCAATTCGCTGGTTTATATGCTAGTATCGCTGAACTTATGATCGAGTTAGCTGTGTAAAAGATTTATATGCTACATTCTTTACATGAATGCTACCCTCTTGCCGGATATTTTGGATTTCCTGACGATAAGATGAAGCCAAGGTCAATAAATACGAACAAAATTCCCACGTGGATCGCCTTTCTAGTTTCAAATTCTCTCCCTAAAATTAGTTTAAACCTTAGCAGTACTAAATGTTACCTTTTTAGAGATTTAAAATGTACTGTGACAGAGATTCCGCGATGCAGTGTAACACAGAGTATGTGTAATAGCGAGATTTTTTAAAGAATACACAAACTGTGTGTGTGTCTTGATAAGTTGTCTAATAGTTCGCTGTCGATGTTTTATTGCATTTTTAGTGAGTCTAGGTTATTTGGTGGCTGCATTTACTTTTGAATTATAAGTCCTCGACCCAAACTTTTCCTTTTACAACCTTAATCACGTACCTCAGCGGCAGAAAAGGATAATGCTACTACTCGACATCTATACCTCTTCATTACTAACACCATAGTCCAGCATTCGCCTTTTGCTACAACGCAGCATTCAGGATAAGATGGCAAATTTAGGCCAATTTAAAGCGAAAGGAGCACTGTAGGCCTTTACTTTTATTATTATTATTATTATTATTATTGCATCTGTGTTTACTTTGAAATTTTTGAACCATGGAGAGGGGTTACATGAACCACCTCCTTTGTAGCACCTCTTTCTTAGCGATTTGTTCTGCACATTACATTAATTTTCAGTATCCTCTTCCTTTCTGATAATAATGCCAGCTATGTCTGCATTAATATAAGTAACATGCAAGAGAATGATAAGGTGTAATGTGCCAAACAAGTTGCTACGGAAGAGGCCATTGATTTGACAGCCATTTCCCCGAGGCCCAGCAATTCTCCTACATCCCAGGTCCTTCACGTCACCACTTGGCCACTAATACCCACCGTCCACAAGTCTCACTCAGGACTGTGATGACATTAGCAGGGGTGTTAAGACATTTCAGTGGGTCGTGCAGCTCAGTCATCTGTTTTAGACTCAAATCAGCAGACTTTCGTTCCCTAGCCGGAATCGAACGTGCATTCTTTCCAACAGTAGACCTCTTCTCTGACCACCAGACCATCACCTCCACCATGACTTGAAGTGGCCTGAATGTAGCCCACGATTATGTCTATGGACCTGACCTGACCCCACTAGACCCATTGTGACCTAATTCCACTGGTAACCTGAATGTCAAAATAAATGGTCAAAGCACACCTACTTTACTGCCTTTAAAGTGTAGGGGCCTGAGGCTAGACCGACATAATCCAGTATATTTAAGGGCAGCTAAGCCGCCTACTTCCCTTAGAGGCAGTACAGGCTCTGTACCGTTTATAAAGGCAACACACACACGTGGCCACTGCCTTTAAAGTGTAGGGGCCTGAGGCTAGACTAACCTTAGTGGCAGTACAGGCTGTGTACCGTTTATAAAGGCAACATACACACGTGGCCATGGGTCACCTAATGGCCGCCCTCCACATTACTCCAGCCCCAGCAGCCTTTAGGCACTCACACTGTATAATCTGGTCCTAAGTCTTTTTCAGTCCGCTTCTTGGCCGTGTGGAGAGGATGGAGAGTGAGAGACTGATGTGGAGTGTATATGAGTGAGGTGGAGGGGGGGAGAGGGAGGGGGAGGCCAAGGATGAGATGGAGGGATGGAGTGGGGAGAGGTACAGTATATGAGAGAGGGGAGTGTGAGCTGGGAGCACGGCAGTGAAATGGCGTGGCACAAGGCGACATGGAGACGATTTGTTTGTGGCCACCCCTTACGGGATTAAGGCGTCTGGCAATAGATAGACGGATAGATTCTTGCAACCCTACCCCAAACATTGACACCTCTCACTCTCCACAGCCAGCTGTCAACCTACACCAACAACACATTCTTCCCCCTCAAACCCCCTCAAAATAAATAAATAAATCAAATAAATAACCTGCTGAGCCACCAAGGTAACTTTTATAAGAGACAAACTCGGGCCAAATACCGCCAGAACAGCAGTCAGTGGGGTGGAGTGTATTTGATGCCACACGGCTTTGTATACAGTACAAGAGGCGCTGGTGTATGTGAGCAAATAATGCCAATGACCATGTGGAGAGGATGGAGAGTGAGAGATTGACGAGGAGAGTGTATGTGAGTGAGGTGGAGGGGGGGTGAGGGAGGGGGAGGCCAAGGATGAGATGGAAGAATGGAGTGGAGTCAAAGGCTTTTCGTCTCATCAACTCTCCTCCTCTTACTGGCTCCCTTCATCCTTTGTCTCTTCGCCACACTGTTGCCTCTTTATCTCTTTTCTATCGCTACTTTAATGGTCACTGCTCCTCTGAACTGTCTGCTTGCATCCCTCCACCTCTACGACGGGTGTGCACCACCTGTCTAGCAACAAACTCTCATCCCTTTTCTGTCGAACTCTCTAATGCATGAATTAACCGATTCTCCCAGTCCTTCATTTATGCAACGGGTCAACTCTGGACCTGTCTCCCTCTGTCTGTATTTCCTTCTTCCTATGATCTCCAGTCTTTCAAAAGCAGTGTGTCCAGGCATCTCGAAATGAATAGATCTTGAATTTGGCTCACTTTTGTATTGTTTTTTTTTTTCTTGGAAGGAACGGTTTGTGGGCTCCTGGCCTTTGGTTCCTTCTTCTTCACATAAAAAAAAAGAAAAAAGATGGTGGGGCCTGTGGACGTGGTGCTTCGCCCCGAAGCCTGGGGCCAGGTGACATGGCTGATCTTCATGGTGTGGTTGTGATGAGAGCCTCGGCTGAATGCTTGCGAGGGAGGAGGCGGTGGTGCTTTTATCCCTGGGCGGTGCGCATTGGTTTACCCTGGGGATAGAGGTGAGAGAGGACTGAGCTTGGTGTATCATGAAGGTGGCAGGTGTTGTGTTAGGGGTGAGAGAGGTGGGAGGGGAGAATGGAGTGGTGGGGGATGGGGTGGTGGTGTATCTTGCGAGAGGGCATGAAAGATGGCCGGAGCAAGTGACAGTGGTTTTGAGGGTGGAGGTCGGTGGATCATAGATCATAACAGTTGGGTTTCGGGTGGTGTGGTTGATGGGGGTGTCAGTGGGTTGGTAGTGTGCTGGTGTGTGTGTGGTCGTGATCAGGGGCGGGGAGTGGGTGGCTGAGGGCGTATGGGTCTGGGTGGTGTGGGCGTGTGCAGGGCAGGTAGTGGGTGGGAGGTGGGCGGGGTGTTGGTGAGGGATGAGGGTGGTGGGGTGGATGGTTGTTGCAGTGCGAATGAAGATAGAGGTGAGGTATGATGCGTCATTGGTGAAGGGAGCGGTGAGGTATGATGTGGCAAGGCAGAAGGTAGCGTCGAGGAGGGTGGGAAGGGAGGAGGAGGGGGTGACGTAGCAATTGTAGGAATTGGGAGGGGGGTCTGGGGTGGCAGAGGAAGACGAGGTGGGGTCGGGGCAGGTGGGGTCGGCAGGGGAGAGGGCGGGGGCATGGAAAGGGCAGATGTGGCGGTTTCTGTATGTGCGGGGAGTGTTGTGATAATCTATGATCACTTAATAAGGGTTTGGGACGTGGGTGGCTGTGTAGGGGCCCATGAAACTTAGGGGAAGTTTGTGAGGGACAGGCAGCTTTGCCACCATCATGGTGTCACCTGGCTTGTAGGGGTTGGAGGGTGTAGCATCCGGCTACAAGTCCACGTTGTTCTGTAGGCGATGGAGTAGTCTTCTAAGATGGTGGAGGGTATCGGACGTGAGAGGAGTACAGGGTGGTTGCAGGTGTTGGCATAGGGGAAGATGGAGTGGCGCTTCCCCAATGATGCGTTCGTGGGGGGAGACGCCATCTTCCTTGGGTGATCTGAACGTGGGCGGGCCAGTTTTCATTCTTTGTCTCTTCTATTTGGGCTTGGATTTGATTCATTAGGGTGTGGTGGCTTCTTTCACATATTCCGTTGCCATGCGGCCAATACGGGGAGGAGTGAGATATTGGGTAGCCGAGTAGATTGACAAATTCCTCCCAGACAGTGCCAGTGAGTTCAGGGGCATTGTCTGAATGCAGGGCCTGTGGAATCCCAAAGTAAGGGAACACATGGCGGACCAGGGCCTAGGCTACAGCAACGGCGTGCTGTTCCTGGGCTGGGCACGCTATAAGGAACCTGGAATAGGCGTCCACAAAGGTGATAATGTACCAATAGCCCGCCATGGGTGGCAGGGGCCCCACCACGTCCACAGATAGCAACTGCCAAGGCTTATGGGCAGTGATGCTTCCTGGAGGGCCAGGTGTGCGGGTGATGTTTTTGCCCAGGGCACATGCTGGGCAGGATTAGGCGGTCTGTTTGGCTAGCTGGGAGGGGTTGGGGGTCCAATAGATGTCGCTGAATATCTGCAGGAGCCTTTTCGTCCCGAGGTGGATCCCGTTGCTAAAATGATGTCTCATGGCATCCTGGGCGGCATCAGGGACAAGGATGATGTGCCCAGACAGAGTGAAAAGATGGTCACCCTGTTGCTGTAGCTTGGTGAATAGGTGGGGTGGGATCCATGATGGGCAGTCCTTACTACGCCATTGTGCCAGGAGGTCCGATCCAGGCTGGAGTGTGTGGATGGGGAAGTGGGAGAGGGCATCGGCATTAATGTGGAGTTTGCTGGGATGGTAGGAGATTTCATAGTCGAACTTTTCTAGGGGCTCCCTCCATCTAGTGAGCTGTGCATTAAGAGTGTCTGATTGGCAGGGCCATTGGAACAACTGGTGGTCAGTGATGATGGTGATGTAGGTTCTTGAGAGGTAGGCCCAGAAGTGCTTCAAGGACCAGATGATGCCCAGGCACTCCCTCTTAGTGGTGGCGTAGTTCCGCTCTGCCCGATTTAACCCGCTGTGTCCCAGAGACGTGAATTCACGTCCTCACATGATGTGCGCTCATATCCCAGAGACATGAATTAACATGGCAACATTGCAAGGTCCCTAATTTGCACAATTTCCAATTTTTGCGAGTGATTTTGCGAGTGATTTTTGGCACGTATACACGGGACACCTTCCTCTATTCCTCTACAAGATGCCAAGCAGGGACAATGCCTTACACCACATAACCTCTCCCCCCCCCTGCATGCCATTGTCTCGGCAATTCACCTGTTACCAGTGACCTGGCCAATAAAGACATTCAGGGCCAGAGTGATTCCCCAATCGATGACAATGTGGAGGCGGTGGCTCAATCGGTAGAGAGGTGGCCTGCAGTCCTAATGGACCCAGGTTCGAATCCCGGCTGGGGCAGGGAACAGTTTAAGGATTTGAATTTCACTAAATCAGGCTTTACTGATCTACCAGAAGACCCGCCGACATGTCGTAAAAATACCCCCGCTAATACCAATACACCAGTCCTGTATGAGACAGCCCTAGTATGTATTCAATATGGACAGTGGGTGTTAACGCCGAAGTGGTGACATGTAGAGGTGTAAGGTATGTAGGAGGACTGCTGGGCCTTGATAGCAGGCTGTGAAGCCTATGCCCAGAGTCGGACACATAAAAAAAAAAAAAAAAACAGCATTAGAGGAAGAAACAGTCAGAAATGATGATCAGGTAATGTGGGAAAAAAAGGTCATGAATGGTGATGAGTTAGTGAGTGAAACAATGCTTATAATGCCTATATTACTGCTTGAAAACCAATATACTCTTGTACTACATATAAATTCGTATCAAGTAAATAAATAAATACTGTTTATGAGTGGATAAAATAGTTACCCTCCCATAGAACTCGTTTTCTTTGGTGCCAGCCTGTTAGAAAACCCAGTCAGGTAAGGAGGTACTCGTACCTAGATTGAGTATTTTAAACGTCATGTGAGCAATTTCTCTATGAATTTTCGATGTTTCTCACCAAAAGCTGATGTTTGAGCCAAAAAAAAAAAAAGGTCCAAAAATGTCGGGACTGGGGCGTACCACTGCCCAGAAAATGTCGGGATGGGGTGGGTTAAGGTGCGACTGGCTCAGGTGATGATGTGTTCCCATCCTTCCTACACTTGGGCAAGGACGGTGCCAATGGCTATCAGGGAGACGTCAGTATACAGCCGGGAGGGTAGCATATAGTCAGGGAAGGTGACAATCGGGGCGGTGGTGAGCTTGCGCTTCAGTGCCTGAAATGCTTCCTGTTGTTCAGTAGTCCAGTTGAAGGGTTCCCCTTTCCGGATCAAGTCGTGGAGAGGCTTGGTGGTATCAGTGAAGCCTTTCACGAATCGCCGATAGTAGGAAGCAAGGCCCAGGAAGGCCCGGACTTCATGGACGTCCCAGGATGGGAGAATGTCAGCAATAGCACGCAACTTGTCTGGATCCATCTTGTGACGTCACGTGCCCCAGGAAAGAGACGGTCCAGGCTGCCTTGACGCATTTGGAGGGCCGGAGCTTCAGGCCAGCCTTCCAGATCTGCTGGAATACTCTTCTGAGGCAATGGAAGTGATCGGCCCATGTCTTGCTGAAGATAATAACGTCGTCCAGATATGCCAGACAAATTTCCAAGGTCAGGCCGCTGAGGATGGACTCCATCAATTGGGAGAATGTTGCAGGGGCATTGCAGAGGCCGAAGGGCAGGACACTGATTTCATAGTGTTTCCCATTGCTGGTGGAAAACGTCATCTTCTGCCTGTCCTTGGCTTGCACGGGGACTTGCCAATAACCCAAATGGAGGTCCAGTGTGGAGAACCAAGAGGCTCTGTAGAGGGAGTCGAGGGAGTTGTCTATCCTAGGGAAGGGGGTGGCATCTTTGATGGTTATGTCGTTAAGGTGGCAGTAGTCAACGCAGAAACGCATGGTACCATCTTTCTTTTGGACAAGGAGGATGGGGGAGGACCAAGGGCTGGTGGAGGATGAGATTACACTGGCATTGAGCATTTCCTGGACCTGCCGGTGTTCCTCCGCCCGCTGCTTAGGGTTTTTCCATCTGGATGGTTGGCGGATTGGTGATCCTGTGGTGTGTATTTGGTGCATCAGGTAGATGGTGTGGCCGATGTCAGAGGGGCCTGATGCAAACAGATCCTGAAAGTCCAGGAGGAGGTGGCTTAGAGTGTCAGCTTGGTGGGTAGAAAGGTGATCGGGGAGGGAGTAAGGGGGTGGGGGTGGAGGGGGGGCTGTGGAGAATGGCTCTGCTTCCTCCATCTCTCCCACACCGAGCCCCTTTGGTAGTGTGAGAGGGGTCGTGGAGATGTTAGTGATTCTCACTGCCGCGACGTGTGGGGGTAGGAAGGTGGGGGATAGGAGACAGGCCGAGAGTGTTCCTGGCAGCAGTCCGGGGGAGAAGAGGATGGATGTTCCAGTGAGCCTGTTGAGGGGGAGCCAAGCTTCGTGGTGTGGGGGAATTGTCGTCGTGGAGGTGATAGTGGCGGGAAAGGTGGGGGGGGGAGCGGAGGTCAGAGAGGGGAGGGGGGTGCCATGGGAGGGGACAGGGGGAACACAAGGGGGGGGAAGAAGGGGCAGAGGTGGGGGGGAAAGAAGGCGAGAGGGGGGTGAGGGGGGATGTGGGGATTGGGGGCAGGGGGCAGGTGCATACTGCATTCAGAGGTTGGGGGGCAGGGGCTGGACTCTTGCTAAACTGGAGCTGCTGCTTGTGGCAGTCTATCATGGTGCGTAATTTCTGCAGGAGATCCAGCCCCAGGTATCCGTCATAGTTTTGGCAGGTAGAGTCAAAGATAATAAACTTGTGTTGAGTGGATGTGTGCTGGTGCATGTTTCCCCACGGATAGGCAGGGGGCCGTCCCCTGCGTCTATGAGTTGAGAGGAAGTGGGGAAAAAGCAGGCCGAAGGCAGACTTGTGACGGGAATAGAAGTGGCTGTAGAGGCAGGGCCTGGCCACTCCCATGTCGACCAGCAGCCTCGCTTTTACCCCTTTCAGTCTTATCTTGTCATAGACTGGGGGACAATACTTGCAAAAGGCAGCCCCCACTGCCGTGGGGAGGTGTGGGGGCGGTCCTAAAAATCCAGCTGTTGGGGTGTGTTTTCTTCCTCCGGCTCCGGTTCCTCTACGTCGGTGTTTTCCATGGGTGGGGTGTCATCTCCAGGGTCCTCATCTCCCAAGGAGGATACCTTGCGTCGCCCCAGGTTGTTCCTTTTTTGTCGGGCAGCTTTGAGCTGCTTCTGTATGTCATGGAGCAGGCATCGGTGGCTACATGCGGAGAATTCCCAGGGGTTGATCGATATCAGGTTCTGGCTTTCCATTTGACCGGGGCATTTGCTCAGAGGATGGACCCTGGGTGGGGAAGGTACTGGCATGGGCTAATGTGGGTCGGTGAGGATCGAGGTTTGCTGTGCAGTGCTGGGTTGTGGGTTGCAAACTTGCTCACCAGTTAATTTGTTAGGAGGTGGAGCGGGAGGTTAGCAGCCGTCGAATCAGCCGGACATCCCTGTCTAGGTCCCCCATTAGGTCGCGAATTTTGAAGTGCTCTTTGACCATGCTGGGGAGGACTCTAATCAGGGTATTGAAAGTGTGTTGCTCCCGGGTCTCTGCACTTGCTTCCGGGTATGCAGCAGTGACGAGCCGCCTTGCCTGGATTAGTGTATCATCCAGGTTATCCAGTTGCAATAATGCTACAAGTTTCCCAAGCGAGGGCGTGACTGCTTCTGTTACTATTGTCGTGAAATTGAAATTTGCCCAGGATAGGTCGGGGACGACTTTAGGGGCAATGCTGGCTGCTGCCTTGCCCAGCAGTGTTACAGAAATTCTCTCTCTGTCATCCTCAAACCCAAGATCGAGCAGCGGCTTGATGATCAATAAATATGTGTGCATATCGTATTGCCCTTGCTCAAATTTGGGTAGCTGAACATGTGGTTTGGTCGCCATTTTGGTATTTTATCTGTTTTGGTTCCTCCTTTAGTTTAACTCGGTCTGAGTCAAGAACCACCGCTGTCCACCAGTGCTATGCTAGGTGTTTTTAGGGCGGCTTCCCGTCCTAAGAACGCCTGGCCTAGTATTGGGATCTTTTCAAGACCGGGGCGATACCACAAATATAGGAGGAACACGGCATAAAAACTCAAGGCAACACCTTACACGTATGTTAACTAAGGGTTTACAAGGGCAATAGGATTTCTCACTGTTACGCAGCGTATTCTAGTTCCGACTTCTCAGTCCTAGGTACGGTGCAGTGTTTTTTTTTTTTTTTTGTTCCAGACCGGGTCAGGGTCAGCCAGGAAGGGAAAAACATAAACACCTTAGGTCAAACAGTACACTTATATATTAACTAAGAATGCATACACACACAATTCCGTGATTAAAGCCAGATGGATACAATGGTACAATATAGCAGTTGTAAGGTTCACTCTCAATTCCTGGTTCAGTTCGTCCAATACGGGACCGCACCTGAGTAATTATACAATATGTCCCTACAGTATCACAATGAGTATTCCACAGAAATGTTCAGGCACATCACATGTGACAATACGTACACAACAGAGCTCAGTGTCTCCAGCACAATAAAGATGACAATACACTGTAAATATACTCAACCTTAAGCCTTGGTGTCTGCATCACGGAGATGAAAGCCTAGCTAATACAAGATGTTAGTGTCACATAGACGAAGTCCTAGCTAACTTAGTCCATACCGCATCACATATAAGGGAAATATATATATATATATATATATATATATATATATATCCATCATCCAATTCTACGTTGCCCCATGAGAAGCGTAGAAGCCCGGGGCTAGGCAATTTGGTCCTGACATTTAAGATGAGAGTGACCAGCCTCACTCATCCCTGAGTGGCATTACATGAGCAATAACCCCAACCATCCCTTGGATATAAACCTTCACCGGCTAAATCCGATTGGAGTGCTGTAATTACCCACTAAACAACCAGGTGCCATAATTTGGTTATATGGTTACCACCCAGCGTAGTAAATGGTTTACTGGTGTACAGGAAACCATTAGGCTTGTCACTCAGTGTAGTCACCCATAGGCAGAAGGAAGAGGAAAGAATGAAAGAAAGACAAAACAGGGAGTGTAAAGTCACCCGTAGGCAGAAGGACGAGGAAAGAATGAAGTAAAAAAGGACAGAAGAGGAAGGAAGGAATGGTGAGAGGAGAGGAAAGGGCAGACACCCGAGAGAAGCACTACATCGAGTGAGTGGATGGCGAGCGCCCCCACCTACCACAAATTATACATATATATATATATATATATATATATATATATATATAGAGAGAGAGAGAGAGAGAGAGAGAGAGAGAGAGAGGGAGAGGGAGACTAGCACCAGTCGAGCAGGGCAGTACTCCCAAGGTGGATGGAAAGCTGATGACAGGGAGAGCTGGAGCTCCCATTTCATCAGCCCTCGGGACTAGGTCCCGACCATCCCCCTTTGCTGAACTTTTTCAGTGTCTCAGTAACACAGAGAGTAGGCCAGCATGCTCTCCAATACAAGTTTCTCCAACTATCAACACCAAACTACATGCACAGTACACACCACACTTCCTTTTCAAAATTTTCAAAAATGGCGTCGAGAAACATAGCCTCGGAGTCCCCAGGGGGGGGGACCATAAATGCCCCCACCTTTAGCCCCTCTCCCGGTGACGACTCAAGGTGCCTGGAACCACTGTCTGACTCTCTTCTTCTTCATTTCTGCAACATTCGTGGCCTTTCCTCTAACTTTCGCTCTGTTGAGCACCACCTCTCCTTCTCTAAACCTCACCTTCTTTTCCTAACTGAGACTCAGCTGTCTGAGGCAACTGACAGCAAACCCGTTTCTGTATCCTCCTACTTTCTCTATACTCATTTCAAAGCCAAAGGTGGCTGTTGTGTATATATATGCAACAACTTATCTTGCTCTCGTGTTCCTGAAGTCGATTCTTCTGAATTCTCTACACTCTGGCTTCGGCTTTCCTGTCATTCGCTGACTAAATATATCTGTGCTGTTTACTTATCTCCTAATTCTACTGACTATCAAAAATTCTTTGACTATCTTACTTCTACGATGGAACACATTCTATCCATCTCTCCTTTCTCTGAAATCTCCATTCTTGGAGATTTCAATGTTCACCACCACCTTTGGCTCTCCTCTCCTTTCACGGATCCACCTCGTGAACAAGCCTACACCTTTTCTATCCTTAATGACCTAGAGCAGCTTGTACAGCACCCTACCCGTATCCTTGACCGCCTTGGAGAGAGCTCCAACATACTTGATCTCTTCCTTACAACTAATCCTTCTGCTTACACTGTTAATCTTTTCTCTCCGTTGGGCTCCTCATCATAACCTTATCACCTTAACCTGTCCTATCGCTCCGGTACAGCCTGCGGACCCTCCAAAAAAACGTCGTCTCTGGCACTTTGGAGCTGCGGATTGGGAGGCCTTCAGGCAGTACTTCTTTGATTTTCCCTAGAATGATTATTGCTTTCATGGCCATGAGCCATCTGGGTGTGCCTTGCGCATTACGGAGGTTATTCTCTCGGGCATGGAAGCATACATTCCTTTCTCATATCCTTTGACTAACGCAAGAAAGCCTTGGTTTAATCACGCTTGTTCTAATGGTGTCCGCAACAAGGAGAGGGCTTATAAAAGGTACGTACCAGAGCCAACTCACCCCTGAATCACATCTTTTATACATTTCTGCCCGGAATCGTGCTAAGTCTGTTCTTTGCTCTACTAAAAATAATTTCATCCGTACAAAATGTTCTCAACTCTCCAACTCAAACTCTTCCCGCTCCTTCTGGCACCTTGCCAAAAACCTTTCTAACAACTTTACCTCATCATCCTTCCCTCCTCTTTTCTACTCTGATGGCTCTGTAGCTATTTCTTCTACTGATAAAGCAGATCTCTTCGCTCAGACTTTCTCCTCCAATTTCACCTTAGACGATTCCGGTGCTGTTCCTCCATCACTTCCCCCTTCTGACTATCCTCATGGCTAACATTAAAATTTCTTCAGCTGATGTATTTTCTGCCATCACTGGCCTCAGTACTAATAAGGCATATGGGCCTGATGGAGTCCCTCCTGTTGTTCTCAAGAACTGTGCTTCTGTGCTTATACCCTGCCTAGGCAAATTCTTTCGCCTTTGTCTGTTAACTTGTACCTTTCCTTCTCGCTGGAAGTTTTGCTCTCATTCAGCCAGTCCCAAAGAAGGGTGACCATTCCCAACCCTCTAACACCCGCCCAATTGCTTTAACATCCTGTATCTCAAAAGTTTTTGAGTCTGAAATTAACAGAAAAATTTTAAAGCATCTTTCCTATCACAACCTTTCTGATCGTCAGTATGGGTTCCGTCAGGGACGCTCCACAGGCGATCTTCTCACCTACCTTTCAGACTCCTGGTCATCCTCCTTTCGGGAATTTGGCGAAAGCTTTGCCATTGCACTTGACATCTCAAAGGCTTTCGATCGAGTCTGGCATAAACCTTTAATATCCAAACTGCCCTCTTACGGTTTCTATCCTTCTTTCTGTGCCTTCATCTCTAGCTTCCTTTCTGGTCGTTCTATAGCCGCTGTTGTAGACGGCTATCGTTCTTCTCCTAGATCTATTAACAGTGGTGTTCCTCAGGGCTCTGTCCTATCACCAACTCTCTTCCTTTTATTCATCAATGACCTTCTAAGCTGTACATCTAATCCTATCCACTCATACGCTGATGACTCCACCCTTCACCTTTCCATTCGATTCCCACAACGTCCATCTCAGCAGTTACGTCAGCAGGCAAGGGATGAGGCTATGGCACACCTAATGTCTGACTTGGCTCGTATCTTTGACTGGGGTAAAAATAATCTGGTTGTTTTTAATGCATCAAAGACTCAGTTTTTGCACCTATCAACCCGACAAAATCTTCCACAGGTATACCCACTTATGTTTAATAATACTCAACTTAATCCTGCATCATCCTTGAACATGCTTGGGGTTTCATTTGCTCGGGACTTGTCTTGGAAAGATCATATTACATCTCTTGTAAAATCTGCTTCCAAATGATTGGGTGTGCTAAGCCAACTCCGTTCCTTCTTTGCCCCTGCACAATTGTTGACTCTATACAGGGGTTTCATCCGTCCCTGTGTGGAGTACAACCCTCATGTGTGGGGAGGCTCCCAACATATAGCTCTTCTCAATAGGGTGGAGTCAAAGGCTTTTCATCTCATTAACACTCCTCCTCTTACTGGCTCCCTTCAACCTCTGTCTCTTTGCCGCAGTGTTGCATCTTTATCTCTTTTCTATCGCTACTTTAATGGTCACTGTTCCTCTGAACTGTCTGCATGCATTCCTCCACTTCTACGACGGGCGCGTAGCACCCGTCTACCAGCAAACTCTCACCCCTTTTCTGTGCAACTCTCTAATGCAAGAGTTAACCGTTACTCCCAGTCCTTCATTTATGCAACAGGTCAACTCTGGAGCGGTCTCCCTCTGTCTGTATTTCCTTCTTCCTATGATCTCCAGTCTTTCAAAAGCAGTGTGTCCAGGCATCTCGAAATGAATGGATCTTGAATTTGGCTCTATCTTGTATTTTGTTTTTCTCTTGGAAGGAACCGTTTTGCGGGCTCATGGCCTTTGGTTCCTTCTTCCTCATAAATAAATAAATAAATAAATATATATATATATATATATATATATATATATATATATATATATATATATTGTTACATAGCCTATGATTTCATCATCCTTTGTGTAATTCTAACATACAGTATGCTTCATGTTTGATCACGAGCGTGTTCTACCTCACTCCCCCCTTCTACCCTTATAGTAGAGTAAGTCGTTCTTTCTGTTGTTCAGAGCAGGAGTGTCAACTCTTTGTCCCCTATGGCTTCATTTGCGCGTCCTTCTTACAAGTTGTATCAAGCTCTGCCGGCCCCTATATAATGAACTCAGTCTCTGCATTAATTGCCACTTAGATCTACTCCTCATTTTGTTCACATCTCTGTCCTCCCCTGTACAGTTGTTATTATTTTTGTGAGTGCTCAGGAAGTCTCCAACCATCTGGCTGCTGTGTAATTTGAGTATAAGTGTTGTTGCATTTTTTTTCTTGTACTGTATAGCATAAGGTGTTAAGTCGTAGGCCTGGTGAGGTTTTTGTGGTTCATGTGGAGTTTTTGTCAGCCATTATTAATAATATTTTTGTATCTGTAATAATATATCTTGCATTCACTGAGCAATATCCGGTTTTCTCATTTTATCAGGGCTGACTTAGATAAATTTACTCTTGCTAATTTCGTGTTAATAGAGGCTATTGCAGTTAACCATATATTTAACCTGTTTTTTGCCATTACATTATCCTTATGAGTCCTGAAAGTTTAGTTGTTAGTTTGAGCATTAAACTTTAACTTGTAATTTTACCTAACTCTTTTGTTTTGAACCTAGAACTTTACGGGACAGTAGTGATTTTTAGTATTCTCACTTAAAGTATTCATTATCTCTCACTGTTCCGTAACATAAATTTGGCGACCTCTTATCAGGATATTCAGGATATAATCATAAGGATATTGCTTGATATTTTGTGACTGTGATTTATTCATGATGTCTACTATTACTACGCTTGATGAAGCCAAAGATTTTTTGTCAAATGTGCAAACAGTGTGTGATGTAGAAAACAGAACAAAGAATGAACTTAAGCTTGTTGCTCAACAATTGGGAATTGCTGTTCGCTCTCATCATTCTAAAGATCAAATTGTTGACATGATTAATGAAAGCTTGTTTAATGTAACTCCTCCAAATGAGCAAACGCAGATTGAATTAGCTAAGTTACAGCTAGCCCTGCAGGAGGCTCGTGCTAAGGAGGCTGAGTTTCAGGCTCGTGCTAAGGAGGCTGAGGCTAAGGAGGCTGAGTGTCAAGCTCGTATTCAGGAGGCACAGGCACAGGTTCAGGCACAAACTGAACTAGCTAGGATTCAGGCAGACCATGAGTATCGCATGAAACAAAGTGGAACTGGATCATCTAGCTCTGATGATTTTGATGTGGCTACAAATGTTAAACTTGTCCCTCCTTTTAATGAATCTGATTTAACAAAGTATTTTCAGTTGTTTGAGAGGGTAGCTACAGGTCTTAATTGGCCCAAAAAGTATTGGCCAGTACTCCTTCAAACTGTTCTCACCGGTAAAGCTCAAGTAACTTATGCATCTTTGTCTCAGGATCAATCTGATAATTATGATGTAGTTAAGAGCTTGATTCTTAAGGCCTATGAGCTTGTTCCTGAAGCCTATAGAGTAAAATTTAGGACAACTTATAAGCAAGATAAGCAATCCCATGTTGAGTATGCAAAAATCAAAGAAGATCTGTTAGAGCAGTGGTTAAATTCTAAGAATGTGGATTCTGATTTTGATAAATTTAAGCAGATGATTTTGCTGGAGGACTTCAAAAGGTGTATTAATAATGATGTAAGCCTATATCTTGATGAGAAAAGAATAGATAATTTGTCTGATGCTGCAGTTTTAGCTGATGAATATGTTCTCACTCACAAGAGATATTCTAGAGAAAAAGGGAAAGCTGAGAGTAAGTACGTTGCCTCTACTCAGAGTACAGGTAACAGGAAAGAGAATAAAGATGATGTTTCTCAGGAAGTAAATACCAGCTTCACCTCTAGATTTCAGAAAAGTAAATGTACTTATTGTAGTAAGCTTGGTCATACTACGGAGAAATGTTTCAGGAGACAGCATGATGTGAACAAAAAGGAGTCTTTAAATATTCAGTCAATTGGTCTAGTGTCCACCCTTGAGAGTTCCCATAATTCTTTAACCAAGTTAACTGAACCTGCTTTGAGGGGTAAATTAAAATTTAATTCTCATGATGAAGCTCCTCTTTTGAGCAGTAACGTGGGTGACACTCTCAAGAGTTCATGTGCTAATTTCCTGTCTGATGGTTTTGTCAGTCCTCTGGACAGTAGTGACAGGAAATCAGTTAAAATATATCGTGATACAGGTGCTTGCCAATCCCTTATGCTGACCAGTGTTCTAGGCTCTAATGTTAATTCCTCTGATGAAACTGTAATCTTACGAGGTGTAGGGAATAATTACTTCTCTCTCCCTCTGTGCAGGGTGAATTTAGAGTCTGGTTTTGTTAATGGTTCCGTTATGGTTGGGTTGGTTGAGACACTCCCAATGTCAGGTGTAACTTTCTTATTTGGAAATGATATTGGTGGAAGTCAAGTGTGTCCAGCTCCTCAGTTGTCTAGTAAGCCAGTGGCTGCGGCCCATGATTGTGATATCCCTGACATGTTCTCTGCATGTGCTGTAACTAGGGCTAAGTCTAAAGTTACTGGTGACTTAGAGGATAATGATGACGATGGTGTTATCCTAGCTGACACTTTTCTTGCTAATTTGGACCACTCACCAGATGAGGCAGTGCCCCGTAGTGTTGATAATTTGTCTCGTCCAGAGTTGGTTGAGTTGCAGGTTGCTGACTCTGAGTTGAAAGGTCTAGCTAACTCTGCTTGCAGTGAGGAAGAGTCAGCTGGTGTTTCTACTTGTTATTATATAAAGTCAGGAGTACTTATGAGGAAGTGGAGACCCCCAACAGCATCAGCCGACTGTGAATGGGAGGTTGTACATCAAGTTGTCATCCCTCGTGTTTGTAGGCAGGATATCATTAGAGTGGCTCATGATTCCAGTTTGGCAGGACAGCTTGGAGTGAGGAAGACTGTGGCACGCATTTTGAAACACTTCTACTGGCCAGGTATCTTCAGGGATGTTTCCTGGTATTGTAAGTCTTGTCACACCTGTCAAGTTGTGGGGAAGTGTAATCAGACCGAAAAGGTTGCACCTCTAGTTCCCATTCCTCCTTTTGAGGCGCCTTTCACCCGTGTGTTGGTGGATATTGTGGGCCCTCTTCCTAAGACTTCTTCAGGATTGTCTTATGTGTTGACCCTGATTGATATGGCTACTCGTTATCCTGAAGCCATTCCACTTAGAAATATCTCAGCAAAGAACGTGGTTAAGGAAATGCTAGGGTTCTTCACCAAGTTTGGTCTACCCAAGGAGGTACAGTCAGACCGGGGAAGTAATTTCATGTCAAATGTTTTCAAGCAGTCTCTGAAAGAGTTGGGCATCTCCCAGATCACGTCTTCAGCCTACCATCCCCAGACCCAAGGAGCGTTGGAGAGATATCATCAAACACTCAAATCGATGCTCAAGAAATACTGTTTGGAACATCAGAAAGACTGGGATAAAGGTCTTCCATTCATTGTATTTGCCGCAAGAGAATCTCCAAATGAATCACTGGGTTTCTCACTCTTTGAACTACTGTTTGGCCATGAAGTAAGAGGACCCCTTAAGCTACTCAAGGAATGCTGGCTGTCGGAGGAAGATGACGTCAACCTGCTGGAGTATGTGATGAAGTTCAAAGAACGGCTGTCCACTGCTTTACAGCTGGCGAGAGAGAATTTTGGAGCTGCTCAGGAGAAGATGAAGACTTGGTATGATAAGAAGTCCAGGTTACGCCACTTTCAGCCAGGAGACCAGGTTTTGGTTCTGCTACCGGTGCATGGGCCATCTCTTCAAGCCAAGTTTAGTGGTCCTTATTTCGTGGAGAAGAAACTCAGTGATGTCAACTATGTCATCGCCACACCAGATCGTAGAAAGAACAAGCAACTTTGTCACATCAACATGCTAAATTTATATCACAGGCGGGACGAAAATAACCCAGTCTGCACTGTAGCTGTTCCACCCGAGTCTGCAAGTGAAGTTCTCCCATGCAGCATGAGCCTGAGTGATAGTCTGGGGAAGAATCCTGATATCATGAATGATCTCCAGACTAAGCTTTCTCATCTACCTCCCGAGGAAAGGCAGGAGTTTTCGGCATTACTGCAGGAGTACCCGCAAGTGTTCCGTGCCACTCCAGGAAGAACCACTGTGTTGATGCATGATGTCGATGTTGGAGACGCAAAGCCAATTAAACTGCCTCTTTACCGTGTGAACCCAGTGAAAGTTCCTCTTATCCAGAAGGAGCTTGGCTACCTGTTGGACCACAAGATGATTGAGCCCTGTCAGAGCGAGTGGAGTTCTCCTGTCACTCTAGTCCCTAAGCCAGGTGGGTCACAGCGGCTTTGCATCGACTACAGACGTGTTAATCAGATAACCAAAACAGACACTTACCCTCTCCCTCGCGTGGAAGATTGCATAGACAAGATCGGAAAGGCTAGGTACATAAGTAAGTTTGATTTGTTAAAGGGATACTGGCAAGTACCTATGACTGAACGTGCTAGGGAAATCTCATGTTTTGTAACACTAGGAAAGACTTTTGCATGTTCTGTAATGCCATATGGTATGAAGAATGCACCAGCCACATTTCAGAAGCTCATGAATGTTGTAACAGAGGGTTTGGCAGGGTGTGTTGTTTATATTGATGATGTATTAATCTTCAGTGACAACTGGAAAGATCACCTATGCCATGTCAGTAAATTTCTTGAGCGTTTGGTTCAGACTAATCTTGTAGCTAATTTATCAAAGTGTGAGTTTGGTCAAGCTAAAGTTCAGTACCTTGGGTACGTAATTGGTGATGGACATGTTGCACCACCAGGAGCTAAGGTTCAGGTTACAAGTGATCTTCCCAGACCTAAAAGTAGGAAAGAGGTACAAAGATTTTTGGGAATGGTAGGTTATTACAGGAGATTTGTTCTTAACTTTTCAATTCTTGTATCACCACTTACAGACCTACTGAAAAAGGGAGTTAAATTTGTCTGGACCGATAACTGTGAATCCTCTTTCAACAAACTTAAAACTATCCTATTAAGTCAGCCAGTGCTCGCTACTCCAAATTTTGCTAAGCCTTTTCAGATGGCTGTTGACGCAAGTGATACAGGAGCTGGGGCTGTTTTGCTGCAAGAGGATGATCAGGGTATTGAACACCATGTATCTTATTACAGTAAGAAGTTCACTCCACCTCAAAAGAACTACTCAACTATTGAGAAAGAGCTTTTGGCCTTGATTTTGGGTTTACAGCATTTTTCATTTTATTTGTGTTCTGGTTTTGACCCCATAGTCATTTATACCGATCATAACCCACTGAAATTCCTTAGTAAGTTTAAAGATAAAAATCAGAGGTTGACAAGATGGAGTCTACTTCTTCAGGAGTATTCATTAGACATACAACATGTCAAGGGGAAAGAAAATGTTATTGCAGATTGCTTATCTAGACTTTAGACAGATTGTTTTAGAGTAATAAGAAATTTCCTTTGTAAATTTCTTTTTCTTTGTGGGGAGGTGTTACATAGCCTATGATTTCATCATCCTTTGTGTAATTCTAACGTACAGTATGCTGCATGTTTGATCACGAGCGTGTTCTACCTCACTCCCCCCTTCTACCCTTATAGTAGAGTAAGTCGTTCTTTCTGTTGTTCAGAGCAGGAGTGTCAACTCTTTGTCCCCTATGGCTTCATTTGCGCGTCCTTCTTACAAGTTGTATCAAGCTCTGCCGGCCCCTATATAATGAACTCAGTCTCTGCATTAATTGCCACTTAGATCTACTCCTCATTTTGTTCACATCTCTGTCCTCCCCTGTACAGTTGTTATTATTTTTGTGAGTGCTCAGGAAGTCTCCAACCATCTGGCTGCTGTGTAATTTGAGTATAAGTGTTGTTGCATTTTTTTTCTTGTACTGTATAGCATAAGGTGTTAAGTCGTAGGCCTGGTGAGGTTTTTGTGGTTCATGTGGAGTTTTTGTCAGCCATTATTAATAATATTTTGTATCTGTAATAATATATCTTGCATTCACTGAGCAATATCCGGTTTTCTCATTTTATCAGGGCTGACTTAGATAAATTTACTCTTGCTAATTTCGTGTTAATAGAGGCTATTGCAGTTAACCATATATTTAACCTGTTTTTTGCCACTACATTATCCTTATGAGTCCTGAAAGTTTAGTTGTTAGTTTGAGCATTAAACTTTAACTTGTAATTTTACCTAACTCTTTTGTTTTGAACCTAGAACTTTACGGGACAGTAGTGATTTTTAGTATTCTCACTTAAAGTATTCATTATCTCTCACTGTTCCGTAACAATATATATATATATATATATATATATATATATATATAAATGTGTGTGTGTGTGTGTGTGATCTCGCAATGGCTGTCCTGGGGAGGGTTTAATGAGACTAGAGTGGGTGTACTCTCGTGGGAATGGAAAGAAGGAGGGGAGTTAGTGGGAGTTCACGGGTGTGGGTTACATTGATGTCTGCTGTTCGGTGGGGACGTACACAACAAAGCTAAGTGTTTTCAGCACAATAGAGATGACAATATCTATGTACTGGACCTTAAGCCTAGGTGTCTGCGTCACAGAGACGAAAGCCTGGGTAATATAATATGTTCGCGTCACATAGACGAAAGCCTGGCTAATATAATATGTTTGCGTTACATAGACGAAGCCCAAGCTAACTCAGGTCACATATAAGGGAAAACATATATATATATATATATATATATATATATATATATATATATATATATATATATATATTATATATATATATATATATATATATATATATATATATATATATATATATATATATATATATATAGTCTCACACTGGCAGTTAGAGGGGGGGTTAATGAGATATATATATATATATATATATATATATATATATATATATATATATAGTCTCACACTGGCAGTTAGAGGGGGGGGTTAATGAGGCTACAGTGGATGTACTCTCGTAGGGATGGAGAGAGGGAGGGGAGTTACTGGGAGTCCACGGGTGTGGGTTACACTGACGTCTGTTGTTCTATGGGGAAGGTGACACTGGAGGATATCGGTCACGGTAGGGGCGGGGGACTGACCCATGCGGGTATGTCGAGCACTCAGCGTAACAGCACTTTGAGTAATATGGTACACTAGAATTCACAAGGGAAGGGTGAGCACAATGGGGAAGAGTTACACATTCTTTGGGGAGGGGTCACGGGGAAGGTCCACTGTGGGGAGGGGATGGTCACACTAGGGGAATATAAAGGGAGGATCTACTACTGACAGTTTCTGACGGAGGGGAGGACAGGGCCCGCTATGACAGGAGTTCCAAGTGGCGGCCTGGCTTAGGAGGAGGGCCGCCCGGTGAGTAGTATAGAGGCAGGTGGTCCGTCAGGTTGCCACGAGTCTGGGAAGAATGGGCCGGCGGTGTGAGGGGCGGCTCCTTTGCCGTTACTGCCCGACAGGGGGCCGGGCTCTCGGGGCTGGGGCCAAAGAGGGCCAACAGGCGCACAGCTCAGTGCTGGCCCTTCGTCGTTGTCGGGGTTCTGGAAGAGGACCTGGGGAGGCCCGGGGGTGGGGTCGGGCACAGAGGGGCTGGCGCTCTGGATGCACAGCTATCACGCCCCTCAGGGGCAGCCTTCAGGGAAGGGCTTCAGCCGCCGACATCCGGGGAGGCTTGGCTGCTGCGACTGACACTGGGGGAGGCCTGCTGTCTCTAGGGGTTGCGGTCTCTCCATCAGGAGAAGGCTGTCAGGGGCAACTTGCGGCCTCTCGTCCTGGGGGAGTCCGATAACATCTGGGGCTACGCCGACAGGATACTGGCCCTCGGGGATGTCTCACCCGCTCTGGTCTCTGGAGGTTCCCCTGAAAAGGAACAAGAGTCACCCTCAGATACCAAGGGGCAGGGTGAGGGGCACCTCACTTTGCCACAAAGGTGGTGGTCAGGGCGGGAAAAACCTCCTGCTGCAGGAGCCCGGCTATGGGCAGGGGGAGAGCGACCTGGAGCCTACCCGCCTGCTGCCTCAGACCCTGACGATGGGGAGAAGTCACCTGATGGATACGCCCAGCTATTGCCGCAGTGCCGACAGAGGCTGCTCTCTGACTGTCGTTTCAAGGGCAGGGAGAAGGTGCCCGATGGATACCACCGGCTATTGCCACAACACCAACAGAGATTGCTCTCTGGACCTTGTTTTGGAGGCAGGGAGAAGGCGCCCAATGGATACCCCGGGCTATTGCCACAGTGCTGATGGAGACTGCTCTCCTGCCTATAGGTCTAGAGCTCCTGCCCTGGAGACAGCTTTGGTGGATGACAGCAGCACATCCGCTGCTCCTTGGTGGGGATTGCAGCCCTTGAGGTTCCTCCTGAGTCCTCTATCAAAATGGAGGCCAGTCCAGGGAACTCAGCATCTGAGGGTCTGCTTGGGAGCTTGTTAATACAAGTCCCACCTCGATTCTGAAGAGTGATCCCTCTGACGGAGTGTAGTGTGCTTTTCCTGTAAACTGCCGTGTGGTCTGGCCGCGGAGAAGAGGGGCATTGGGGCGTGAGGGAAATATGACACTCTTGACTGGAAGACGTGACAGATTAACCAGCCTCCCTGTCACCTCCTAGTGGGGTGGGTATTGCCCCCCTGTACTCTCCTCCTGGGGTGGTGGTGTTCGGCTCACCTCTCCACTCGGATATTTCACCACTGTGTTGGGGGTGAAAGTCACGTCCCCGTGACTGGAGTCAGAATGTTTTGGCATTGGCGGCGCAGTGCGAGGGGGTGAGGTGGCTGAGGAGGTTTTCCCAGTATGTGGTTCATGGGTTGGGCTGGAGGTTCTAGGAGTAATATATGGTGAGGGATGACGAGTCCAGGGTGTGACAAAGGAGTTGCAGGAGTTAGTTGGTGCCCTGGATGCTGTGTCTGCACCCTTGGTGAGGGGTCCAAAATACAGCTGTGATCTTCATGTCGGGTGATGGTGATGGGGCGTATGTAGTGGAGTCGGGTTGGACACTAGAGAAAGATGACACGGTCGTGCTTTTATGAGGGCGTCTGTGGTAAATTGGCTTAGTGGGGCGGCCCACTGGGTTATTATCTGAGGGGGTGATGAGGTGCAAAGGTGAGGGGGGCAATGTTAGGGGTTGGGGTGCAGGGCAGGAAGGGTGTTAGGGTGTAGCGGGCTGGTGGGCGGGACAGACAGCCTGAATGGGTGCGGGTGGTGGTCAGCACGGGTGTGGGTGGGGATTGGGAAGTGGGGGATGGGTGTATTGATGATGGGTGGTGCAGGGGCGGTGTGGTGGGTGGTTGCGGTGGTGGGGGGGATGGGGGGTGGTGTGGGCGGAGGTGGGTGAAGGGGACGAAGGAGGAGAGGGTGTAGTGGTGGAAGAGGGTGAGGGTAGGGTGGAGGATGGGCGTGCGGGAGGTGGGGACGTAGGTTGTAGTTGTGGTGATGGGGGTTGGGAAAGTAAGGGGCGGGTGGTCATGGAAGGGGGGTTTGGGGCTGGACGGGCGGCGGTAGTTGGAGGGGATGACGGAGGCGGAGGGGAGGTGGAAGGAGCGGGAGGGAGTGAGGTGGGTGTAATGCTAGGTGTTTAAGATTCGACTTCTCGCTCCTAGAACACCTAACGGGAAGTGGGGTCCTCTTTCAAGACTGAGGGTTAGGACAAATAAGAGAGGCAGGACACAAAAACTTCAGGCAATAACCTTTACATATGTATTACTTAGTCAGACAAAGGACAACAGCAGATGATACAGCACAATATTTGGTCAATTACAAACTCTTATAACTAGGTTCTCAGTATCATGCAGGATACTACAGTTGTAAGTATGTGGGATAACACTCCAAGGGTAATGTATAGAATTAGTATAGTCCAGGGTGTTGGTGCACGTGGAGGGGTGAGTGACAGGGCTCACTAGGGGACGGTATAAGGTCTAATTGTATTTATGGTAGTATGAGGCAGAGGTTAATGACAGCACGTTCACTTTATATTTTCTAAGTACAAAGAGTTATTTGTTATTTATCACAATACGATCCAAGGTGGTGGCGTGCATGGGGGGGAGGGGAGGGAGAGTTTAAGGTAAAGCTCACTAGGGGAGGGTGTAAGACACTGGGGTCTAATTATGTTTATAGTAATATGAAGTGGAGGGTATTGATAGTGTATTCGATTTATTATTTTCTAGGAGCAGGGGACTTTTAGATCAATTACTAGTCTGAGTTCCACGGCTTTGTTGTTACACTGAGGATAATGTGGAGGGAGCCGTACACGAGCTTTATGCACAGGGATTGCTCACTACTCTGCCCTTTCTGTATTTTAGGCCTTCATTTCCCTGTCACATAAACACTTGGCCTGGTGCTAAGAGTGTACACTATTCCTGTATCACTGTTCTACTGTACTCTGGGCAAAGTCACTGTCTCACAAGGTACTGAGGGGCGGGTGTGGCGGGGAGACACGCCAGCGACAGCTCGGCTGGGACAGGGGCACTGCCAGAGGAGGGCGTGCCGAGAGGGCACGGTATGGTGTGCAAGGGCGTCTTCTCTCATCCGGGGCTGCAGGTGGCGAAGGGGCCAGATTCTTCCGGGCTGGGGACAGGAATATGGCCCTTAGGACTGGGGCCGAACATTTCTCTGAACCTTGCGGTCAGGTCTTGGCTGGATTTGGAGGTCCTCCATTGTTGGGGAGTAGGGAGGTCCCGCCTGGGAGTTCTGGGAGGGGCCTGGAGTTCCCGAGTCAGGTGGCACCATCAGGGAGGGGCTGCGGCACCGGTCTGCATCAGGGTCCATCAGGTGGGTTTTCTCCAGGGCCAGACGTAGGGAGCAGAGGCCAGGGGAGACGATAGGTCGTCTCCAGTACTCTCCCACGTCCACTGCGTCGGGGGACAGGACACTCGTCTCACGCTGGGGTGGCAGGACTGCTTTCTCCTGGTTCCGGCCGTGGGGTCTGGCTACTGGCCATGGCTTCCCAGGGGCGTGACCATAAGGTGCCGAGGCCCGGCTACTGGCCATGGCCTGAAAGGGGGAATAGGAACCAGTGCACCTCGGGACACCTTCGGAGCGGCTACTGGCCATCTGACAAAGGCAGGAGCGGCTACAAGACAACTCCTGCAGGAGGGGTGGGGAGCAGCTACAGGCCGACTCAAGGGCAGCACCTTCGGAGCAGCTACCGGTCGTCTGACGAAGGCGGGAGTGACTACAGGCCCTCTCCTTCTGCTGGTGTGGGGAGCGGCTAAAGGCCGACACAAGGGCAACACCTTCAGAGCAGCTACCGGCCATCTGATGAAGGTGGGAGTGGCTACAGGCCGACTCCTGCAGGAGGGGTGGGGAGCGGCTACAGGCCGACTCGGGGACAACATTTTCGGAGTGGCTACTGGCCACCTGACAAAGGTGGGAGCAGCTACAGGCCGACTCCTGTAGGAGGGGTGGGGAGCGGCTACAGGCCAACTCAGAGGCAATGCCTTCGGAGCGGCTACCAGCTGTCTAATGAAGGTGGGAGCGTCTACCGGCCGTCTCCTTCAGGAGGGGGTGTGGAGGAGCTACCGGCCGTCTCTGGAAGGACACCTTCTGACGAAGGCGGGAACGGCTACCAGCCATCTCCTGATTGCCCCCAGGTTGGTGCTGGACTGATTCCTTTATGAGGGGCGGTCAGCTACAGGCCATCCCAAGAGGGAAGACACCTTCGGAGAGGCTACTGGCACACTCCTGTAGAAGGTGGGAGTGGCTACAGGCCAGCTCCTGAGGGGCGCCGATCGGAGCTGGACAGACAGCTCCACCCCGAGATGATTTGGTGGAACCCCGCCCGGAAGGTAGTGCTGGATTCCTGCTATGGCAGTGGCGGGGGGGCTCCAGGTCATAGGGGCATATGGCCCAGGCTGGCTTGTGCCGTTATCGCACCGAGTCTCGGTGTGCTGCTGCTGCTCCTCCATGGGGTCCTTGTGGGGGTGTCGGTGATTTCTGGGGGCACTATGCTAAAGCTCTAGTGTGGGGGATTGAGCACTCCCGGGGACATTATGCTGTATTTCAGTGGGGGTGGAGGTTGGAGAGGGGAAGGATGTTGTGGGACCTGGTGTGAGTGTCAGCAGGGTGGTGGCCGGGATGGGGGTGGAGGACAAGGAGGGGGAAAGGTAGCAGGCATAGGAGTTATTTGGTGAGGGGGAGGCAGCGGGGGATGGGGTTGGCGGGTGGCGTGGTTGAGGGGGTTGTGTGCCTGGTGCAGGGGAGCGGCACGCAAGTCTATTTCTGTAGGTGCGAGTGGTGTGGTGGTATCTGACGGTGACTTGATACGGGTTAGGGATGCTTATTATTTTGTAGGGGCTGGTGTAGCGGGGAGCACGTTTGTGAGGGGTGGGTAGGGTGGCAACCATGATGAGGTCACCAGGTTTGTAGGGGTTAGCGCTTGGGGTGTCTGGGACCAGGTCTCGCGTGTCTTGCGGGTGTTGGAGTCTCTGCTTGAGGTGGCGCAGGGGGTTGTAAGGAGTGGGGTTTGCGGGGGCCTGCAGGTGTTGGCAGAGAGGGAGCAATAAGGGCAGTTCCCCAAACACTCATTCGTGGGGTGTAATGCCGTCCTCACATGGGCAGGTGTTCATGTCCCATTGATGTGTGCTGGCCAGTCGTCGCTCTGTGTGGCTAGTATGCGAGTCCTCACCTGGTTGAGTAGTGTGCAGTGGCCGCGCTCACAGATGCTGTTCCCTTGCGGCCAGTATGGGGAAGAGTAGGAAATATTGTACCCGAAAAGGTTGGAAAGTTCAATCCAAATTTTTGCTGTGCATTCAGGAGCATTGTCGGAGTGGAGGGTGTGGGGGATGGCGAAGTAAGGGAACACATGGCGAGTTAGGGCGTCCTTGACAGCAAGGGCGTGGTGTTCTTTCACCGGGCAAGCTATCAGGAATTTGGAATACATGTCAACGAATGTAATGATGTAGCAGTAGCCCGAGTTTGGTGGAAGGAGACCGACAACATCAACTGATAGTAGTTGCCACGGTTTGCTTGCCACCAGGTGGCCAGTGGGGCTCGGTGTGTGGGTGACATTCTTTCCAAGGGCGTATGCTTGGCAGGCCTGGACGACTTGTTGCACGAGTTTGGAGGGGTGCGGAGCCTAGAAAGAGTCAATAAAAGTCTGAAGTAATTTTTTTTGTGGCCAGATGTATTCTGTTGTTGGCATGGAGGTGGGTGAGGGTGTCCAGGGTGGCTTCAGGGTCAAGGGCGATGTGGCCAGAGTGGATGTACAGCAGGTCACCACGTCTTTGCAGTTTGGAGAATATATGGGCCGGCATCCAATCGGGGCGGTCCTTGGATTGTCAGTGTTGCATGAGGGTAGGCACTGCTTGGATGGCATTCATGGGGAGCCTGGAAAGGGCGTCGGCATTTGTGTGGAGTTTACCTGGCCGGTAGGAGATGTAGAAGTTGAATTCTTCCAGGGTTTCTCGCCATCGGATCATCTGCGCATTCTTGGTGTCACATTGACGGAGCCATTGGAGGGACTGATGATCCGTGATGATGGTAACGTGGGTGCCCACCAGGTAAACACAGAAGTATTCAAGGGCCCAAGTGATTCCAAGGCACACCCATTTTGTGGCTGCATAGTTGCATTCCGCCTGGTTGAGGGTGCAGCTGGCGCTGGCAATGATGTGCTCCCTGCCATCTTGTGCCTGGGCTAGTACAGCTCCGATGGCCACTAGTGAGACGTAAGTGTATAGGCGGAATGGTAGGGTGTAGTCGGGGAATGCCACTATGGGAGCCATGATGAGCTTATCCTTGAGAGTCCGGAAGGCTTGGAGGCGTTCTTCTGTCCGGGGGAAGGGCTCCCCTTTTTTAGTGAGGTCATGTAATGGCTTGGCGATAGTTGTGAACCCCTTTTCAAAGCGCCGGTAGTAGGAGGCAAGGCCTATGAATCCGCAGATCTCATGCACATTCCTAGGCAGGGGGAGTTTGGCTATAGCCTTCAGTTTTTCAGGGTCGGGAGCGATGCCTTCCTTCGATATGATGTGTCCTATGAAAGAGACAGATCTCTGAGTCTGGACGCACTTGGATGGGCGAAGTTTGAGCCCGGCTTGGCGTATCCTGAAGTAGACCTGGAGTAGGCGATGGAGGTGGTCTGCCCAGGTCCTACTAAAAATGATCACGTCATCGAGGTAGGCAAGGCAAATCTCCCATGTGAGGCCACTAAGTACGGACTCCATCAGGCGGGAAAACATAGCTGGGGCATTGCACAGGCCAAAGGGAGGCACGTTAAATTCGTAGTGCTTCCCATTACTGGTTGAGAAGGAGGTTTTCCCTCGATCTTCCGGGTGCACAGCGATCTACCAGTGTCCTGACTGTAGGACCAGGGTGGAGAACCAAGAGAGTCGTCGATCCTCGGCAGGGGGTTGGCGTCTTTTGTGGTGACATTGTTAAGGCGATGGTAGTCCACACAGAACCGCAACGTCCCGTCTTTCTTTTTTACTAGGATGACGGGGGGACGACCACAAGCTGGTTGATGGTGACACAACGCCGGCATCTAGTATGTCCTGGTGTGTGGGATTCTTCTGGCATGCTGGTTGCTGGATGGGAGGTCCCATCGTGTGTATCTCGTGGGACAGGAGGGTGGTCTGGCCGATGTCTGTTGGTCCTGACGAGATATCCTGGAAGTCCAGGACAAGTCATTGCAGGTTGATAGTTTGTTGTGGGGAGAGGTGGTCAGGGAGGGGAGGCAAGGAGGGGGAGATGGGAGGTAAGGGATTTATGCAGAGCTCAGCTTCCTCCATCTCGCCCGCTACTAGGCCCTTAGGGAGCATAAGAGGTGAGGTGGAAAGATTAGCCATGCAGACTGTGGCGAGGTTGGGGGGAAGGAAGGTGGGGGACTGGGGGCAGGAGGCGGCGGCATCCGCTGGTGTGGTTAGGGAGAACACTACATGGGTGCCGGTGGGTCAGTGCAAGGGGAGCCAGGCCTCATGATGGGGAGGAATGGTGACAGCAGACAAGAGTGTGGTGGGGAAAGTGGGGGGTGGGGCAGGAGGGGTGATGGTGGAAGGGGGGGAGAGGAAAGGAAGGGGAGGGGAGGGGAAGTAAGGGGAGGGTGTCGTAGCATGGCACGTGCAGAGAGATTGGGGGGGGGGCGGATCTGGTGCCTTGTTAAAATGTAACTGCCTTCTGTGGCAATGTTGGCCGGGAGTTTTTGCAACAGATTCAGCCCCAAGTAACCATCGTATGCACGGCAGGTAGAATCCAAAATAATGAACTGGTGTCAGGTGGTTGCTTGTTGATGTGTTTGGACACAGAGGGCCCGTGTCTCCCTACGGATAGGCAGGGGGCCATCCCTTGCATCTACAAGGTGGGCCGAAGTGGGGAGGAGGGGGCCATAGGCTCTGGCATGGCGGGAGTAGAAGTGATGATATAGGCAGGACCTGGTTGCTCCCATATTGACCAGTAGTCATGCCTTTACCCCATTCAGTCTAGCCTATCATCAACCGGGGGGCACTATTTGTGCGAAGTGACCCCCGCCACTGAGGGGAGGTATGGGGGCAGTCCTAAAAATCCAGGTGCAGTGAGGGACCTTCCCCTTCACTGTCCACATCGACTTCCTCGGTGTCAAGGGTGTCGGTGAGAGGGGTAGGTTCATCAAGGAGGTCGTCCTCAATGGCTGACACTTTATGGTGCCCTGAGTTGGTGGCCCTCTGCTGAGCAGCTTTCAGCTGCTCCCGGATGTCACATATGGGGCAGTGATGGCTACATGCCATGAATTCCCAGGGATTGATAGAGATCAAATTGGTCATCTCCCTGGGGTTGCGTTGTTTCTTGGTGGGATGGCTTGTGGTAGGGCTGGCGGTTCCTGGGGCGGTGGGTTCGGGGTGGGCGTCCGAGGCTTGCAGGTAAGAACTCTGCTTACTTCCCCTATTTGCTGGGGAGTGGTGCAGATGGCGAGGAGGCACCTCACCAGCTGGATATCCCTGTTGATATCCCCAGTTGGGTTGTGGATCATAAAATGTTCCCTGACAATGCTGGGGAGTATCAACAACAGGGTATTAAATACATGCTGGTCCCGGGCTTGTAAATCTGCCTCCGAGTAGGCAGCTGCAACGAGGCATCGCATCTGGATGAGGGTGTTGTCTAAGTTCCCATTGTATGCATGTGCGTCTAACTGGGAGAAGGTGACGACTTTCCCTAATGAGGGTGTGACAGCTTGGGTCACAATTTGATGAAACTGGTCCCACTTTAAATCCGGGACTATTTTCGTGGCTATACTGAAGACAATTTTGCCAAGGTGGGGGAGTGTGACTGCTATTTTTTCTCGGTCGTTCTCGAATCTTATGTCTAGTATGGCCTTGATCTTAGACATATATGTATGTATGTCATACAGTTCAGAATCGAGCTTAGGGAGTTGTACGTGTGGTTTGGACGCCATGTCTGCGGATTCTCAGTTCCCGCTGTTCCACCACCAGGTCAAGAACCACCGCTAGCCACCATTGTTATGCAGCGTATTCCAGGTTCTGACTTCTCGGTCCTAGGTACGGTGCAATGTGGGGTTCTTTGTTCCAGACCGGGTCAGGGTCAGCCAGTAAGGGAAAAGCACAAACACCTTGGGTCAAAAAGTACACTTATATATTAACTAAGAATGCATACACACACTATTCCATGATCAAAACCAGATGGATACAATGATATATTATAGTTGTAAGGTTCACTCTCAATTCCTAGTTCAGCTCATCTAATACGGGATCGCACCTGAGTAATTTTACAATGTGTCCCTACAGTATCACAATGAGTATTCAACAGAAATGTTCAGGCACATGACATGTGACCATACGTACACAACAGAGCTCAGTGTCTCCAGCACAATAGAGATGACAATATATGTATACTCAACCTTAAGCCTTGGTGTCTGCATCACAGAGACGAAAGCCTAGCTAATACAAGATGTTCGTGTCACATAGACGAAGCCCTAGCTAACTTAGTCCACACCGCGTCACATATAAGGGAATATATATATATATATATATATATATATATATATATATATATATATATATATGTGTGTGTGTGAGTGTGGTCTCGCAATGGCAGTCCTGGGGGGGGGGTTAATGAGACTAGGGTGGGTGTACTCTCGTGGGAATGGAGAGAGGGAGGGAAGTTACCTGGAATCCACGGGTGTGGGTTACACTGATGTCTGATGTTCGGTGGGGACGTACACAACAGAACTCAGTGTCTCCAGCACAATAAAGATGACAATATATATGTACTCGACCTTAACCTGCGGCGTCCCGTCGACGTTCTTTAACGTCCACACGTTTTGTCACTGCCAATCACGTCGATGTACATAAAAGTGAAAAAATTGCAAGGTCCCTAATTTGCACAATTTTCAATTTTCGCGAGTCATTTTTGGTACGTATACACGTGACACCTTCCTCAACAAGATGCCAGGCAGGGACAATGCCTTACCCAGCATGACCTCCCCCCCCCTGCATGCCATTGTCTCAGCAATTCACCTGTTATCAGTGACCTGGCCAGTATAGCCATGTCATGCCACGGTACGAAATTCAGGGCCAGAGTGATTCCTCAATCAATGACAATGTGGAGGACAAACTTTACATAGCATTAGAGGAAGAAACAGTTAGAAATGATGATCAGGTAATATGGCAAAAAAAGGTCAGGTATTAGTGAGTGAAACAATGCTTATAGTGCCTATATTACTGCTTGAAAACCAATATACTCTTGTACTACATATACATTCGTACCAAGTAAATAAATAAATACCGTTTATGAGTGGTGTGAAATAGTTATCCTCCCATGGAACTCGTTTTCTTTGGTGCCAGCCTGATAGAAAACCCAGTAAGGTAAGGAGGTACTCCTACCTGTAATGAGTATTTTAAACCTCAGGTGAGCGATTTCTCTATGAATTTTCGATGTTTCTCACCAAAAGCAAAGGTTTGAGCCAAAAAAAAAATTTTTCCTAAAATGGTCGGGATTGGGGGGAGTCAGTGGTGGAAAAGTGATCGGGATGGGGTGGGTTAAGCCTAGGTGTCTGCGTCACAGGGATAAAAGCCTGGCTATATATATATATATATATATATATATATATATATATATATATATATATATATATATATATATATATATATATATTGTGAAAAATGTTTAATAGTTCTAGTAAACAAATCGGGGCCCTCTTTCTGGGCACCAAAATGTGAAAAATATTTAATGTATACAAGTCGGTATCCCTGCCGGGGCACCGCTATGATAGAAATTTCTGGTATTTACTAATAAACAACTCGTAGGTCGTTACTCGTCTATAAAGTTGTTCTTAAGTAAATCAAACAAGTCTCATAGAGTTAGGTGAAACGTAACTTAACCTTAACTCACCTACAATAATTATTTCTCTTCTCTCTCATAGCTAATCCCCCCTTGAATTGGCCAATTCGTAAAGATTACTTAGCTAATGAAGAGGGAGTGATCGACAACCGATGACGATGAGGCTGCTTAGTGTAATTGCTTGAGCAAGCAAGCGTCATTATGGTGCGTATGTACAACTGCCTTAGCTTGAGAGTGACTAGGAACAGAGTGCTAACTCCACAAGGTCTGGGAGCAGAGTGCGGTGTGCGGTAGGACCCACCTCCCTCATAGAATGGTAGGTTGCCAACTATTAATTATTTACAGTACTAAATACAGTTAGATTACATCATGATATGTACAGGGCAAATCTAACAAATTAATCTTAGTTTTACTTAAACTAAAGTTAGACCAAATATTCCCTTTAGCTGTGTAAATATCTTAATTCCACATCTGCTAAACAGGAGAATCTTTCCCTACTTGCCACGTCATCTAATGCGCAGACGCAGTTTAGGTCAGTGGAAAATACCACATAATTACATGTATTTACAATGTATAGTTGTCCACGGGGGATAAATGCAGTAGCATTTAATTTATCAATAACAAGAATTATTAAAGAGAACATAATTTCTGGGTTATTAAAACCGCTTGAACAATTAACAACAGTCTCAATTTTTCCTCTGCCTTTAACCAGGGATAACTATGATGAAAACAGAGAGCGCAAATGCTCTGGGGGAAAATATTTCCCACAGTTTTGGGGCCGGCGAAAAATTATACTTTGTATCATGTAATATGACCCTTAGCCAAGAGTTCCCTCCATAGTTCTCGAGAACCCTGTGCTGCGGCCCTTCTAGGTGGCTCCTCTTGACCCGTTTGATGTTCACCATCCTCTGGATCCGGAGTGGCTGCTAACTCAAGGGGTACCAGTTTATCAATAGTTTTTATACTGGTATGTCCCCTGCATTTATTTTTACGAGTCTCTGCACCCCTTCGGAATCTGGGTGTGTGGAGATCACTTTAGCTAATGGCCACTGGGATCTTGGCTGTTCAGTCTTCACTAAGACCACATCTCCTATGTTAATAACTGATTTGTTGCTGACAGCTTGAGCTCCATAAAACCTCTTGCGTAGGCTCAATAGATACTCTTCGCTCCAATGTCTATTCCAAGTATCCAACACCCTTTTCAGATGTTGATATCCCTCCCGCAGATGTTGTCCTAAATCATTATTTTCTATGTTAGGATCATCAACATCTTCCTGGATATCCACACAAGGCATCGGATGGAGCTTCCTGCCATATAACACGCGAGCCGGTGTTAAGGCCTCTAGCGAGTCGCTAGTGTCATCTTCATAAGTCAAGGATCTATTATTAATCCTGGTTTTTCAGTTATTACTGTTCTTAAATCTTCTCTCGTGATCTTAGTTCTATGTAATGTTTTCCTCAGGCAGTTCTTGACAATACCAATCATTCTTTCGGTAAATCCATTTTGCCATGGAGCTCTTGGAGCTGTGAACTGCCAAATACAATTTCGGATTCCCAGCGCCGACTTAACCTTTGGGTCGTTCATTATGTTCAACAGTAAAGGTGCTGTTCCAACGAAATTAGTTCCATTGTCGCTTATTAACTTGCCAGGACAAGATCTTCTAGCGGCAAATCTGCAAAAGACATTGAGGAATGTCTCTGAGCCTAGGTCTTCCGCTAATTCTAGATGGACTGCCCTTGTGTAGGCACAAGTAAATAAATAAATGTAAACTTTATGGGGAGTTTCCTCACCCGTAACAGTTATAGCCCCTGTGTAGTCCACCCCTGTTATATGGAAGGGCCGACTTATGTTCTCCCTATCCTTCGGTAGGGCTGGGGTCCTGGGTAGATATAAGGTCGCTGCTCATACCTCCTACAAATGATGCAGTTTTTGAGATATATTTTAATAACCTGTCTACCCTTAGGAATCCAGTACCTTTCCCGACTTTGGGCTAAGGTCTGCGGTACACCTCCATGGAGAGTGGAATCATGGGCTTCCTTTATAATAAGTTGTACAAAGCATCCACTCTTAGGTAATAAAATGGGATGTTTGGTTTGGATGGGCAAGTCAGCCTTTACCAATCGGCCTCGACATCTTATCAAACCTTTTCCGTCTAAGAACAAGCCTAAATTCTTCATCAGCTTATTCCCTTTTCCATTGTCTTGGCCTAAAAGTTTATATATTTCCCCGTAAGAATTTCTTTGTACTCTTTTCAGCCAGTATTCTAGGGGATCTAATTTCTGAAACCCCACCTTCTTATTCAAAAATTCAACAACCAATATAGTAGTATTTAGAAGTTGTCTTATTGACGAGAATCGGCTGATGTCCATTACTTCTGGCTCAGGTACTATAGGATCCAAGTTTACTACACTAATCTCAGCAATACTGTACTGTTTCTGTTCAGGCCAATCCTTAGTGAGTAACCATTTAGGACCTTTAAACCACAAATTATCTTTGATCAGTCTCCTTACGGTCGAACCTCTCGAGAGCAGATCAGCTGGATTTTGTTTGGAGGACACATGCATGAAATTAAATTTGGAAGACAGCTCTTTAATAGTCTTCACTCTGTTACGGACGAAAGGAATTTTACTGTCTTCCTTCCCTATCCAGTAAAGACAAATCTCACTGTCAGTCCATATGTAAATATCCTCAAACTGAGTATCAAGAGTAGTGGTTATATACCTGGCCAATTTAGTTCCTACTTCTATGGAAGCCAATTCCATTTGAGGCAGGGATCTTCCTTTAATTGGCGCAACTCTGGCTTTGGACATAATAATCTTACTATCCTCTCCTGTTGCGCAATAAGCTACTGCTCCATAGGCCCTTTGAGAAGCATCACAAAATATGTGTAAGTACGACTTCTCATTACTGTTTATTTCCCTGGGAATACATATGCTTGATGTAGTTGCAAACTCCTTTCTAATCTGTTCCCATTGTTCCACATATGTCTCACCCAATTCAGTGTCCCAGTCTAACTTTTCTCGCCAAGCCTCCTATACTAAACATTTGCCCCTAATAACTATAGGACTAACAAATCCTAATGGGTCAAATAGCTTGGAAACCTGACTTAACAAGGACCTCTTAGTGAGAGTGACATCACAGAACTTAATTGGTTTCAAACTTATTACATCAGCTGTTGTATCCAAGTTAAGACCTAACACATTTTGAATTTTGGGAATGTCAGAATCTGGATAGTCCTCTTGTATTTTATTCCTCAAAAGCGGTGAATTTGTATTCCAGCTCTGTAACGGCAAATTTGCCTTCCCACATTCGGAATTGGCTACTTCATAAGCCTTCAAAGCTTCCGACTCTGTATCAGCAACACCTTGCAAATTATCCATATAAAAAGCCTGCCCTATTTCTGAACATTTGGCATTTTCAAAATGATGCTTTAAAGTGTTGCAAAGTAAGAAAGGACTAGCACAAGAGCCAAAGAGCACCGATCGGAAACAGTAAGTTTTCAATGGACTATCCTCATTTTGAGGATCATGAGGCCAGAGGAATTTTGTAAATTTCCTATCCTCATCTCTCAGTCCTATTCTGAGAAAAGCCTTACTAATGTCTGCTGTGTAAGCGTAAGGTTTCTCTCTAAATCTTAGTAACACATTCCCTAACTTCTCTGTTAGTGTAGGTCCAGAGTATAGGCAACCGTTCAAGCTAGCTGATCCCTTGGACGCTTTACTACTACAGTTGAATACTATCCTTATGGGAGTAGTTACTGAATCCTTGCTTACAGCATGATGTGGTAAGTAGTGTCCTTCTTTGTGGTTAACAGGGTATTCTACCTCTTCTATAAATTTATTCTTCAATTGATCCCTTATAATATTATCATATAGGGTCAGGTGTTCTGGTTTATCTCTCAACTTTCTTAGAAGAGAATTGAACTGAGCTTTAGCTGCTTGGTAATTTGTTAGTAACTCTGAATGGTTTAGTTTCCATGGTAATCCTACCCAATACTGTCCATCCTTAAATTCCACAGACTGATTATACAAGTCCAAGGTTATTTTATCTTCAGAGGTTGGTTCCTCAGAGTGTATTCTTACACTGTCTACATCCCATAGTTTGTGTACAGGTTCAATGTTTTCATCCAACAAGTCATTTATCTGAGTAGGTTCTAATTCTGCACCTATTCTAGCTACCATCAATGACTGTGTGGGGGTAACAAAGACTGAGTCTACTAGTTTGGCCTCTCCTTTAACTTGTTTTGGAAAAGGCAACTGACCCATAATAAGGTTACCTCCTGGACTCTTGAACAACTGTACCTTATTCCTTTTGAAAGTCCTATGTAGGAATCTTCCACAATAATCAGAACCAATTATCATTTTTATGGGACCCACAGTATCTGATTCCACATTCCGTTTAGCCAACTTTATCCCTGAGCTTTGCAAATGATCAGAGGTTTCCTTCAATCCCTTTATGTATATACTTGTCTCCATAGTATCAAGCACAGCTGCTGTTATACGGCATTTATATCTGCCTAGCTGTATTACAGGTCTAACTAGATCAAAAGACTGAGCTTTCTTAGTTGTTAAGAATCCTGTAATGGCTAGATTTACCTTGCCGATAACTGGTAACTTTTATTTCTCCACAATGTCTGCAGAAATGAAAGTTTTCTGAGCACCCGTATCAAACAGGGTACATACTAATTGGTTTCTATTCTCAAACCATACTTTCACATCTGCTATTGGTACTGCGGCTGGCATTACTAATGGAGCATTCCCTTTTGCAATTGTCATATTGACACTTGCAGGTTTAGGAACCTCAATTTTCATCCTAGGGCATAAAGCACTATTATGATGATCTTTTTTGCATTTAAAGCAAAGATTTAATTTAGTCTTACAATCCGCGACAGTATGTTCGGAGTTCATACAGATTATACAACACCCCAGTTCCTGAAGCTTCCCTACTCTAGAAGCATAATCAGGGTACGGTTGACAAGATACACTGGAATGTTGCTCACCACAAAAGACACGAACTTTCCTGTCTTTTACCATGGAAGGTTTTATTTCCATAATATCCTCAGCATGTCTATTCCTTATCTTTAATACTTTATCCTCGGCCTTTGTGGAGCTAAGGAAAGTACCTATCTCTTCTTTAGGCACACACTTAGTCTTCTCTGACTTAACCTTCCCAATCAGTTGGTTAGTTGGTTTTTTCTTTACTTCAGTCTTCTGTTTGACCTCAGTAGTGTTTAATGTTCCTTGCAAATGTTTACAGAGTTGCATCAAGTTTTCCTCAATCTCTTCACAGGAGAAATTATCCTTCTGGTACCTACCATACAAAGCATCCTTGGTTTTCGGTGGTAGCTTTAAAGACACAATTCTTGAAAGCACCCAATCTGATGTCTTAATATCTTTGTAAGTACCTAAGGCCTTTAAATTACAACTTAGTGCAATTCTAAACTTTTGCAAGGAATCAAAATCGTGCCTAGGCGTGGGTAATTCTATTAGAGCCCTCAATAATTGATTTATAACTTGCTCCCTGTCTTCGTAATTTTGTCTAAGGATGGTCAAAGCCACCTCATAGGTATTTTCTTCTACTGGTAATTCTTTTATCAGTCGATATGGTGTTCCTTTGACCTGTCCTAACAAATACGTAAGTTTGGTGACTTTAGGGAGATCCGTTCTATCGTGTACCAAATATTTGAACTGGTCCCAGAAGGATTTCCAGTTCTGCTCCCCATCAAACTCCGGAAGCGTTATTTGTGGTAACACAGCTCTACTCTGCTGTGCCTCAACTTGTGTTTCCGCGGCAGTGTCAGCTAATTTTGACTCTAGTGTCTTTACTACAGTTAAATATTCTTCTAATTTGTTTTCAAACTTCGTAGTTTCTGACTCTAAGAGTTCCTTATTCTCAGCCTTTACTATAGCCGCTTCTAAAGTTAAGTAACTCTCTTCGTACTTACTCCATCGATCTTTCAGGATATTTAGGAGACTATTTATTCTCTCCTTGGACAGAGGTATTTGGTCCAACGACTGGTTACAATCATTTATGGCTTTAGTTACCCATCCTGCCTTACTACTAGAAGATCTTTGCAATAAAGAAACAGACATGTTGACGAAGTTCTAATTTAATCATTTAATTATGAATTCCAACCACAATTTTACCTCAACTTAGTAATGATTTGATTATTTTAAATTTTGTAGAGGGTAGTGATTAAGTACTCATTGTGCAAATTATCCCCTCTCCCAATTTTGTAATATTCATTACAGCTCAGCTAATTATTTAATTTTGAGGAGTGTAAGGATTAGGTCTATAATTTCAACCTATCCCCCAGGGTTATTAAACCTCTAGGGTTTTATTTCATCCCCACACTCAATTGCCAAAACACCCATATTCCCCGAGCTCAGAATTAATTACCTCAATACTCCATAGGCCCACCCATAGCTTGTACAGCATAGAACTCTCCTTTCTTATGTTCTACATAATTTATAAATTTCTGTAGAACCGCTTCCCTACCATGACGGTTCCAATGTATACCATCAGCTTTCAACATTGCTTGGAAGGGCTTGGCATTAAAATGTATGAAATCCCTTCCCTTCCTGATCCGTTGCAACGTTTGGTTTACAGCTCTGCTAATTAATTTATATGTTCCATAACAAACTGGAGAGCCATATGGCAGGTTCCTTGGCTCGAGGAAGGTTATGGCTACTGAGGATTAAGAGCCCTCTATGGCTCCTACCACTGCTAAAATATTCTCCACTACTTCATTGACCTCCACGTCCTCATGGATATCATTTCCTCCAAGGAACAGGACCGTACGGTCATGCTCCCAGTCCAGTACGGCATTCAGCCTTTCATCTTCAGAGAAAGAGCTTGCCTTTCCTCCCAGAGCTCTATAGACACGTACGTCCACGTCTTCCACTTCAACCGAACGTGGTAGTAAACTGTGTCCCACAAAAGCAACTTTAAACACATTCAGCGCCTCGGCACACATCGGTTTTCCTCACTCGGTCGGGGCACCAAAAATGTGAAAAAATGTTTAATAGTTCTAGTAAACAAATCGGGGCCCTCTTTCTCGGCACCAAAATGTGAAAAATATTTAATGTATACAAGTCGGTATCCCTGCCGGGGCACCGCTATGATAGAAATTTCTGGTATTTACTAAAAAACGACTCATAGGTCGTTACTCGTCTATAAAGTTCTTCTTAAGTAAATCAAACAAGTCTCATAGAGTTAGGCGAAACGTAACTTAACCTTAACTCATCTACAATAACTATTTCTCTTCTGTCTCATAGCTAATCCCCCTTTGAATTGGCCAATTCGTAAAGGTTACTTAGCTAGTGAAGAGGAAGTGATCGATAACCGATGACGATGAGGCTGCTTAGTGTAATTGCTTGAGCAAGCAAGCGTCATTATGGTGCGTATGTACAACTGTCTTAGCTTGAGAGTGACTAGGAACAGAGCGCTAACTTCACAAGGTCTGGGAGCAGAGTGCAGTGTGCGGCAGGACCCACCTCCCTCATAGAATGGTAGGTTGCCAACTATTAATTATTTACAGTACTAAATACAGTTAGATTACATCATGATATGTACAGGGCAAATCTAACAAATTAATCTTAGTTTTACTTAAACTAAAGTTAGACCAAAAATTCCCTTTAACTGTGTAAATATCTTAATTCCACATCTGCTAAACAGGAGAATCTTTCCCTACTTACCACGTCATCTAACGCGCAGACGCAGTTTAGGTTAGTGGAAAATACCACATAATTACATGTATTTACAATGTATAGTTGTCCACGGGGGATAAATGCAGTAGCATTTAATTTATCAATAACAAGAAATATTAAAGAGAACGTAATTTCTGGGTTATTAAAACCGCTTGAACAATTAACAACGGTCTCAATTTTTCCTCTGCCTTTAACCAGGGATAACTATGATGAAAATAGAGAGCGCAACTGCTCTGGGGGAAAATATTTCCCATATATATATATATATATATATATATATATATATATATATATATATATATATATGCAGAGACTTCACTTCTACGTGAAGATGTGTGCATATATATATATATATATATATATATATATATATATATATATATATATATATATATATGTTGTTACGGAACAGAGAAAGATAATGTACACATTAAGTGAGAATACTAAGAGTCACTACTGTCCCGTAAAGTTCCAGGTTCAAAACAAAAGAGTTAGGTAAAATTACAAGTTAAAGTTTAATGCTCAAACTAACAACAAAACATTCAGGACTCATAAGGATAATGTAATGGTAAAAAACAGGTTAAATATATGGTTAACTGCAATAGCCTCTATTAACACGAAATTAGCAAGAGTAAATTTATCTAAGTCAGCCCTGATAAAATGAAAATACACTGGGTAATGCTCAGTTAATGCAAGATAAATTATTACAGATACAAACTATTATTAATGATAGCTGACAATAAGAACTTTACATGAATTACAAAACCTCACTAGGCCTAAGAATCAACCTTATGCTACACAGTACAAGAAAAAATGCAATAACAGTTATACTCAAATTACACAGCTGCTAGATGGTTGGAGACTTCCTGAGCACTCACAACAATAACTGTACAGGGGAGGACAGAGATGTGAACAAAATGAGGAGCAGATCTAAGTGGCAATGATGCAGAGACTGAGCTCATTATATAGGGGCCAGCAGAGCTTGATACAACTTGTAAGAAGGACGCGCAAATGAAGCCATGGGGACAAAGAGTTGACAATCCTGCTCTGAACAACAGAAAGGACGACTTACTCAACTATAACGGTAGAAGGGGGGAACTGAGGCAGAACACGCTCGTGATCAAACATGCAGCATACTGTGCGTTAAAATTACACAAAGGATGATGAAATCATAGGCTATGTAACACCTCCCCACAAAGAAAAAGAAATTTACAAAGGAAATTTCTTATTACTCTAAAACAATCTGTCTAAAGTCTAGATAAGCAATCTGCAATAACATTTTCATTCCCCTTGACATGTTGTATGTCTAATGAATACTCCTGAAGAAGTAGACTCCATCTTGTCAATCTCTGATTTTTATATTTAAACTTACTAAGGAATTTCAGTGGGTTATGATCGGTATAAATGACTATGGGGTCAAAACCAGAACACAAATAAAATGAAAAATGCTGTAAACCCAAAATCAAGGCCAAAAGCTCTTTCTCAATAGTTGACTAGTTCTTTTGAGGTGGAGTGAACTTCTTACTGTAATAAGATACATGGTGTTCAATACCCTGATCATCCTCTTGCAGCAAAACAGCCCCAGCCCCTGTATCATTTGCATCAACAGCCATCTTAAAAGGCTTAGCAAAATTTGGAGTAGCGAGCACTGGCTGAGTTAATAGGATAGCTTTAAGTTTGTTGAAAGAGGATTCACAGTTATCGGTCCAGACAAATTTAACTCCCTTTTTCAGTAGGTCTGTAAGTGGTGATACAAGAATAGAAAAGTTAAGAACAAATCTCCTGTAATAACCTACCATTCCCAAAGATCTTTGTAGCTCTTTCCTACTTTTAGGTCTGGGAAGATCACTTATAACCTGAACCTTAGCTCCTGGCGGTGCAACATGTCCATCACCAATTACGTACCCAAGGTACTGAACTTTAGCTTGACCAAACTCACACTTTGATAAATTAGCTACAACATTAGCCTGAACTAAACGCTCAAGAAATTTACTGACATGGCATAGGTGATCTTTCCAGTTGTCATTGAAGATTAATACATCATCAATATAAACAACACACCCTGCCAAACCCTCTGTTACAACATTCATGAGCTTCTGAAATGTGGCTGGTGCATTCTTCATACCATATGACATTACAGAACATGCAAAAGTCTTTCCTAGTGTTACAAAACATGAGATCTCCCTAGCACGTTCAGTCATAAGTACTTGCCAGTATCCCTTTAACAAATCAAACTTACTTATGTACCTAGCCTTTCCGATCTTGTCTATGCAATCTTCCACGCGAGGGAGAGGGTAAGTGTCTGTTTTGGTTATCTGATTAACACGTCTGTAGTCGATGCAAAGCCGCTGTGACCCACCTGGCTTAGGGACTAGAGTGACAGGAGAACTCCACTCGCTCTGACAGGGCTCAATCATCTTGTGGTTCAACAGGTAGCCAAGCTCCTTCTGGATGAGAGGAACTTTCACTGGGTTCACACGGTAAGGAGGCAATTTAATTGGCTTTGCGTCTCCAACATCGACATCATGCATCAACACAGTGGTTCTTCCTGGAGTAGCACGGAACACTTGCGGGTACTCCTGCAGTAATGCCGAAAACTCCTGCCTTTCCTTGGGAGGTAGATGAGAAAGCTTAGTCTGGAGATCATTCATGATATCAGGATTCTTCCCCAAACTATCACTCAGGCTCATGCTGCATGGGAGAGCTTCACTTGCAGACTCGGGTGGAACAGCTACAGTGCAGACTGGATCATTTTCGTCCCGCCTGTGATATAACTTCAGCATGTTGATGTGACAAAGTTGCTTGTTCTTTCTACGATCTGGTGTGGCGATGACATAGTTGACATCACTGAGTTTCTTCTCCACGAAATAAGGACCACTAAAGTTGGCTTGAAGAGGTTGCCCATGCACCGGTAGCAGAATCAAAACCTGATCTCCTGGCTGAAAGTGGCGTAACCTGGACTTCTTATCATACCAAGTCTTCATCTTCTCCTGAGCAGCTCCTAAATTTTCTCTCGCCAGCTGTAAAGCAGTGGACAGCCGTTCTTTGAACTTCATCACATACTCCAGCAGGTTGACGTCATCTTCCTCCTACAGCCAGCATTCCCTGAGTAGCTTAAGGGGTCCTCTTACTTCATGGCCAAACAGTAGTTCAAAAGGTGAGAAGCCCAGTGATTCATTTGGAGATTCTCTTGCGGCAAATACAACGAATGGAAGACCTTTATCCCAGTCTTTCTAATGTTCCAAACAGTATTTCTTGAGCATCGATTTGAGTGTTTGATGATATCTCTCCAACGCTCCTTGGGTCTGGGGATGGTAAGCTGAAGACGTGATCTGGGTGATGCCCAACTCTTTCAGAGACTGCTTGAAAACATTTGATATGAAATTACTTCCCCGGTCTGACTGTACCTCCTTGGGCAGACCAAACTTTGTGAAGAACCCTAGCATTTCCTTAACCACGTTCTTTGCTGAGATATTTCTAAGTGGAATGGCTTCAGGATAACGAGTAGCCATATCAATCAGGGTCAACACATAAGAAAATCCTGAAGAAGTCTTAGGAAGAGGGCCCACAATATCCACCAACACACGGCTGAATGGCGCCTCAAAAGGAGGAATGGGAACTAGAGGTGCAACCTTTTCGGTCTGTTTACACGTCCCCACAACTTGACAGGTGTGACAAGACTTACAATACCAGGAAACATCCCTGAAGATACCTGGCCAGTAGAAGTGTTTCAAAATGCGTGCCACAGTCTTCCTCACTCCAAGGTGTCCTGCCAAACTGGAATCATGAGCCACTCTAATGATATCCTGCCTACAAACACGAGGGATGACAACTTGATGTACAACCTCCCATTCACAGTCGGCTGATGCTGTTGGGGGTCTCCACTTCCTCATAAGTACTCCTGACTTTTCATAATAACAAGTAGAAGCACCGGCTGACTCTTCTTCACTGTAAGCAGAGTTAGCTAGACCTTTCAACTCAGGGTCAGCAACCTGCAACTCAACCAACTCTTGACGAGACAAATTATCAACACTACGGGGTACTGCCTCATCTGGTGAGTGGTCCAAATTAGCAAGAAAAGTGTCAGCTAGGATAACATCATCATCATCATTATCCTCTAAATCACCAGTAACTTTAGACTTAGCCCTAGTTACAGCACATGCAGGGAACACATCAGGGACATCACAATCCTGGGACGCAGCCACTGGCTCACTAGACAACTGAGGAGCTGGACACACTTGACTTCCACCAATATCATTTCCAAGTAAGAAAGTTACACCTGACATTGGGAGTGTCTCAACCAACCCAACCATAACGGAACCATTAACAAAACCAGACTCTAAATTCACTCTGCACAGAGGGACAGAGAAGTAATTATTCCCTACACCTTGTAAGATTACAGTTTCATCAGAGGAATTAACATTAGAGCCTAGAACACTGGTCAGCATAAGGGATTGGCAAGCACCTGTATCACGATATATTTTAACTGACTTCCTGTCATTACTGTCCAGAGGACTGACAAAACCATCAGACAGGAAATTAGCACATGAACTCTTGAGAGTGTCACCCACGTTACTGCTCAAAAGAGGAGCTCCATCATGAGAATTTAAGTTACTCCTCAAAGCAGGTTCAGTTAACTCAGTTAAAGAATTATGGGAACTCTCAAGGGTGGACACTAGACCAATTGACTGAATATTTAAAGACTCCTTTTTGTTCACATCACGCTGTCTCCTGAAACATTTCTCCGTAGTATGACCAAGCTTACTACAATAAGTACATTTACTTTTCTGAAATCTAGAGGTGAAGCTGGTATTTACTTCCTGAGAAACATCATCTTTATTCTCTTTCCTGTTACCTGTACTCTGAGTAGAGGCAACGTACTTACTCTCAGCTTTCCCTTTTTCTCTAGAATATCTCTTGTGAGTGAGAACATATTCATCAGCTAAAACTGCAGCATCAGACAAATTATCTATTCTTTTCTCATCAAGATATAGGCTTACATCTTTATAAATACACCTCTTGAAGTCCTCCAACAAAATCATCTGCTTAAATTTACCAAAATCAGAATCAACATTCTTAGAATTTAACCACTGCTCTAACAGATCTTCTTTGATTTTTGCATACTCAACATGGGATTGCTTATCTTGCTTGTAAGTTGTCCTAAATTTTACTCTATAAGCTTCAGGAACAAGCTCATAGGCCCTAAGAATCAAGCTCTTAACTACATCATAATTATCAGATTGATCCTGAGGCAAAGATGCATAAGTTACTTGAGCTTTACCGGTGAGAACAGTTTGAAGGAGTACTGGCCAATACTCCTTGGGCCAATTAAAACCTGTAGCTACCCTCTCAAACAACTGAAAATACTTTGTTAAATCAGATTCATTAAAAGGAGGGACAAGTTTAACATTTTTAGCCACATCAAAATCATCAGAGCTAGATGATCCAGTTCCACCTTGTTTCATGCGATACTCATGGTCTGCCTGAATCCTAGCAAGTTCAATTTGTGCCTGAGCCTGTACCTGTGCCTCTTGAATACGAGCATTTGCCTGAAATTCAGCCTCCTTAACACAAGCCTCCTTAGCCTGAGACTCAGCCTCCTTAGCACGTGCTTGAAATTCAGCTTCCTTCACACGAGCCTCCTGCAGGGCTAGCTGTAACTTAGCTAATTCAATCTGCATTTGCTCATTTGGAGGAGTTACATTAAACAAGCGTTTATTAATCATGCCAACAATTTGATCTTTAGAATGATGAAAGCGAACAGCAATTCCCAATTGTTGAGCAACAAGCTTAAGTTCATTCTTTGTTCTGTTTTCTACATCACACACTGTTTGCACATTTGACAAAAAATCTTTGGTTTCATCAAGTGTAGTAATAGTAGACATCATGAATAAATCACAGTCACAAAATATCAAACAATATCCTTATGATAATATCCTGAATATCCTGATAAGAGGTCGCCAAATTTATGTTACGGAACAGAGAAAGATAATGTACACATTAAGTGAGAATACTAAGAGTCACTACTGTCCCGTAAAGTTCCAGGTTCAAAACAAAAGAGTTAGGTAAAATTACTAGTTAAAGTTTAATGCTCAAACTAACAACAAAACATTCAGGACTCATAAGGATAATGTAATGGTAAAAAACAGGTTAAATATGTGGTTAACTGCAATAGCCTCTATTAACACGAAATTAGCAAGAGTAAATTTATCTAAGTCAGCCCTGATAAAATGAAAATACACTGGGTAATGCTCAGTTAATGCAAGATAAATTATTACAGATACAAACTATTATTAATGATAGCTGACAATAAGAACTTTACATGAATTACAAAACCTTACTAGGCCTAAGAATCAACCTTATGCTACACAGTACAAGAAAAAATGCAATAACAGTTATACTCAAATTACACAGCTGCTAGATGGTTGGAGACTTCCTGAGCACTCACAACAATAACTGTACAGGGGAGGACAGAGATGTGAACAAAATGAGGAGCAGATCTAAGTGGCAATGATGCAGAGACTGAGCTCATTATATAGGGGCCAGCAGAGCTTGATACAACTTGTAAGAAGGACGCGCAAATGAAGCCATGGGGACAAAGAGTTGACAATCCCGCTCTGAACAACAGCAAGGACGACTTACTCTACTATAACGGTAGAAGGGGGGGACTGAGGCAGAACACGCTCGTGATCAAACATGCAGCATACTGTGCGTTAAAATTACACAAAGGATGATGAAATCATAGGCTATGTAACAATGTCTATATCTATCTATCTATCTATCTATATCTATATCTATCTATCTATCTATCTATCTATATATATATATATATATATATATATATATATATATATATATATCTCTATCTCTCTCTCTCTCTCTCTCTCTCTATATATATATATATATATATATATATATATATATATATATATATATGCAGAGACATCAAGTCTCAGTGAATATATATATATATATATATATATATATATATATATATACATACAGTGCTGGGCAGGTGCGCAAACACTTGCGCAAAGCGCAATTGCGCACCGTTGTGCTCTGGTGAATGTCGTTTGCGCATTGCGCGCCACACGAGACCATGCGCAATATTGCGCTTTCGCACATGAAAAGGCACGTGCGCATGTGCAAATTTATTTGCACTTGCACAACTAAATTTGCTCTTGCACACCTGCCTTGCGCACCTGTCCTGTGGATTGCGCGCTGTGCAATCCAAGGGACATGTGGTGCTGGAAGCTTCCCGTATGTCTGGACAAGGGATGGGGGAGGCTCGGGCGGGTCGCGAGGGTTCTGCTGGGGGGAGGCAGGAGGGACAGACTGTAGTAGCATTTCATACAATGCTTGAACACAGATAATGTATTTTAATATTTTTTGAATTATAATTATTAGTAAATAATAATAAATTTAAAATACATTATTTATTAAGAGTAGCATATGCAATTCCTTACAAAAATCATTAAAATATATTTTTTTAAATCAAATATCCACAGCCTAATAATTTATTAGGCTGTGGATATTTAATTTAAATAATATGTTCTAATGATTTTTGTAAGAAATTACATATGCTATTGTATATCTATACAGTATTGAATTATTAAATAAAACGTTTTGCGAAAATGCAGATAAAATTAAAACTGGCAATAACACAGCCTTTCTTTCCCTGTCCCTCTGCTTCGTAGCACGCTCACTCCTCTCTGTTTGAATTTCCACGAGTGAAAAAGTTACTACAAGACAGTATTGTGACCTTGTTTGAGGGACAGAAGTGAAGAGTGAGAGATGTGTGTTATGCGGGGCGTTTTTAGTTCGACTTCTCGCACCAAAAACGCTCGCAACTGAGCGGAGTCCTCTTTCTGGACCGGAAATAACACATTCACAAAGGAACAGGCATAAAAACTAGGCAGTACATCTTAACACATCTATTAGCTTATTTCAATACACTGTGACAATACAAACAAAGAGTTACATGATGGAGACAGGTTTACAGAGTTAGCTTCACAATAATATATAGCACACACAGCACAGGCAGAGAGTAGAGTTCTGTAATTGTATCTCGATGGTGGATTGTAAGTTCTATATACCTGTATTGTGTCTATAGGCAAAATTAGTATTTAATAGTCTCGACCTGATGCACTATAGGTGGAGAGGGCCTGGGGTCGAGAGAGTGAATATTACTATAACTGATTAGAGCGTGAGTCGCGACACTTGAAGAAGTTACTTAGTCGCGGGGACATTGTTCACAGTCTTTTGGCTTTCCCTCGCGCTCAGGTTCTATGTCCGGGTTCACTAGCCTTTTCTGTTCTGCTTGGGTATTTAATTCACAGTGCATTACTGATATTATTCCGGCCTCACTCTTTCGCTGTCACTGTTCACTCCCATCTCTGTGGTTTTCTCCGACACAAGAGATACACTTCAGTCACTGTTGACCCTTGTTTCCTGGGCTTAACACAAGAGGTGCCCGGGCATGGGAGGGGGCTTTACTGGGAAGCCCTCCTGCAGGAGACAGTGGACTACCCGTAGGGGTGTCACTGCCCAGGGTTCCTTCGTCAGGGGGATGCAGGGAGGCTCTCCCGTTTGGGGGCCTCGACCTGAAAGGCCTTCGTGTTGGAGCCTCATCGGTGGGGTGCAGGGAGGCCCTCTGGACTGGGAGCCTCGACCTGAAGGGCGGCCCTCGGGACTGGGGCCAAACAGCTGCAGGAGGCGGGCCTGTCGCCTCTTCTTCCAGGCAAAGAGTCGTGGGGAAGTAGAGTCCAAGTGGCCTGACTCTGGGGCCCACTGGCCCGGTCTGGGAGCCTGGGTGCTGCGGTCGCCTTTAGGGAAGGGCGCCGTCAGGGGCAGACTGCAGCATCTCTTCTTTCTGGTGTCCGTCAGAGACTGGGACCGACCAGGTGTAGGCGGCAGGGCTGACTCAGGGCCGCGCCACCACTCCGGTAGTACCTCGGGGGAACCACACCTGGAGGGAGTACGAGAGGGGCGTCCCATGCAGCCGAGAGGTGAAAGGCCGGCCGCGCAAGGGACCTCCTTCTCTGGGAGGATCTCAGAGATCACAGATGAAGGACATACAGTGGCCGATCCTTCCCCCACACGTACAGTGGCCGATGTGGCGGCTCCGTGATCTCCAGGGCCTACAGCTGAAAGGCATACAGTGGCCAACCTTTCCCCCACACGTACAGTGGCCGCTGTGGCGGTGCTGCTCCCGAAGGAGGAAGAGGCAGATGAGGGGCGCACAGTGGCTACACCCTGCCCGGCACGTACAGTGGCCGATACCGCGGTTCTGCCTGCCCCACGGGAAGTAACAGAAGGACATATAGTGGCCGATCCTTCCCCCACACGTACAGTGGCCGATGTGGCGGTGTTACTCCCGTAGTGGATGAGGGGCGTACAGTGGCCGAACCCTCCCCGATATGTACAGTGGCCAATATCGCGATTCCACTTCTGCTTCCTTTTCCAACCAGAGTGCGCTCATTAGCTGACACTCCAGAGGTAGTACTCCCGTAGGAGGAGGAGGTAGTGGATGAGGGGCGTACAGTGGCCGAACCCTCCCCGACACGTACAGTGGCTGATATTGCGGTTCCACTCCTCCTCTCTCTGCCAGTCGGATGTGCTCAATAACTGTCACTCCGAGGCCTTTGTCAATCGGAGTGCACTCAAGAGCTGACACTCTGAGGCCTTTGCCAGTCAAAGTGCGCTCAATAGTTGACACTCCGAGGCCTTTGTCAGTCAGAGTGCGCTCAATAGCTGACACTCCGAGGCCTTTGCCAGTCAGAGTGCGCTCAATAGCTGACACTCCGAGGCCTTCCCCAGAGGTGGCTGTAGCTGAAGGGCGTACAGTGGCCGAACCTTCCCCCGCACGTACAGTGGCCGATGTGGTGGTGCTACAGGGGGAAAACAACTGAGGGGGGTACAGTGACCGAACCCTCCCCGGTACGTACTGAGGCCATACCGCGGTGTTGCTTGGGACTGACTCTGGATCAGTCCTACTCCAAACCTGGTGAGTGCTGTCCCGCCCACAGGGTCATGTCTTCCGCCGGCGTAGTTTCCATTGGGGCGGTTGAGGGGTAGAGGGACTCAGGACAGGGGGGCACCGATGTCCTTCTTGCCCCGGGTTGACCTCTCGGTGACCTGGTCCTCCATGGTGTCCTCCTGGGGTGGTGGTGAGGCGGCAGTTTGGTGGTAGGGTGGGGGGTGGTGGGATGGCCGGTCCGGTGGCGGCAGGTATTTCACCACCTTCCGCGGTGGAGAGGTCACGGCCCCGTGACTTGAGGTGGTATGTTGTGGTAGTAGAGGTCTGGTGGGCTGGTGTGAGGTGGTTGAGGAGGCTGGTCCAATGGTGGGTGATGAGGTTCGGCTACTGGTGGGGGCTGAGGGTGTGGTGTAGGGATGATGGTCGGGTGGTGTGCTGTATGAGCCAGAGGAGCTGGTGCGTCACCTGTATCCTGATGCTGGGACGGTTGGGAGAGCACCATGTTACCCTTTCGATCTTCATTTCGGGCGGTTGTGTTTGGTGGAAGGGCAGAAGCTGTATGCTGGCAAGTGAGGAGATCTTGGGGTTTATATGGGGGATGGTTGGGTGGGAGGAGCATTTTCCTTTGGGGCATTGGGATTTGGGGAGTTTCCATCTTGCCTGGTGTAGGGGTAGGGTGATGGGTGTAGTGTTTGGGGGAAGGTTAGCACGTGGTGGGGAATGGGGAGCAGGGTGGGGTTGGGGTGTATCTAGATGGTGGGCAGGACAGGCTGCTTGATCTGGTGGTCGTGGTGGTGAGGTTGGGTGTGGATGGTGAGGGTGGTTGGACACGTGGTGGTGTTGGGGTGTGATTCCGGGTGGCGGTGGACGTGGGCAGGGGTGTGGTGCATCGTGTGTAATGAGAATGGTCGGTGGGTTAGTGGGGGGCAGGAGTGGTGGTGTGGGTGGTGCGAGTGAGAGGTGGTGAGGGCGCACGTGGTGGGCTAGAGGGTGATGTGGTGACAGGTGTAGTGCGTGGGGTAGGGTGAGGGGGTGGGAGGTAGGATGCAGTGGTGCAGTGGTGGTGGTTGGGAAATGTGCTGGTTGGGTGGGAGTGGGCGGGGTGGGGGGTGCCGTGGGTGGTGTAGGAGACAGGCATGGAGGAGTGGGTGTGGGAGAGGGATGTAGAATGGGTGGTGGTGGGGGATCGGGGTCGGGGGAAGTGGGTGGTGCATCGGGGGCTGGGGTGGAGGGCGGTGGCGTGACTCTAGGTGAAGTGGAGGGGGGTGGGGAGAAGGAGTAGGAGTAGGAGTCCGGGGGTGTAATTCCCAGAAGATGCCACGGTGGTAGGTGTGCGGCGGGTGGTGTTTGGTGCGCAGGTGAGTGCGGGGTCATTGTTGGAGGGTGGGAAGGGACGCATGTGTCTGTTTCTGTAGGTCCGTGGTTGGCCCTCATGGTTAATTGTGACTTGATAGGGGTTAGGGACTTTGATGATGGTGAAGGGCCCATCAAAACGGGGGAAGGTCTTGGTGGCGGTAGGGAGGCATGCTATGACGACAGAATCTCCCGGCTTGTAGGGGTTGGTGGGGTTAGTGTCGGGCTGCAGGTCTTGTTGTGCTTGGAGGTGCTGGAGGCGTCGTTTGAGGTGGTGTAGGGGGTCGGTGGTGGAGGGTGTGGTGGGAGGTTGTAGGTGGTGGCAGAGGGGTAGGAGGAGTGGGGATTCCCCGAAAACTCGCTCGTGGGAGGTGATGCCGTCCTCTCTGGGGCACGTGTTCAAGCCCCATTGCACTATTTTGATGTGCGCCGGCCAGTCATCATTTCCAGTTTGTATGATTCTTGTCCTTACTTGATTTAGGAGGGATCTATGACTCCTCTCGCAGAAGCTGTTTCCCTGTGGCCAGTATGGGGATGAATGGGAGATGCAATAGCCAAATATTGATGCGAGTTCCTCCCACAATTTTCCCATAAATTCCGGTGCATTATCTGAATGTAAGGCCTATGGGATTCCGAAATAGGGGAAGACGTGGCAGACTAGGGCATCGGCAACTGAAACGGCATTGTGTTCTTTAGCGGGGCGGGCGATGAGGAATTTAGAGCAAACGTCCACGAAGGTGATGATATATTTGTACCCCGCTTTAGGTGTGAGGCCGACGACATCAAGAGAGAGCAATTGCCATGGTTTTTGTGCAATTAGTTTCCCTGCTGGGCCAGGTGTGCGGGTGATGTCTTTGCCCAAGGCACAGGCATGGCATGCTTGGACAATGCTTTTGGTGATGGTGGAGGGGTTAGAGGTCCAATATATATATCATTGAAAACTTGTAAAAGTTTCTTTGTCCCGAGGTGGATGCCATTGTTGGCGTGGAGGTGCAGCATTGCGTTGTGGGCGGCGGTCGGGTCGAGGATGATATGGCCATCTGAGTTGAACAGGTGATCGCCGTGCTGGTGTAATTTGGCGAATGTGCGCTGGGGAATCCAGGTGGGGCATTGTTTATCCCGCCACATTTGAATGAGGTCCGGTTTGGGGCATACAACATTGATGGGTAGGCAGGAAAGGGTATCAGCTTTGGTGTGTAGTTTGCCAGGCTGATAGGATATTTCAAAATCGAACTCTTCTAATGCTTCTCGCCACCAGATGAGTTGGGCATTAATAATATTGGACTGGCATAGCCACTGCAGGGATTGGTGGTTAGTGATGATGACTACGTGAGTACCAGAGATGTATGACCAGAAGTAGTCAAGCGCCCAGATGATTCTGAGGCAATCGCGTTTGGTGGCCACGTAATTATGTTCAGCCTGATTCAGGGTGTGGCTGGCGCAGGCGATGTGTTTGCACCCATCCTGCACTTGAGCGAGAACAGCCCCTATGGCAATGAGGGAGACGTCGGTGTACAGGCGAAAAGGGAGGTTGTAGTCTGGAAAGCCAACGATGGGGGCTGAGATGAGTTTTGATGTGAGGTTGTTAAATGCGGCTTTCCTTTCCTCAGTCCATGTGAATGGTTTGCCTTTCTTTCTCAGGTCATGCAGCGGCTTTGCGATATCGGTGAAGCCTTTCACGAAACGCCTATAATATGAAGTCAGGCCTAGGAAGGCACGGGTTTCATGGACATCTTTCGGTAGGGGGATGTCTGCTATCGCGTGTAGTTTTTCAGGGTCAGGTGAGATGCCCTCAGCTCCGATCACGTGTCCTAGGAAGGAGACAGATCGCACAGCTAGGACGCATCTGGAGGGTTTGAGTTTTAGTCCAGCCTTGCGTATACGTAGGAAAACTTGTTTGAGGCGGTGTAGATGGTCAGCCCAGGTGTGACTGAAAACAATGACGTCGTCAAGATACGCCAGGCAGATTTCCCAGGTTAGGCTGCCTAGTACAGACTCCATGAAGCGGAAGAATGTAGCTGGGGCGTTGCAGAGTCCGAAGGGAAGGACGTTGAACTCATAATGTTTTCCGTTTGAGGTGGAGAAAGCGGTCTTTTGCTTGTCACCTGGTTGGACAGGGACGTGCCAGTAACCTGACTGTAGGTCTAGCGTGGAGAACCATGTTGAGCCGTGTAGGGAGTCGAGGGAATCGTCGATTCTCGGTAGGGGCATGGCGTCCTTGGTGGTGACATCATTGAGTCTGCGGTAATCCACACAGAACCGCAATGTTCCGTCTTTCTAACTAGTATGATGGGGGAGGACCATGGGCTATTTGAGTTGGAAATGACCCCGGCATCAAGCATGTCCTGGACCTGCCGGTCTTCCTCTGCCCATTGTTTAGGGTTTTTGTGGCGTGATGGTTGGCGAATGGGCGGTCCGGTTGTGTGAATTTCATGACTGAGATAAGTCATGTGGCCGATGTCTGCAGGGCAGGAGTAATCATTGGAGGCTGTTGGTCTGGGAGGTAGATAGATGTGAAGGGAGAGGAGGTAGAGTGCGGTGGTTGGAGGGCGGTGTTGTACAAGGCTCGGCTTCTTCCATGTCGCCAACAATTAGTCCTCGAGGTAGGGTAAGGGGTGTGGTGGCGAGGTTAGCGACACGGATAGTTCGGATGTGGGGGGGAGAAAAGTCGTGGACACTAAATACGATGACAGGGGTCCAGTTGGTAGGGCGGGAGAGAAGAGGACGGAGGTACTGGAGGGTCTGTTTAGTTCTAACTAAGCCTCGTGGTGGGGTGGAATCATGATAGTGGAAGCGATAGCGGCAGGGAAAGTCGGAGAGTGAGGTTGAGTTGGTTGGGTGGAAGGAGGGGGTGGTGATTGAGGGGGTGGGGTGTGAGGTGACCATGGAGTGGAGTTGCATGTGCAGATCGGTTGGGGAGGATGATTGTCAGGGGGAGGTGGTTTGTATGTGTTGTGTTGATGAGTGGTAATGTTTTTTTTTCTGGGGGTGTGGGGGCTGGACTGAAGTGGAGTCGGCGCTGGTGGCAGTCGATGGTGGTGTGTAGTTTTTGGAGGAGGTCCAGCCCCAGGTAGCCATCGTATGCACGACAGGTGGAGTCGAAGATGATGAAGGGATGAGTGGTGGATGCTTTTTGGTGTGTTTCAGTCTGCAGGGCCCGAGTTTCCCCACGGATAGGCAGGGGGCCATCCCCTGCATCTACGAGATTGGCTGAGGTGGGGAGAAGGGGGTCGAAGGCGGAGTTGTGGCGGGAGTAGAAGTGCAAATACAGGCATGATCTGGCAGCTCCCATGTCCATCAGTAATCTAGCCTTGACCCCGTTCTGGCGTATTTTGTCGTAGACTGGGGGTCTGTACTTGTGTGAAGTGGCCCCCGCCACCATGGGGAGGTGTGGGGGTGGACCTAAAAATCCATCGGCTGCAGGTTGTCGTCTTCGTTGGGCTGCTCGTCGCCGGGTTCAGGGTAGATGATGGGTGGAGCGTCGTCCTCTAGGGATGAGACTTTCCTACACCCCTGATTGAAGGTCCTGCGTCGGTTCACCATAAGCTGTTCCCTGATGTCATGCAGGGGGTAGGTACGACTGCAGGCAGTAAATTCCCAGGGATTAATAGAGATCCATCTATCTATCTATTGCCAGAGAGATGAGGTTGGAATTTTCCCTGGGGTTGGGGCGTTTTCTCTGTGGGTGAGCCATCGGGATGGTGACGGACGGCTCTATGGTGGGTTGGGTGGGCTGAATGGGCGGTGTCCTTGCCTTGGGTGGTTGTGGTTTGGTGGTGGGGAATTTGCTTACTGCGTGAATAGGTTGTGGCGTAGGATGGGCGGCGAGGAGCCGTCGGACGAGTTGCAGGTCACAATCCATGTCGCCTGAGGGATCGTATATGGTGAAGTGTTCCCGTATTGAGCTCGGGAGGATCCTTAGCAGGGTGTTAAAAGTGTGTTGATCCCATGTTGCAGTGGTAGCTTCGGGATAGGAGGCGCTGATGAGGCGCCTAGCCTGGGCGAATGTGTCATCAAGGCAGCTGTCGTAGGTGAGGGCATCGAGTTGTGAGAGGGTGACAACTCTGCACAGTGAAGGCGTTACTGCCTGCTTTACAATGTGCGAAAATTGGTCCCAAGCCAATTCGGGGACGATTTTCGTGGCTATAGTAGCAATTATTTTGCCCAGGTTGGGTAGTGTGACAGCTATTTTTCTCTGTCTGTGTCAAACCCAATGTCTAGGAGGGGTTTTACCATATCTATGTAAACATCTATGTCATATTGTTCAGGATTAAATTTTGGCAATTGAATGTGAGGCTTGGCTGCCAATGTGCAGGTTTTCCTTTTGTGTTCCTCCATGCTTTATTCGGATCCAGAACCACCGCTGGCCACCAGTGTTATGCGGAGCGTTTTTAGCTCGACTTCTAGCACCAAAAACGCTCGCAACTGAGCGGAGTCCTCTTTCTGGACCGGAAATAAAACACTCACAAAGGAACAGGCATAAAAACTAGGCAGTACACCTTAACACATCTATTAGCTTATTTCAACACACTGTGACAATACAAAGAAAGAGTTACAAGATATGATGGAGACAGGTTTACAGAGTTAGCTTCACAATAATATATAGCACACACAGCACAGGCAGAGAGTAGAGTTCTGTAATTGTATCTCGATGGTGGATTGTAAGTTCTGTATACCCGTATTGTGTCTATAGGCAAAATTAGTATTTAATAGTCTCGACCTGATGCACTATAGGTGGAGAGGGCCTGGGGTCGAGAGAGTGAATATTACTATAATTGATTAGAGCGTGAGTCGCGGCACTTGAAGAAGTTACTTAGTCGCAGGGACACTGTTCACAGTCTTTAGGCTTTCCCTCGCACTCAGGTTCTATGTCCGGGTTCACTAGCCTTTTCTGTTCTGCCTGGGTATTTAATTCACAGTGTGTTACTGATATTATTCCGGCCTCACTCTTTCACTGTCACTGTTCACTCCCGTCTCTGTGGTTTTCTCCGACACAAGAGATACACTTCAGTCACTGTTGACCCTTGTTTCCTGGGCTTAACACAAGAGGTGCCCGGGCGTGGGAGGGGGCTCTACTGGGGAGTCCTCCTGCAGGAGACAGTGGACTACCCGTAGGGGTGTCACTGACCGGGGTTCCTTCGTCAGGGGGGTGCAGGGAGCCTCTCCCGTTTGGGGGCCTCGATCTGAGAGGCCCTCATGTTGGAGCCTTGTCGGTGGGGTGCAGGGAGGCCCTCTGGACTGAGGGCCTCGACCTGAAGGGCGGCCCTTGGGACTGGGGCCAAACAGCTGCAGGAGGCGGGCCTGTCGCCTCTTCTTCCAGGCAGAGAGTCGTGGGGGAGTAGAGCCCAAGTGGCCTGACTCTGGGGCCCGCCGGCCCGGTCTGGGAGCCTGGGTGCTGCGGTCGCCTTTAGGGAAGGGCGCCGTCAGGGGCAGACTGCAGCACCTCTTCTTTCTGGTGTCCATCAGAGACTGGGACCGACCAGGTGTAGGCGGCAGGGCCGACACAGGGCCGCGCCACCACTCCGGTAGTACCTTGGGGGAACCACACCTGGAGGGAGTACGAGAGGGGCGTCCCACGCAGCCAAGAGGTGAAAGGCCGGCCGTGCAAGGGACCTCCTTCTCTGGGAGGACCTCAGAGATCACAGATGAAGGACGTACAGTGGTCGATCCTTCCCCCACACGTACAGTGGCCGATGTGGCGGCTCCGTGATCTCCAGGGCCTACAGCTGAAAGGGTACAGTAGCCGACCCTTCCCCCACACATACAGTAGCCGATGTGGCGGTGCTGCTCCCGAAGGAGGAAGAGGCAGATGAGGGGCGCACAGTGGCTACACCCTCCCCAGCACGTACAATGGCCGATACCGCAGTTCTGCCTGCCCCACAGGAAGTAACAGAAGGACGTACAGTGGCCGATCCTTCCCCCACACGTACAGTGGCCGATGTGGCGGTGTTACTCCCATAGTAGGAAGAGGTAGTGGATGAGGGGCATACAGTGGCCAAACCCTCCTCGATACATACAGTGGCCAATATCGCGGTTCCACTTCTGCTTCCTTTTCCAACTGGAGTGCACTCAATAGCTGACACTCCGGAGGTAGTACTACCATAGGAGGAGGAGGTAGTGGATGAGGGGCTTACAGTGGCCGAACCCTCACTGACACGCACAGTGGCCGATATCGTGGTTCCACTCATCTCTCTGCCAGTCGGAGTGTGCTCAGCAACTGTCACTTCGAGGCCTTTGTCAATCGGAGTGCGCTCTATAGCTGACAATCCGAGGCCTTTGCCAGTCGGAGTGCACTCAATAGCTGACACCCCGAGGCCTTTGCCAGTCGGAGTGCGCTCAATAGCTGACACTCCGAGGCCTTTGCTAGTCGGAGTGCGCTCAATAGCTGACACTCCAAGGCCTTCTCCAGAGGTGGCTGTAGTTGAAGGGAGGACAGTGGCCGAACCTTCCCCCACACGTACAGTGGCCAATGTGGCGGCGCTACAGGGGTAAAACAACTGAGGAGTGTACAGTGGCCGAACCCTCCCCGGTACGTACTGAGGCCGTACTGCGGTGTTGCTTGGGACTGACTCTGGATCAGTCCTACTCCAAACCTGGTGAGTGCTGTCCCGCCCGCAGGGTCGTGTCTTCTGCCAGCGTAGTTTCCATCGGGGTGGTTGAGGGGTAAAGGAACTCAGGACAGGGGGGCACCGATGTCCTTCTTGCCCCGGGTTGACCTCTTGGTGACCCGGCCCTCCGTGGTGTCCTCCTGGGGTGGTGGTGAGGCGGCAGTTTGGTGGTAGGGTGGGGGTGGTGGGGTGGCCGGTCCGGCAGCGGCAGGTATTTCACTGTGGAAATGAGTTACTGTATTTGAGAGGAGCCTGTGCAGTCACATGGAGAGACAGACTGACAAATGAGGAAGTGAAGGATCGTTGTTGTGTGGATGTGGATGTGATAGGAAGCATTAGAAGAAACACACTGAGGTGGTTTGGCCATCAGGAGAGGATGGAGAGTGAGAGACTATCAAGGACAGTGTATGTGAGCGAGGAGGAGGGGGGGGAGAGGGAGGGGGAGGCCAAGGATGAGATGGAAGGATGGAGTGGAGAAGTATATGAGAGAGGGGGGTGTGAACTGGGAGCAGGGCAGTGAAATAGTGGGGGACAGGGTGACATGGAGGCAACATGTTGCTTGATTGTGGCCAGTGGCCACCCCTTACCGGATTAAGGCGTCTGGCAATAGATAGACAGATTGAATAATGATAAAAGTAAGTATGCTAATTTATTTAAATATTTCAATATTTTACAGTACTTCCCAAAAATACATGCAAAAGGTTTGCGCTTGCGCTTTGCGACATTGCACAAGCTAAATATTTGTCAGATTGTGCACTTGCGCTTGCGCAAGGTAGTGAACTGTGGACTGTGTATTGCACTTGTGCAAGGCCCTTCGTTTGCGCTGACCACCACTGTATATATATATATATATATATATATATATAAATTACGTGCCTCCGCCACCGGACCACCCACCCAGCCACCCTCCACCCCGCTACGGAGCTGCAGCCCTACCCCCACCCCAGGAGGACACCACGGAGGGCCAGGTGAGTGTGGGACTGGCCCAGAGCAAGGCGGGCGCCGGAGTGCCCCTATCTTGAGTTCCTCTTCCCCTCAACCTACCCAACTGCAACATCGCAGGAATGAGACACGACCTCGCGGATGGAGCATCCTTCACCGGATCGGGGTGGGACTGCTCCAGATACAGTCCCAAGCAACACCGCGGTAACGGCCACTGTACGTACTAGGGAGGGAGCAGCCACCGTACACCTCTCAGTTGCTTCCCCCTGTAGCTCCGTGGTAACGGCCACCATACGTACCAGGGAGGGAGCGGCCACCGTACGCCCCTCAGCTACAGCCACATCTGGAGACTGCCTTGGTGTGCTAGCTATTGAGCACACATCAACAGGCAAAGGCAGGAGGAGTGGAACCGCGACAACGGCCACCGTACATGTCGGGGAGGGAATGGCCACTGTACGTCCCTTATCCACCTCCTCCTCCTACGGGGGTAGCTCCGTGGTAATGGCCACCGTATGTTCCGAGGAGGGAGCGGCCACTATACGCCCCTCAGCTACTTCTCATTGGGCAGGCAGAATTGCCACAATGGCCACCGTACATGTCGGGGAGGGAACGGCCACAGTACGTCCATCATCTGCCTCTTCCTCCTTCGGAAGCAGCTCCACGGTAACGGCCACCATACATACTGGGCAAGGAACGGCCACCGTACGTCCTTCTGCTGCTGCCCTTAGAGACTCTGGAACCACAACAACGGCCACCATACGTGTCAGGGAAGGGACGGCCACCGTACGCCCTTCGCCTGCAGTCTCAAGGGTTCTCCCGGAGGGGAAGGCCCCTTGCATGGCCAGCTCACTACCTCTCGGCTGCGTGGGACAACCTTTTCTCTCTCCCTTCAGGTGTGGTTCCCCGGAGGCGCTGCCATACCAGGAGTGGTGGCGAGGTCCTATTCCTGCCCTGTAGCCGGTCCCTGGACGACAACGGCCCCTGACGGACGCCCTGCAGAAGAGGTGCCGCAGCCCACTCCTGATGGCGCCCCACACTGTAGGCAACCGCAGCACCAGGCCTCCCAGGGCCAGCCTGCAGACCCCAAGGCGGAACTACTCAGGCCTCACTCCCCGTCGGCCCTCCGCCTGGAGTAAGAGGCAGCAGGCCCAAATCCTGAAGCTGTTTGGCCCCAGTCCCAAGGGCCACCTATCAGGTCGAGGCCCCCAGACAGAAGGGCCTCCCTGTATCCCAGCTACGAAACACGCCCGGGCAGTGATGCCCCCGAGAGCTGTTCATTGCCTCCTACTGGAGAGCTCTCCCGAGGGGTCCCCTCCCATGCCCAGGCACCACCTCTGCTAACCCCAGGAATAAGCAGTCCAGTGATGACATCTTCCACCTCTCGAGTCGTGTCAGAGACTTAGTAAATGTGACAGTAGTGAATGTGACCAGTAAAGCAGAAACAATATACTAGAAAGTGATGGTCAGTGAATATGAACATAAAGACAGAAACCAATGGTCAGTGAATGTGAACAGTGAGACGAAAGTGATATTCCCAGATTCCTATCTTTATTGATCCAAGGTACTGTGTCTATACCCAAGCCTTACGGAACCAGGGAAATGTATCAGTGGCGGCCCGAGACTAACTAAGACCAGTAAATAAAGACAGAACCAGTAAACAGTGTCGACGCGGCTAAGTGACATTCCCACGTGCCGCGACTCGGGTACAGACATTGCGCTTATGTGATATGTATAGTAATACTGATTAACCTGGCACTTCACTTCATCTATATATAGTGTATCCTGATGAGTGTACTAAATGAAAATTGTGCCTTAACTCTAACACCTACATTGTGCCCTAGTGACCTGTCATATCTATGTAAATTAATGAAGTTGTATATTGCCCCCAACATCATTACTGTGCTTGTGGACACATTATACCAATAATAATAACAACTCTGTCACCTTGTCCATTCCATATTCAGTATTTCTTTGTTCTTGTATTGTAAGGAGTTCGAATTAAGACAATAGATGTGCTAAGGTATACTGCTGAGTTTTTATGCCCTGTTCTTTTGTGAATGCTTTACTTCCGGTCTAGAAAGAGGACCCCACTCAGTCGCGGGCGTTTTGAGGACGAGAGGTCGGACTAAAAACACCCAGCATAACAATGGTGGCAAGCGGTGATTCTGGATCCAATTAGAGCACGGAGGAACAAAAAGGGAAATATTGCACAATAGCAGCCAAACCTCACATCCAATTGCCGAGGTTCAACCCTGAACAGTACGACACTGATGTCTACTTGGATATGGTTAAACCCTTATTAGACATTGGGTTTGACAGCAACAGAGAGAAAATTGCCGTTACACTACCTAACCTGGGCAAAATTGTAGCAACTATAGCCACAAAAATCGTCCCCGATTTGACAAGGGACCACTTCACACGTGTTGTGATACAGGCTGTCATGACTTCACTGGGCAGAGTTGTCGCCCTTTCACAACTCGACGCCCTTACATATGACAGCAGCCTGGACGACACTTTCGTCCAGGCACGGCGACTCATCACCTCTGCCTATCCCAAAGCAACCACAGCCATTTGAGGCCAACATGCCTTCAACACCCTGCTGAGAATCCTCCCGAGCACAGTCAGGGAACATTTTACTATATATGATCCCTCGGGAGTCACGGACCATGACCTGCAACTAGTATGATGCCTCCTCGCTGCCCGCCCCACAACCCAGCCTATCCACGCTGTAAGTAAATTCCCCATGACCAAGGTGGAGCCACCCAAGCCACGGCCGCCCCCCCTCACAGCCTACTGCAGAGCCGTCACCTGCTGTACCCGGGGCTCACCCCCAGAAGAAATGCCCTAACCCCAGGGAAAACTTGAATTTGATTTCCATTAACCCCTGGAAATTTACCGCCTGCAGTCGCAGTTGCCCGCTACATGACATCTGCAAGCAGCTGAAAGCCAATCGACGCAGGGCGGCCACACAAGGGCGCCACAAGATGTCATCCCTGGAAGACAATGCTCCACAAGACGATGCTCCACCCATAATATACACAGACCAAGGGGACAAGGAACCCGACAAGGAAAGCACCATACAGCAAATGGATTTTTAGGTCCACCCCTGCACCTCCTCACGGTGGCAGAGGCCACTTCACATAAGTACAGACCCCCAGTCTACGATAAAATAAGGCTGAATGGGGTCAAGGCAAGGCTACTGGTGGACACTGGAGCAGCCAGATCCTGCCTCTACTCGCATTTTTACTCCCGCCACAGCTTCGCCTTCGACCCCCTTCTCTCCACCTCAGCCAACCTCGCAGACGCGGGGGATGGCCCCCTGCCTATCCGTGGAGAAACCCGGGACCTGCAGACTGAAACCCACCAGCAAGTCACCACAAGACATCCCTTCATCGTCTTCGATTCCACCTGCCATGCATATGACGGGTACCTGGGGCTGGACCTCCTGCAAAAGCTGCAAGCAAACATCGACTGCTACAAGCGCCGCCCCCCCAACCCCCCTAACCACTCACACAGTACATGCACACCCTCACCTCATACACCACCCGCCCCTCACCATCCTCAACCTCTCTGCACATGCATCACACCACCAATCACACCCCTCCCATCACCCAACACCTCACCTTCTCACCCCCACCCCTCATCCTCTGCCTCCCCTATTTTACCTCCCCCTCCAACTTTTCATGCCACCATCGCTTCCGCTATTACCATTCCAACCCACCATGAGGCTTGGTTACAACTAAACAGACCCTCCGGTACCTCTGTACTCTTTTCTCCCACCTTACCACCCGGGCCCCTTTCATCGTGTTTAGTTTCTCCCACGTTCCTTCCTCCCCATGTCCGAGCGGTGTAAATCGCCAGCCTTGCTGCCACACCACTCACCCTTCTGCGAGGGATAATAATAGGCAACATGGAGGAGGCCGAGCCTTGTGAAACACCACCACCCTCCCACCCCACTCTGCCTATTCTACCCTCTCACCTCTCCATCTTCCAAACTAACAGCCTCCGACAACTGCTCCTGGACTTCCAAGACCTCTTCTCATCCAGCCCAGCAGACATCAGGCACACCACCTACCTCAACTACGAAGTTCACACCACGGGACTACCCATCTACCAACCCTCACGATGCAAGAACCCTAAACAACAGGCAGAGGAAGGGCGGCAGGTCCAGGACATGCTCAGTGCGGCATTATTTCCAACTCTACCAGCCCCTGGTCCTGCCCCGTCGGACTGGTTAGAAAAAAGGATGGCACCATGCGGTTCTGTGTTGACTACCATAAACTAAATGATGTCACCACCAAGGACGCCACGCCCCTACCCAGAATTGACGATTCCCTCGACTCAATACACGGCTCGTCATGGTTTTCCACCCTTGACCTGCAATTGGAGTACTGGCAGGTCCCCATCCACCCAGAGGACAAACAAAAAAAACTGCCTTCTCCACCTCCAATGGCAAGCATTATGAATTTAACGTCCTCCCCTTTGGACTATGCAATGCCCCGGCAACATTCTCCCGCCTCATGGAGTCGGTCCTAAGCGGCCTGACCTAGGAGATCTGCCTGGCATATCTAGATGACGTAATCATATTCAGCTGTACCTGGGCCAACCACCACCATCGCCTTAAACAAGTCTTCATACGAATACACCAGGCCAGACTTAAACTAAAACCCGCTAAATGCATCCTAGCAGAAAGATCCGTCTACTTCCTAGGACAAGTGATTGGAGCCGAGGGCATCTCCCCCAATCCCGACAAATTGCACGCTATCGCCGACCTCCCCCTACCTAAGGACGTCCACAAAACGCGCGCTTTCCTCGGACTTACCTCGTACTACTGGCGTTTCGTCAAAGGCTTCGCCGACATTGCCAAACCGTTACACGATCTGAAAAAGAAAGGTGAACCTTTTGTGTGGACAGATACCAGAATAGCAGCATTCAACACCCTCAAAACCAAACTCATCTCAGCCCCCACAGTAGCTTTCCCGGACAACAACCTCCCTTTTCGTCTTTACACCGACGTCTCCCTCATTGCCATAGGGGCTGTACTCGCCCAGGTGCAGGACGGACGGGAACATATCGCCTGCGCCAGCCACATCCTCAATCAAGCGGAAAGGAATTACGCCTCCACCAAGCACGAGTGCCTGGGAATTATCTGGGCATTGGATTGCTTCTGCTCCTACATTTCAGGCACCCTTGTAGTCATCATTACGGACCATTAATCATTCCAATGGCTATGTTAGTCCAACACCACCAGCGCCCAACTGATTCAATGGCGAGAGGCACTGGAAGAATTTGATTTTGAAATATCTTATCGATCCGGGAAATTACACACTAACGCCAATGCCCTTTTCTGCCTTCCTATCAAAGCAATTCGCACCAAACCAGACCTCCTACAAATGTGGCATGACAAGCAGTGCCCCACCTGGATCCCACCATGCACCTTCGCCAAACTATGCCAACACGGCGACCATCTATTCAACCCAGATGGCCACACTGTCCTCGATCCCAACACTGCACACGACGCCATGCTCCACCTTCATGCTGACAAAGGCATCCACCGCGGCACAAAGAAGTTACTGCAAGTCTTCAATGCCATATATTGGAAGCCAAACCCCTCCACCATTGCCAAAACAATCATCCAAACATGCCGAGCCTGTTCCTTGGGTAAAGACATCATGCGCACACCTGGACCAGCTGGGAAGATCTCCGTACAAGAACCGTGGCAACTACTTTCAGTTGATGTGGTTGGACCCCTCGCATCTAAAGCAGGTTATAAATACATCATCACCTTCGTTGATGTATACCCCAAATTCAACATCGCCTGCCCCACTAAAGACCATAATGCTGTGACAGTCGCAGATGCCTTAGTCCGCCACGTCTTCCCCTACTTTGGGATCCCCCAGGCCCTACATTCAGATAACGCCCCTGAATTCACGGGCAAGGTCTGGGAAAAACTCACAACACTATTCGGTTACCATATTTCACATTCCTCTCCATACTGGCTGCAGGGAAATAGTGTCTGTGAGAGAAGCTATCGATCCCTCCTTAACCGGGTATGAACCTGAATTGTTCAAATAGGCAACGACGACTGGCCAGCCCATGTCAAAATTGTGCAGTGGGGCCTCAACACATGCCCCAGAGGCAATGGAATAACCCCCCACAAGTGAGTCTTCGGGGACGCCCTGCTCCTGTTGCCCCTCCCCCAACACCTCCAACCCCCTCCCTCACCCTCCACCACCGACCCCCTACACCATATCAAAAGGCGCCTGCACCACCTTCAGTCGCAACAAGACCCACAACCCGACATGATCCCCTCCAACCTCTACAAACTGGGAGATTCTGTCGTAGTGGCACACCTACCCACCCCCAGCAAAACCTCTCCCCGATTCGGAAGCCCCTTCACCATCATCAAAGTCCCCAACCCTTACCAAGTCATCATCCAACAGCAAGGACAGACACGCACGTACTGCAACCAACACGTGCGCCCCTTCCAACCCACCAACAATAACCCTCCACTCAACCGCGTGCCACACACCTCCCGCCGCGCACCACCCACCTCAGCTCCTTCTGAGAATCACCCCACTGATTCATACGCCTACTCCATCTCACCCCCCCCCTTAACTCACCTACCATCACACCTCCTCCTACGACACCCTCACCTGACCCACCACCACCTTCTTCCGACTCTGATCCCTCACCAACCTCACCTTCGCCTGCATCTCTAACGTCCACCCTACCTCCTCCAACCCACCACTCTCAAGCACCACCCACTACCCCCACCACCAAATCCACACCACACCACTCTGTGACAACTCCTTCCTTCACCACCATGGAAACAACCACCCCCATTGTACTGCCACGACACCCCCACCCCCCACCCGCACCCCCCACGCACCACCCCATGCACCACCTCTCCCGCCAACTCCCCATATGCACCAACTCCACCTGCCACCCACGCCACTCATTCCTCCACCCCTGTCCGCCCTTTACCTACCGACCATGCCCACTACACATGCCACTCCATACCACCACTAACAACAGCCCACAGCCACAACAGGACGCCCACACCACCACATGCCTCCACAGCTTCACTCCCAACACCAACCCTTACTACCACTACCACAAGATCCAGATGCCTCTCACGCCCACCAACTAGATACACTCCTACACCCCCTCCTACCTCCCCCACTTCCCCACCATCACCCACACACACCATGCATACCCCCAACACCATCCCCATCACACTCACCCTACACCGAGCACAGTGGAAATTTCCCCATACCCAATTCCCACCCAGACATCCCCCATAAAAAGCCCAGGACCTCACCCCTAGCCAGCATACAGACATCACCCCTGCACCAAGCACCACCACCAGAGATGAGGATCCAGAGGATAGTTTGGCGTCCCCCACACCGTCCGGCCCACAGAGTACGAGGGACCCACCAGCTCCTCCACAACCTCTACCACACGATACACCCTTCTACACTCCACTTCATCCTCAACCAACACCAAGAACCCAACCACGCAACACACCACTGGACCACCCTCCTCCAACACATTACACCTGCCCACCAGACATCAACTACCAGCACCTACCACCTCCAGTCACGGGGCCGTGACTTTTTGACCACGGACGGTGGTAAAATAAGCGCCTCCGCCGCCGGACCACCCACCCCGCCACCCCCCACCCCACTATGGAGTTGCAGTCCTACCCCAACCCCAGGAGGACACCACGGAGGGGCCAGGTGAGTGCAGAACTGGCTCAGAGCAAGATGGGCGCTGGAGCGCCCCAACCTTGAGTCCCTCTTCCCCTTAACCTACCCAACTACGACATCGCAGGAATGAGACACGACCTCACTGATGGAGCAGCCTTCACCAGGATCGGAGAGGGACTGCCCCAGATACAGTCCCAAGCAACACCATGGTATCGGCCACCATACATACCAGGGAGGCAGCGGCCACTGTACGCCCCTCAGTTGCTTCACCCTGTAGCTCCGCGGTAACGGCCACCGTACATACTGGGGAGGGAGCGGCCACCGTATGACCTTCAGCTACAGCCACATCTGGAGACCGCCTCGGTGTGCTAGCTAATGAGCACACACCGACAGGCAAAGGCAGTAGAAGTGGAACCGCGACAACGGCCACCGTACATGTCGGGGAGACGGCCACTGTACGTCCCTCATCCACCTCCTCCTACAGGGGTGTTAGGACTCCATATTATAAATACAATTAATTATAGAAAGCATGATAGATAGATAGATAGATAAATAGACAGACAGATAGAAGCAGCAAGTCAGAGGTATTGTGTCTGTGAGAATCGAGCAATGCTAAACATGCTTACACACTCTAACTCAAGGAATGCTTTATAGGCACACGACAGTGCCTAGTGACCATACACACACACATACACACATGCTCACACACTGGTTTCTAGAACATTCCAACCACAGTGTAACACACGTGACACAACCCCAGCTACACCAGAATTTAGGAAGCAGAGCTCAGAAGGGGGCTAGCTATAGAACCGACAGGTAGTGGAAAGAGTTAACAAGAAGAGGGGTCCAACTAGACTTACTTAGTATATTCAGTCTCTGTAATACATACACTGCTGAACTTAAGATTATCTCTGAAGATAATAAATCAAGATCAACTCCCTGTATTCATCTTTAACTCCTACTACAAGAATCGAGAGTCACATTGGAGGCAGCGAACGTACGGACCTCGTCTACGAATCTACAGTGAATTTCTACAAAAGCAGGCGAGACTCTACAAGATTAGCTTCAGTTCTACAGTGAATTCCTACAAAATACAGCCTACGAGCCTACGAGCCTATGAGCCTACAAGTCTACAAAACAACTCTATAATCTTCACGTAACTTCAAGCAGCAGCAAGAAGAATAAAAAACAAAGCAAATAAAGAAAAAGAAAGACCAAAGCAACAAGCACACAAAACCCCAACACTCTCTCCCGCCTACCTCCATCGTTGACGCAGAGGTCAAGACATACAGCAGAACACCAGAGCCACATTTATAACGCATCTTACTCACCTTTCTTCACCCAGGTTACGCATCGCTACTCAGTTACTCACCACAGCTACCAATGTGGGAAGCCGACGTCACCATGTGTATCTGCTGAGATGACATCACCATGCGACTTTGCTGACACAAGGCCACGCCAATCAACGTGTGACTGACACCAGGCACTTCTCACCCACTACTCATTACTCATTATTCACATAGCTCCTACTCATACTCATTTATTTCCACAGTATTGAGTTGGAAATTCGACGTTCTATGCTGAGGTTTGCCTGTGACTACAGCTATTAACCACCACATGCACCAGGCCATGGAATTTCCTGAGTAATATCGTCCATCAACACAGCCCTTAAATTATCAAGAGATCTTCAATCAACCCTGCATTTTTCTTCCGAGATCGACAGTTGCATCGACACACCTCTCCGATCTGTATCAGGTGGGTGAAATTATACTTACTCATTTCTTCTCAGTGCTAAAATTAGGTATATTCAACTCCTTTACTTATTTCTATATATACACTTATACACTCACTATCTATCATTTATTACAACTCATTTACTCATCTATTTAGTTAGGACATAAGCAAAAGGCGTATTTCATAACACCATACCTTAATGACAGGGATATTTTTGCCACCACCCACGTTAATACCAGATGAAACACAATCAGATCTAACAACGGATTCACAATTAGGACAGCACCAAGGCAACACACCCATTATACAAAACTCAACACAAACTAAAGATCAAGAAACAAATACGTCAGTTCTAGATGATGAGTGGAAAACCCCCTCTGACGTAGCAAGTGAGGACTTTGTCGCTGACTTGCACACGTATGCCAATACTTAACAGGATTCACCGTTCCGGCCGAACCTTTTCCACCATTCCCTCACACAACGATAAACAAGTCCAAGTTAAATTAACAGAGCAAACAGTGAAGATAAATAACGCAACAAATAACGCGGATCAAACATCCCCACCTCATGTTTATGTTTACCATGAAGATAAAACTGCCCCAAAATTCTCTGGCACGGAAAAAGATCGTATTGACGTCATTTCATTGGTCAGTCAGTGCGAACAAATCTTTATCAAACGACACATCCTAGATGAACAAGAGAAAATTGCCATTTTTTCATCTTGCATAAGCCAGGAAAGATGTCCAGCAACCAATTTACTAAGATCACATAAGCTCCTCAAAGCTAGGACATATGATGAATATAAAACTGAATTTCTAAAGAAATTTTTTTGGGGTATGAACTTCTTGCCAGGTATAATTCCAGAATTACATAAGATTGTAGAACTTGTAAGGGAGCACACTACAAACCATGTGCTCAGTGAAATAACTGCCGATGTCTCCACAATCAAAAGAACATTGTTAGTTACTTTGGAAAACTCAAATTGGATAACAGATGATGGAAAGATGTCCCCAGACCTCGTCGTGGACATCATTGGTTATGTAGCTGCCTTGTGTAAATTACCTGATAGGACCCTTAAGATCGCCAAGACGATCGCGTACATCCCAGGCATGTGCTTACTAGACTTAATGAACGGGGTAGAGATGCAGTGCAGTAAAGCAGGGATGATCGACACACCCGCACATTCTAGTAGAGTGAGGGTACCTGAGACAGTATCAGCTGTGAAAACATCACACCGACCCCAGACAGAGAACAAAATCGATAGCGACCCGAAAGCAGGCAGAGCAAACAACTAAACGTGTCGAGGGTTCGATCACAAACACCAGGCTACAGGCAGTTTCATAAGTTTTCGCGCAGCCCGAGCAGATCTCGCGCCACAAACAACACTACATGTGGGAAGTCACCTCGTAGGTCACAGTCAAGAGATAGGTCCATTCTATGTCATTATTGCGCAAAACCAGGACACACAAGGAATGAATGCTTTATCAAAACAAAAGAGGATAGACAAAAGACACAAGGATTTGGTCCTTACTGTAAGCATCATAGATACCAAGGGCACTGGACCAGTAACTGCAAAACAGTAGAAAAAATTGTGTCTATGTTCAAATCGGGGGAAGACCAAGTCATGAAAAAAAAAAAAAAAACGAACAAACGTAAAGAAAAGCAAGTTTAAAATTCACATAGGAGGCATGTTGGGAAATGAGTGTATCTTGATACCAGCTGTACGTGAGGATCAAAACGTTTCCTTATTTTTAGACACAGGCTCTCCAGTGAACTTAATAAAACAAATGGAAATAAATAGAATTCTTAAAAATAAGAAGAAACTAACTTTTCTGGAAGAAGCTGATTTAGATTTATATACGGTAGATGGAAAAAACATTACAGTAAAAGGTATGATAAGGTTAAATATCAGTTTCACAGAGACTACAAGACCATTCTCTGCATTTTTCTATATCGTTGAAAACTTAGCAATTAAAGCTCATATGTTACTGGGCTTAAGATGCATGAGAGCAGAGAACATAACTTTACTCCCACAAATGAATGGAATAGACTTTGACAATGAATTCATAGAGGAAATACCATCAGAATCCTCCGATTAGTGAAAGAGAACCAAAAAGAATTGGCAATATTAAATGCTTAAACAAACATACACAAACAGATGAGTGTATAGATCCACTCACACCACCAGCCCCAGCCTCCAGAATTAGAGACCCAGATAACAGTACTGATTTATCAGTTTTTCCCGCCCATCTCACCAATGATTTAGTTATACTACCTAATACCTATATGAAACTTACCATAAAGAGCAAATTATGGAATAGTACTGTTCTTGCCTTAGAAGAATTAAAATACCCGCCGCCGCCGGACCACTCACCCAACCACCCTCCACCCCACCACCAAGCCACCACCACACCACCACCCCAGGAGGACACCACGGCGGGATTAGTGACCCAGGACAAGAGGGTCACCAGGACACCTATCTCCAGAGCCCCTCTTCCCCGCAACTATCACAACACCAGGTGAGCGGCAAGAGGCAACGACCCTGCAGGCGGGGCAACCCTCAGCAGGTTCGGGGTGGGCCTGATCCAGAGTCAGTCCCAGGCAACACCACGGTACGGCCACTGTACGTACCGGGGAAGGAGCAGTCACTGTACGCCCTTCAGTTGTTTCCCCCTGTGACACTGCCATCACGGCCACTGTACGTGAAGGGGGAGGGAGTGGCCACCGTATGCCCCTCAGTCACAGCCACCTCTGGGGACGGCCTCGGGGCATTAGTTATTGAACACGCCCTGACTGGCAGAGAGAGGAATAGTGGAACCGCGATCACGGCCACCATACGTGACGGGGAGGGAGTGGCCACCATATGCCCCTCTTCCACTATTACCTCCTACTACGGGAATAACGCCTCAGTTACTTCCCAAAGGGCAGGCAGGCCCACGGCTATGGCCTTAGTGCATACAAGGGTAGACAGACCCTCGGCTATGGCCTCCGTACATACCGGAGAGGGCGCTGCCCTTGTGCACCCCTCACCTGCCTTTTCCTCCTGTGGGAGTAACACCGCGTTCACGGCCACCGTACGTGATGGGGAAGGAGCGGCCACCATACACCCTTCAGTTACTTCCCAGCAGGTGGGCAGGCACACGGCTACGGCCTTAGTGCGTGCAAGGGTAAGCAGACCCTCGGCTACGGCCTCAGCACGCACCGGAGAGGGCGCTGCCCCTGTGCACCCCACTCCTGCCTTTTCCTCCTTTGCGAGCAGCACCGCGTTCACGGCCACCGTACGTGACGGGGAAGGAGTGGCCACCGTACGCCCTTCAGCTGCAAGCCCTAGGAGTCATGAAACTGCGTCCACGGCCACCGTATGTGACGGGGAGGGAGTGGCCATCATTCGCCCCTCATTCGTGACTCTAAAGGCCCCCCCGGATCAGGAGGTCCCTTGCGCGGCCGACCCCTTTCCTCTTGGCTGCGTGGGACGCCCTTTGTCTCCCCACGGGAGCAGTTCCCTGAAGATGCTGTCGGAGTGGTGGCGTGACCCAGTCCAAGCCCTACCACTTACCCCTGTGAAGTCCCTGTCCCTGACGTACACCCGACGGAGGCGACGCCGCAGTTCACCCCTGACGGCACTTCTTCCTGTAGGCGGCCGCAGTCCCCGGACTCCCAGGTCTGGCCAGCAGTCCCAAGGCCCAGAGACAACCCAGGCTCTCTCTCTCCTCAGAGCCAGAGGCGCCAAGCCCGCCTCCTGCAGCTGTTCGGCCCCAGTCCCGAGGGCCACCTCACAGGTCGAGGCTCTCAGACCGGAGGGTCTCCCTGCACCCCATCGACGTGGCCCCAGTGTGAGGGCCGCCTCTCAGGTTGAGGCCCCCAGATCGGAGGGCCTCCCTGCACCTCAACGACGACTACCAACCGGGCAGTGACGCCCCTACGGACAGTACGCTACCCCCTTCAGGAGGGCTCCCTGTAGGGCCTCTCTCTCACGCCCAGGATGCACAGCAGGTGATACCCAAGGAAAATACGGGTACATAGTGACATTAATAAGGTTAACACAATGAACAATTAACATAGTAGTGTACAGTGACAAATAACAGAATAAGGTCCGAAGGATATATAAATGACTATAGTCACACTCAGTGCACAGTGACCCGATACCTGGCAGAACAGAAAAGACCATATACAGGAGGACGTATAGAAAACGTGGGTTAGAGCAGAGGCATGCGGGGTTCATCAGAAACTTGTGACCTAGTGCTACTGTGACTAAGTAACTCTCGCGAGTGACGCGACCCGCATCCTACCCACTTATGGTAATATTCATTCACCCCACCCTTGGACACGTCCTCCCCTAGTGAAACGACCTCAGTAAATGAAACGCCATCTCTGCCAAAAGAATATTATTTGGGTACTGTAATATTAGCATCAAATATTCCTGTACAAGTGAAGAGTGACCTATTGTGTGTGTAATCCTACCCATTGTATTAAAGGCTAATTCTGTGTTTCCTGTCTCTACCCATATCCAATATATCTTTGTGTATATTGTCACAGTGTCAGAGTTAAGGTAATAGATGTGTTAAGGTGTACTGCCTAGTTTTTATGTCCTGTTCCTTTGTGGGTGCTTTACTTCCGGTACGGAAAGATGACCCTGCTCACTAGCTGGAGTTCTTAGGACGAGAGGTCGGACTAAAAACACCCAGCATAACACTGGTGGCCAGCAGTGGTTCTGGATCCAAATAAAGCACGGAGGAACGATAAAAGGAAACTTGCACAATGGCAGCCAAACCTCACATCCAATTGCCGAAATTCAACCCGGAGCAATATGACATAGATGTTTATTTGGATATGGTCAAACCCCTTTTAGATATCGGGTTCGACTCTGACAGAGAAAAGATAGCCATCACTCTACCTAACCTGGGAAAAATAATCACCACTGTCGCAACAAAAGTCGTCCCAGAGCTAACATGGGATCAATTCGCCCAAATTGTGAAGCAGGCTGTTATGCCTTCTATGGGCATAGTCGTCCCTCTCTCTCAGCTCGACGGTCTTGCCTATGACGGTAACTTGGATGACACTTTCGTCCAGGCACGGCGCCTCGTCACAGCCACTTATCCCGATGCAACCACAAATACTCGGGATTTGCACACCTTCAACGCCCTGCTGAGAATTCTCCCTAGCACAGTCAGGGAGCATTTCACCATTTACGATCCCTCGGGGAATATGGACCAAGACCTACAACTCGTCCGACGCCTCCTCGCCACCCGTCCCACACCGCAACCCATACACGTGGTGAGCAAATTCCCCACCACCAAAACTCCACCACCAAAAATCAAACCACCGCCCCACCCACCCACCACGGACCCGTTTCCAACGATTCCCAGGGCTCACCCACAGAGAAGGCGCCCCAATCCCAGGGACCAGGGCAACCTCATCTCTATTAATCCTTGGGAATTCACGGCCTGCAGTCGCACCTGCCCCCTGCACAACATTAGGGAACAACTCAAAGCAAATAGACGCAAGCCCTTACTCAGGGGTGCAGGAAGGTATCCTCTCTGGAGGACGATGCCCAGGAAGATGACCCCCCGCCCCCAGTCTACTCAAGACCAGACGACGAGGAGCACGACGACCACATCACCACTCAGCAGATGGATTTTTAGGCCCACCCCTGCACCTCCCCACGGTGGTGGGGGCCACCTCACATCATTACAGACCCCCAGTCTACGACCAAATTCGCCTGAACGGGGTCAAGGCTAGACTACTGGTGGACACGGGAGCTGCCAGGTCATGCCTGTACTCTCACTTCTACTCCCGTCACACTTCCACTTTTGGCCCCCTTCTCCCCACCTCAGCCAACCTCGTAGACGTGGGGGATGGCCCTCTGCCTATCCATGGGGAAACCCGGGCCCTTCGGACCGACACCCATCAACAAGTCTCCACCACTCACCCTTTCATCATATTTGACTCCACCTGCCGTCAGTATGACGGATACCTAGGGCTGGACCTCCTTCAAAAACTCCGCACCAAGATCGACTGTTATCAATGCCGCCTTCACTTCAGTCCAGCCCCCCCCCCTCAGAAACAAAACAAGAAAACACATAAAAAACAACACCAACACCAACACCACCACCCACAACCCCCCCCACACACACACACACTCCCCTAACACTCACGTCCCCCAACACCTCTGCACATGCAACACCACCCCAACCTCACCCAACACACCACTCCCCCACTCCCCATCCCCATCCACCCCCCCACCTATACCAACCACCTCTCCAACTTTCCCCGCCTCGATCGCCTCCACCATCACCATCCCGCCCCATCACGAAGCTTGGGTGGAACTAAACAGACCCTTCGATACCTCCGTCCTTTTCTCCCCATCCCTACCTACCGGACCGCTCTCCTCCTGTCTAGTATCCCCCACCTTCCTCCCCCCCCACGCCCGAGTGATCCGTATCGCTAACCTTGCCACAAAACCACTAACACTACCTAGAGGGCTCATCATTGGCGACACGGAGGAAGCCGAGCCATGCCATGCACCACCTTCTCACCACCCAACCCTGCCGGACCTACCCGCACACCTATCCCCTTCCCAAACGAACAGCCTCCGACAATTACTCCTGGACTTTCAGGACCTATTCTCGTCTGGCCCAACAGACCTCGGCCACACCACTTACCTCAGTCACGAGATACACATGACCGGAACACCCATTCGCCAACCATCTCGCCGCAAAAACCCTAAGCAGCGAGCAGAGGAAGACTGGCAGGTCCAGGACATGCTTGATGCCAGCGTTATCTCCAACTCCACCAGCCTGTGGTCCTCCCCTGTCGTACTCGTGAGAAAAAAAGACGGAACCATGCGATTCTGCATTGATTACCGCGAGTAAATGATGTCACCATCAAGGACGCCACACCCCTACCCCAAATCGACGACTTCCTTGACTCCCTGCACGGCTTCACCTGGTTCTCCACCCTCGACCTGCAATCGGGGTACTGGCAGGTCCCCATTCACCCAGATGACAAACAAAAGACCGCCTTCTCGACCTCAAATGGGAAACACTACGAATTCAATGTCCTCCCATTCGGACTCTGTAATGCCCCCGCCATGTTCTCCCGTCTGATGGAATCCGTACTAAGCGGCTTAACCTGGGAAATCTGCCTGGCCTACCTAGACGACGTCATCGTCTTTAGCCACACCTGGGCTGACCACCTCCACCGCCTCAAACAGGTGTTCCTACGAATCCGCCAGGCAGGCCTCAAACTCAAGCCAACAAAATGCGTCCTAGCCGAACGATCTGTCTCCTTCCTAGGACACGTGATCAGAGCCAAGGGCATCTCACCTGACCCCGACAAACTGCGTGCCATTGCCGAAATCCCTCTACCAAGAGACGTCCACGAAACCCAGGCCTTCCTAGGCCTTACGTCGTACTACCGACGGTTCGTGAAAGGGTTTGCAAACATAGCCAAACCAATGGATGAGCTGACAAAAAAGAGCGAACCGTTTGTCTGGACCGAAACCAGAAAGACGCATTCAACAACCTCAAATCTAAACTGATTTCAGCACCCGTCGTTGCTTTCCCAGACTACAACCTCCCTTTCCGTCTGTATACTGATGTTTCCCTCATAGCTATAGGGGCTGTCCTCGCGCAAGTACAACACGGGCGCAAACACATCATCGCCTGCGCCAGCCACACCCTAAATCAAGCCAAGCGGAATTACGTGGCCACCAAACGTGAGTGCCTCGGTATAATCTGGGCTCTAGAGTACTTCCGTTCCTACATCCCCAGCACCCACGTGGTCATCATCACAGACCACAAATCACTACAATGGCTATGCCAGTCCAATACTAACAATGCCCAACTCATTCGATGGCGGGAAGCTCTCGAAGAATTCGATTTTGAAATCTCATACTGCCCAGGCAAGCTCCACACTAATGCCGACGCCCTCTCCCATCTACCCATCAATGCCGTCTGCCCAAAACCAGACCTAATTCAAATGTGGAAAGACATACAGTGCCCTACCTGGATCCCGCCACGCACATTCGCCAGGCTACACCTCCATGGCGACCACCTGTATGACACAGACGGCCACATCGTCCTTGACCCCACCTCGGCTCATGACGCTATGATACTCCTCCACGCCAACAACGGCATCCACCTCGGCACCAAAAAGCTTTTACAGGCATTCTCCGACATGTATTGGACAGCCAACCCATCTACCATTGCTAAAAACATCATCCAAACATGCCGCGCCTGTGCTTTAGGGAAAGACGTCACCCACACCCCCGGCCCCTCAGGCAAATTAACTGCACAAAAACCGTGGCAGCTGCTTTCCCTCAACGTCGTCGGCCCCCTCACACCAAAGGCAGGATACAAATATATCATCACATTCGTTGATGTCTACTCAAAATTCATCATCACTTGCCCTGCCAAAGACCACAATGCCGTAGCAGTCGCCGACGCCCTGGTCCGCCACGTCTTCCCTTATTTCAGCATCCCACAAGCCTTACACTCGGATAATGCCCCTGAATTCACAGGAAAAGTCTGGGAAAAACATGCCAAAATATTCGGCTACCGAATCTCCCACTCATCCCTCTACTGGCCCCAAGGTAACAGCGTATGCAAGAGGAGTCATTGGTCCCTCCTAAATCAAGTCAGGACCAGAATCCTGCAGACAGGCAATGACGACTGGCCCACCCACGTCAAAATTGTTCAATGGGGGCTTAATACCTGCCCACGAGATGACGGCATAACCCCCCACGAGCGAGTATTCAGGGAATCCCCACTCCTCCTACCCCTCCGCCACCACCTACACCCTCCAACCCCTCCCTCCTCAACCGACCCCCTCCACCACCTCAAACGACGCCTCCACCATCTCCAATCCCAACAAGACCTTGCACCGGACACCAACCCCTACAAGCCAGGCGACACAGTGGTGGTTGCACACCTGCCCATCCCCACCAAGACTTCCCCCAGGTTTGATGGCCCCTTCAAAATTATCAGGATCCCTAACCCTTACTAGGTTGTTATAGATCACCACGGTCAACCACGCACCTATCGAAACCGCCATGTGCGCCCCTTGCACCCCTCCAACAATGACCACCCCCACACCCGCATGCCCCGCATCTCTCCACGCACACCTGGCCCATCGGCGTCTTCCCAGAATTACCCCCCCGACTCCTACTCCTACTCCTTCTCACCCCCACCCTCCAAATCCCCCACGAGCACACTGCCTCCCACCTCACCCACCCCCACCTCCCCAACCCCCCATGACGACACCAACCTCCAACCCCACAACCCCGCCCCTGACCAACCCACACCTAACATCCTCTCTCTACCACCAGATCCTGCATCACCGCCCTCAACGCCCACAATGCAACCTCTGCCCCACCAACTTAGCCGACCAACGCCTGACACCACCACGTCACCCTCCCCCATCACAGACCACCCGCACAACCGCCAAAGCACCACCCCACCCACTGCACCACCCTCCAGCCCACCCCGTGCAATCACCCCACCTCACAACAACCAACACACCACCCCACCCAATACACCATCTTCCAACCCAACACATGCGACCACTCCACCACGTGAATCCGCAGCTTGCCCACCTACACCCCCCTTACCCCACAACCATTCTCACTACACACGACACACCGCACCCCCTCCCGCTACCCCACCCGCCCCCGACCATACCCCCTCACCACCACGTGCTCGCCCACCTTCACCACCACCACCCACCCTCACCACCACCACCACCAGATCGGGACGCCTTTCACGCCCACCCTCCAGGTACACCCTAACCCCACCACCCACCATCCACAAGACCCCCCACTCACCTCCTCAACCCACCCCTACCCCAAACACCACCCCCATCACCCTACACCTCCACCAGGCAAAATGAAATCTCCCCAAATCCCAATTCCCCAAAGCACAACGCTCCTCCCACCCACCCAGACCTCATAAAAACCCCACACTCCCCTCACTCACCAGCATTCGACTCCCACCTCCGCACCAAGCACAACCACCCGAGATGAGCATTGAATGAATCCACTGGCAGCCCCACGACCGCCCACAGGTCAGACTCAGGGCAACACATCAGCTTCTCCGGATCCTCCGCCGAACAGACCGCCCATCCTCCCTCCGGCTTACTCTCAATCCACACCAAGAGCCGAACCCCACCACCCTCCACTGGACCAACTTCCTCCGACACCTCACCCCGGCCCACCAAACATCCACCACCACAACATACCACCTCCAGTCACGGGGCCGTGACTTTTTCGATACGAAGGGTGGTAAAATATCTGCCGCCGCTGGACCACTCACCCCGCCACCCCCCACCCCACCACCGAGCCACCACCACACCACCACCCCAGGAGGACACCATGACGAGGTTAGTGACCCAGGACAAGAGGGTCACCAGGACACCTATCTCCAGAGCCCCTCTTCCGCTCAACTATCACAACACTAGGTGAGCGGCAAGAGGCAACGACCCTGCGGGCGGGGCAACCCTCAGCAGGTTCGGGGTGGGGCTGATCCAGAGTCAGTCCCAGGCAACACCATGGTACGGTCACCGTACGTACCGGGGAAGGAGCAGTCACTGTACGCCCTTCAGTTGTTTCCCCCTGTGACACCGCCATCACAGCAACCATACGTGAAGGGGGAGGGAGTGGCCACCGTACGCCCCTCAGTCACAGCCACCTCTGGGGACGGCCTCGGGGCATTAGTTATTGAAAGCGCCCTGACTGGCAGAGAGGGGAATAGTGGAACCGCGATCACGGCCACCATACGTGACGGAGAGGGAGTGGCCACTGTATGCCCCTCATCCACTATTGCCTCCTACTACGGGAGTAACGCCTCAGTTACTTCCCGAAGGGCAGGCAGGCCCACGGCTACGGCCTTAGTGTGTACAAGGGTAGACAGACCCTCAGCTACGGCCTCCGTACGTACCAGAGAGGGCGCTGCCCCTGTGCACCCCTCTCCTGCCTTTTCCTTCTGTGGGAGTAACACTGTGTTCACGGCCACCGTACGTGACAGGGAAGGAGCAGCCACCGTACGCCCTTCAGTTACTTCCCAGCAGGTGGGCAGGCACACGGCTATGGCCTTAGTGTGTGCAAGGGTGAGTAGACCCTCGGCTACAGCCTCAGCACGCACCGGAGAGGGCGCTGCCCCTGTGCACCCCTCTCCTGCCTTTTCCTCCTTCAGGAGCAGCACCGCGTTCACGGCCACCATACGTGACGGCGAAGAAGCGGCCACCGTCCGCCCTTCAGCTGCAAGCCCTAGGAGTCACGAAACCATGTTCACGACCACCGTACGTGACGGGGAGGGAGTGGCCACCATATGCCCCTCATTCGTGACTCCGAAGGCTCTCCCGGAGCAGGAGGTCCCTTGCGCAGCCAACCCCTTTCCTCTCGGCTGCGTGGGACACCCTTTGTCTCCCCACAGGAGCTGTTCCCCGGGGGTGCTGTCAGAGTGGTGGCGTGGCCCAGTTCAAGCCCTACCACTTACCCCTGGGAGGTCCACGTCCCTGATGGACACCCGACGGAGGCGATGCCGCAGTTCACCCCTGACGGCGCTTCTTCCTGTAGGCGGCCGCAGTCCCCAGACTCCCAGGTCTGGCCAGCAGTCCCCAGGTCCAGACAACCCAGGCTCTCCCTCTCCTCGGAGGCAGAGGCGCCAGGCCCGCCTCCAGCAGCTGTTCGGCCCCAGTCCCGAGGGCCACCTCACAGGTCGAGGCTCCCAGACCGGAGGGCCTCCCTGCACCCCATTGGCGCGGCCCCAGTGTGAGGGCCGCCTCTCAGGTCAAGGCCCCCAGATCGGAGGGCCTCCCTGCACCCCAACGATGACTACCACCCAGGCAGTGACGCCCCTATGGACAGTGCGCTGCCCCCTTCAGGAGGGCTCCCCATAGGGCCTCTCTCTCACGCCCAGGACATGTAGCAGGTGATACCCAAGGAAAATACGGGTACATAGTGACATTAATAAGGTTAACATAGTGAACAATCAACATAGTAGTGTACAGTGACAAATAACAGAATAAGGTCCGAAGGATATATAAATGAATATAGTCACACTCAGTGCACAGTGACCCGATACCTGGCTGAACAGAAAAGACCATATACAGGAGGACGTATAGAAAACGTGGGTTAGAGCAGAGGCGTGCGGGGTTCATCAGAAACTTGTGACTTAGTGCTACTGTGACTAAGTAACTCTCGCGAGTGATGCGACCCGCATCCTACACACTTATGGTAATATTCATTCCCCCCACTCTTGGTCACGTCCTTCCCTAGTGAAACGAACTCAGTAAATAAAACGCCATCTCTGCCAAAAGAATATTATTTGGGTACTGTAATATTAGCATCAAATATTCCTGTACAAGTGAAGAGTGACCTGTTGTGTATGTAATCCTACCCACTGTATTAAAGGCTAATTCTGTGTTTCCTGTCTCTACCCATATCCAATATATCTTTGTGTATATTGTCACGGTGTCAGAGTTAAGGTAATAGATGTGTTAAGGTGTACTGTCTGGTTTTTATGTCCTGTTCCGTTGTGGGTGCTTTACTTCCGGTCCGGAAAGAGGACCCCGCTCAGTAGCTGGTGTTCTTAGGACGAGAGGTCGGACTAAAAACACCCAGCATAACAAGAATTATGTAAAGTAGAGGGATTGTCAGTAGAAAACGCATTATGTCAGATGAACAATGAAGGGCAAATTCAGATATTCATAATTAATCACATGAATGGGGAAGTTCGGTTGAAAAAGGGGATTTGCATAGTTAATATTGAAAAATGTCGCGCCCCTGTGAAGGAAATAGTTATAGCTGGAGTGACAAGTGAGATAAAATCTGTGGATAGAGAAAGCATAAAAGAGAATTTAATTCACTCAGGTGAATTTGATGAAGAAAATGATTTGTTAACCCTGCTGGAAACACACAGGGACACTGTAGCATTACCCAGAGAACAATGAGGGTGTACTAACCTGATTAATCACAAGATTAATGTGCACCCAGAAACACCACCAATTTTCGTACCAGCCTACCGAATCCCACACTCCCAATGTACACTTGCAAATCAGTATGTCGATGAAATGTTAAAACTTGTAATTATTGAACCTTCAGTCTCCCCGTGGAATGCCCCATTATTCTTCGTGCCCAAACGAAGTGGAGAAATGCGTGCGGTAGTAGAGTACCGTAAACTAAACAATCACACAATCCCAGACCGATTTCCCATGCCATTGCTAAGCGACATTCTACAGAATATTGGACCGGAAAATAATATATTTTCAACAATCGATCTACTAAATGGCTATTACCAAATACCGGTTGAAGAGGAGTCACGTAAATACACTGCCTTTTCCACAAATAGAGGACACTACCAATATACAAGGATGCCGATGGGACTGAGGACAGCCCCAGGAACATTCCAGCGTCTTATGAATTACGTATTGTCCGGAACTTCAGGACAAGGAATATTTGTTTATCTTGACGATATTATAATCGCAACGAAAAATATTACAGATCATCTCAAGAAATTAGACTTACTCTTACAAAAGCTTAGTGATGCTGGTTTAAAAATTAAGCTTTCTAAATGCAAATTTTGCTTTAAGGAAATAAATTTCTTAGGCCACAAATTAAGTTATAATGGTATTCAGACCACTGATGACAAAATACAGGCAGTGAGAGACTTTCCTGAACCCACTACGACTGACGAAGTTAGACAATTTTTAGGTCTAGCGGGTACTATAGGTCATTCGTACCACAGTTCTCTCATATAGCCTTTCCTCTTTTCCAACTACTCAAAAAAGATGCTATATTCCAATGGGAAGAAGAACAAAATAAGGCATTTAACAATCTAAAAATTAAACTAACAAATGCACCTTGTTTGGCATATCCGGATTTCACAAAATCATTTCTTATCTGTACAGACGCATCAGTTAAAGGAAAGATAGGGGCTGTACTGATGCAGGAAGACAAAAGAGGAAAGAATCAACCAATTGCATTTGCCAGCAGACAAACAAAAGGTGCAGAGAAAAATTATTGCACTACAGACTTAGAGGCACTTGCAGTGGTTTTTGCATTACAAAAGTTTCGAGATTTGGTATATGGTTACGAAATCCACTTATTCACCGACCATAAACCACTAGTGGGTATGTTTAAAGAAAAACTCCTCTCTGGGAGGAAAGCAAGATGGAAATGTGCAGTTGAAAACTACAATGTACAAATTCATTATATACAAGGTAAAATGAACATAGTAGCTGACGCATTATCTAGGAACCCGTACACAATTCAGGTCGCGGCGTTAGATCTCAAAGGAAATATCCCAAACCACGATGATATCGCAAAAGCACAAAGACTTGACCCAATATGGTCTAAAGTTATATACAAGTTAGAAAGTGGAGATGACATACAATTACCCAAACTGCATGTACCACTCGAACAATTCACAATGGTCAATAATACTTTATACAAGATCAATCCGAAACAACCAAAACGCCAAAGAAATACTAACCAGTTGGTAGTACCTAATGACATGATACCCCAAGTATTACGAACGATACACGATAGACCACATGCAGGACATGCTGAAAAGGATAAGACATTCAGACAAGCCCAGCTGTTATATTACTGGCCATCATTACGAAAAGATATAAACAATCATATAGACAGATGCGAATCATGTGCAAAACACAAAGGATACCCAATCACACCTGCACCGATGGGTAATTACTCTGTACCACATCAACCATGGGACGTTGTCGCTGATGATTTACTCAAGATGCGATTATCATACAATAATAACCAATACCTATTCGTAGCAACGGATTTTTTTTCCCGTTATGTCATTTCAGCTCCAATTAAAGATAAAACAGCAGAGACAGTAGCAAAGGCAATAACAGATAATGTAATATGTCACTTTACTACCCCAAAGGTACTAATATGTGATAATGGAGGAGAATTTAATTCTGATATCTTACAAGATATTTGTAAGCAATACAACATAAAAAAGGTTAACGTTTTAGCCTGTCACCTAGCATCTAATGGGTTAGTAGAGGGACAAAACAAAAAAGTATTAGATGTGCTACGACACATTCTCAATGAAAATTATGCAAGCAGAGATTATTGGATTCCCAGAGTTGAAGCCTCAATTAATGGATCTATAAATAAATCCATAGATGACACACCACATTTCATTATATATGGCACAGATAAAAAATTACCATATGAGCTCCTAGAAGGTGACAGCATGCCTATATACAATTACGATGATTACTCTAAACTCCGTTTACGTGAATTCCAGGACATACACAAAAGAGACAAAACACAATTAACGATGTCTAAGGAAGAAATGACGGAGGCATTTAACAAGAAGGCAAGAGATTCACCTATCAGCTTAGGAGACATTGTTTATGGTATCATTCATACAAGAGACAATAAATTATCCCCAAAATTTGAGCGCCCATACAGAGTAATTAACATAAAAGGAAACAAAGTTTTAATTAAGTCACTGTCTAGTGGCGAAGAGAAACAAGTTCATATTGACCATTAAAAAAACGAGTTTCAAGGGAACTATCCAATAATTATTCAGGATCGGATACAACCGAACAGGCGAGCGTAACTCAAGAAACCAAGCAAGAAAACAACAATAATTACAAAAATAAATTAAGGTCAGGTACCAAACAATCAAACATAGGTGCAACTGTTCCAATAAAATCTACAGTACATCATTTACGAGAATTAAATATCGATTTAAACTCCTTCTATAAATGAAATAACAATCAACCGTAACGCACATCATCACTATCATCGACCACAGCATGACCATATTAGGAAATTAATAGATTTTTTTTGTCGGTAGGTAGCGATGAAGGGACTTATGTTATGGATTCTCCTCTACATAGCAAGAGGATATGCACACTTAGACCCCCAACACATAGTACGACAAGGATGCCTCATAGCTCCAACGGCCACGACTTCAATCATAAAAGACGTCATGAGTACTGAAATAAGTCGGGATTACTTGTATGAATTACCTTCTTATCTAGAAAATATCGCGAAACCAATGCGAACCCTGGATTTCATGATAGGAGACTATGTTTCACAAGCACATAGCACAAAGGAAGTGAATGAAATAGTGAAGTTAGCGAAATGGAAGATAGAACAGGCTAAGTCAACTATGCTCATCATGATCCAAGATCTCCCATCTTATGGAACGGAGGTATTGAGCGACAAGAACATCACACGTACTCGCCAAAAGCGCGGTTTGTTCGACCTGGGTGGCGCAGTTCTTGGGAACATCTTTGGATTGGCTACAGAGGATGACCTTAAAGAAATAAGCAACAAATTTAATAAAATAGCTCAGGTACTAACATACCAAGATAAATTCATCACAGGACATAACTCAGCAATGAAGACAATTGTGAAAAATCTGAAAAAAGCAGAAAACATAGCTCGCTAAAGTGTAGATAAAATAAATGAAATGCAAGGTAACATAACACTTTTCCAACACTTCTCCATCATCACAGAACATATTGACACAATTCTACTACAATTAGACAACACTAGAGTTCGATACAGGGCAATTATGCAAGGAATTTCGAATGCTGGTGATGGCAAGATCACAACTGACTTACTCCCAGTTCACGAGCTATGTCAGATAATTAGTCAAGGCATACATAAACATAAAATGAAGCCTTTGTTCCAAATTAGGGAATTCATGCAATATTATCCATATTTAGAAGCAACACTAACACCAACATCAGTAGTAGTTCATGTATCATTCATAACTGAAGACCTGTTCACAGTATACCAAATCCACCCCTTCCCCTCTAAAAATAACAACACTTTGGTCATCATCAACATCAACACAGACACCGAACTCATCATGGTCTCCAAGAGACGGAACACTGTCACATTCGCAAGTGAATCAACGATTGAACGAAAGTGCCGCACATCCTTACATGCTGTTCATCTTTGTCCTGCATACATTTTCACGTTTCAGCCTACTGATACAGTCCCTTGTGAAATGGCTATCATCAGAAATAACAATATTCATAATCATTGCAACTTCACTTTTGCTCCAGATAAGCTTGTACACCATCAACGCATCGGACACTCACAGTTTTTTTATTTCATTCATAACACATCAGTTTACATAGTCTGTCCAGATATACCACCATCTCATACTTCAGCCTCAGGATTGTACATAGCACCAGACTACTGTGCGGTATTTACACCATCCATGCCCACTTTATCCACCATCAATCACTACGCCATCCTCAATCATACACACAAACATTTCCACCCACTGCCTGATATGAACTTAAACATGGGCACAAGTATAAAGGCCCTCTCCCACTTCGGCGAAAGTGTGGAAGATAAAGTCACGATGTGTCAAAAATCCCTAATCGTGGGTATTCGTGATCAAAATCTTGTCCATTCGTGGCATGGCGCCGATACGTCGCACGAGGTGGAAATTTGTCGTGGGGGGCCACGACGTTTTCATGCTGCATGAAAACGTCGTGGCCCTCCACGATTTCGTAAAATTTCGCAGATTAGTCGTTGACAACAAGGCGAAGTCTCGGCGACGTCGGCGATTACCCGTCGTATAAACCGTGTATGATCGCCGACATCGGCGAGGCGTCAGCGGTGAAAAAAACCGTTGAGATGTCATACGGTCATACGGCAAAGCGTTGGCAATGTATCAGCGATGCATCGGTGAGGTTAATACGACATAGCCTACGTAAACCGTACGATATGTACCGGGTTGTGCAACAGCAATATTTCATCTTTTGAATGTCGGTGATATATCGCCGACATTTCGCGGATGAACCGTCGATTAATCGCCTTACATACGCCGATGATGGCGAGGCACCTGCGATGGCCTCGGCGTTTTGTCTGCAAGGTGCGTGCGATGCATTCGCCGACACATCGACGATACATCGTCGACAGCACGCCGCCGTTGTACCATTATCACCGTTGAGTTGCCTAAAAAAAAAACGTTAAAATTTGAGTTTAGAATAATGCTTGCACATTACGCCGACATATCGGCGATATGTCGGCTACTAGTCGCCAGTTATATCATACTCCGCTGAGGTGTCGGCGTTTTGTCGTACTGGTGTCGCCGGTATTACGCCGACACCACGATTCTTGGTCAGAATCGTAGACACATCACCGTCTTCGGCCACGATTTTCATCGTGGCTTCATCGTGTCTATTTACGCCGAAGTGGGAGAGGGCCTTTAAGTTGACTTCACCTAAGTTTGAAACTGTGCAACTGATCAATGAAACAATGAAGCCCTGGGAAGATTTGAGTTTGAGTATGTTCAACCCATATTTTGTGTATAGCCCAGCACCTACTGTCTTTATAATCTTCTGCATTGTATTTGCAGTAGTGCTGTTCGCAATGCACAGAATGCATGCAAGAATTGCAAATTTGGAGTTAGTATTTAGTGGGGGTATATATACATATATATATATATATATATATATGCAAAGAAGAATGACCCATGATATAGAAGTATGGCATGCCAGTAGCATTATCTTTAAATGAAGTATTAATAACTCTTACCACAATCTTAATTTTCTATCTATCTATCTATATACCTAGGCTGCTTCCCCCAAGGAAAGGGAGGTAGCCGAGACAGGACGACTCACTCTCCATTTACTCATCCATTCAAACACATTCATTCGCATCTTAGCCCCAAAGGGGAGAACGGACAGATCCTCACCGCATCACACAGCACAAGGGTCAACTGCGCAATGCAATCAGTGACATCCACAGCAGGGCCCGACAGCAGAACTGGTTTACCCCTGCCACATCATAACAGACTCATCCCCTTACCCGCACCTGACCTGACTAGCTGATCAGACCAAATGCGGGAGAATATCCCCTCAGGGCTGCGTCATCACTTATTCATTCACAATTTCTCTCCATTTATTTCTGTCATGCACAGCCACTCTTCCTTGCTCAACAGACATCCCTCTCGCATCCAGCGCTCTCTTCACACTGTCCATCCATCCTATTTGTGGTCTTCCTCTCAGTCTTACACCTCTCACATCAGATCTAGTTATCTTTTTCACCAATCGCTCATTATCCATTCTCTCCATATGCCCAAACCATTGCAACACCCTCTGCTCAACTCTACCAGCCATCTCCCGAACAACTCCAGTTCTCCTTCGCACTTCATCATTTCACACTCGATCCATACGCGTCACTTCACACATACTCCTCAGACATCTCATCTCCATTACATTCAAACTTTACCTCTCTGCTACACCCATATTCCATGTTTCAGCCCCATATAATGCAGTCGGTACCACAACACCCTCATACAGCCTTCTCTTTACATCCATTCTAAGCGAACGACATTTAAACACTTTTTTCATTCCTCCCAGCACCTTTCCTACTTCATTTATTCTAAACTTCACTTCTGCATCTATTCTTCCATCCACAGCAACATGTGACCCTAGATATTTAAAACAATCTACCTCCTCAAGCAACTCACCATTCAAAACTATATTCATCCCCCTACCATCTATCAACCTCGTACACTTCATCACTTTACTCTTATTCTCATTTACTTTCAATTTCCTCCTTTCACACACCCTTCCAAACTCCTCTACCAACTGTCTCAGTCTCTCCTCTGAATCAGTCACCAGTGCAGTATCATCTGCAAACAGCAGCTGCTTCAGATTCCACTCTCCTCCATCAACATTTACCAGACTCAGACCACCTAAAACTCTTAATTTTAAACTATTTTTTTTCTTGCATGTATGCATTTCAGTACAATAACCCATGTACATACTGTATTACAGTTAAATAGTTTACCTTTAGTGCATTTATTCAAATATGTATACATCTTGTTTAAAATGTAATATTACTAGATTATTGCAATTTACTATGAATATTATATGTATACGATATTATAATCAATCTTATGTATTAATAGATTAGCATATATCAATGATAATTACTGTCGAAGGACCTCCAGCAGCGTGACCGAGCAATGTTAGGACTCCATATTATAAATACAATTAATTATAGAAAGCATGATAGATAGATAGATAGATAGACAGACAGATAGAAGCAGCAAGTCAGAGGTATTGTGTCTGCAAGAATCGAGCAATGCTAAACATGCTTACACACTCTAACTCAAGGAATGCTTTATAGGCACACAACAGCACCTAGTGACCATACACACATACTCACACACAGGTTTCTAGAACATTCCAACCACAGTGTAACACACGTGACACGACCCCTGCTACACCAGAATTTAGGAAGCAGAGCTCAGAAGGGGGCTAGCTATAGAACCGACAGGTAGTGGAGAGAGTGAACAAGAAGAGGGGTCCAACTAGACTTAGTATATTCAGTCTCTGTAATACATACACTGCTCAAGTTAATATTTTCTCTGAACATAATAAATCAAGATCAACTCCCTGTATTCATCTTTAACTCCTACTACAAGAATCGAGAGTCACAGGGGTAGCTCCATGGTAACAGCCACCGTACGTACCAGGGAGGGAGCGGCCACCGTATGTCCCTCAAGTACTTCCCGTTGGGCAGGCAGAACCGCGACAACGGCCACTGTACGTGTCGGGAAGGGAACGGCCACCGTATGTCCCTCATCTGCCTCTTCCTCCTTCGGGAGCATTTCCGCGGTAACAGCCACTGTACGTACCGAAGAAGGAAAGGCCACCGTACGTCCATCGGCTGCTGCCCTTAGAGATTGTGGAACCGCAACAACAGCCACCGTATGCCCTTCATCTGCAGTCTTGAGGGTTCTCCCAGAGGGGAAGGCCCCTTGCGTGGCCGGCTCACTACCTCTCGGCTGCGTGGGATGCCCTGTTCTCCTTCCCTCCAGGTGTGGTTCCCTGGAGGTGCTGCCATTCCAGGAGTGGTGGCGAGGTCCTGTTCCTGCCCTGTAGCCGGTCCCTGGACGACACCAGCCCCTGATGGATGCCCTGCAGAAGAGGTGCCGCAGCCTGCTCCTGATAGCACCCCACTCTGTGGGCGACCACAGCACCAGGCCTCCCAGGACCAGCCTGCAGACCCCAAGGCGGGACTACTCAGGCCCCACATCCCGTCGGCCCTCCACCCGGAGTAAAAAGCAGCAGGCCCAAATCCTGAAGCTGTTTGGCCCCAGTCCCGAGGGCCACCTATCAGGTCAAGGCCCCAAGACGGAAGGGCTTCCCTGTACCCCAGCTACAAAATACGCCTGGGCAGTGACACGCCCGAGAGCTGTTCATTGCCTCCTACTGGAGAGCTCTCCCGAGGGGCCCCCACCCATGCCCGGGCGCCACCTCTGCTAACCCCAGGAATAAGCAGTCCAGTGACGACATCTTCCACCTCTCGAGTCGTGTCAGAGACTTAGTAAATGTGACAGTAGCGAATGTGACCAGTAAAGCAGAAACAATATACTAGAAAGTGACGGTCAGTGAATATGAACATAAAGACAGAAACCAATGGTCAGTGAATATGAACAGCGAGACGAAAGTGATATACCCAGATTCCTATCCTTATTGACCCAAGGTACTGTGTTTATACCCAAGCCTTACGGAACCAGGGAAATGTATCAGTGGCGACCCAAGACTAACTAAGACCAGTAAATAAAGACAGAACCAGTAAACAGTGTCGACGCGGCTAAGTGACATTCCCACGTGCCGCGACTCGGGTACAGACATTGCACCCATGTGATATGTATAGTAATACTGATTAACCTGGCACTTCACTTCATCTATATATAGTGTATCCTGACGAGTATACTAAATAAAAATTGTGCCTTAACTCTAACACCTACATTGTGCCCTAGTGACCTGTCATATCTATGTATATTAATGAAGTTGTATATTGCCCCCGACATCATTACTGTGCTTATGGACACATTATACCAATAATAATAACAACTCTGTCACCTTGTCCATTCCATATTCAGTATATCTTTGTTCTTGTATTGTAAGGAGTTCGAATTAAGACAATAGATGTGCTAAGGTATACTGCTGAGTTTTTATGCGCTGTTCCTTTGTGAGTGCTTTACTTCTGGTCTAGAAAGAAGACCCCACTCAGTCGTGGGCTTTTTTAGGACGAGAGGTCAGACTAAAAACACCCAGCATAACAATATGGTCTCACACTGGCAGTTACCAGGGTGGTGGGTGTACTCTCGTGGGGATGGAGAGAGGGAGGGGAATTAGTGGGAGTCCACGGCTGTGGGTTACACCGACATCTGTTGTTCTGTGGGGAAGGTGACACTGGGGAGATATCGGTCATGGTGGGGGATGGGGACTGACCCATTTGGGTATGTTAAGCACTCCGCATAACAGCACTTTGAGTAATATGGTACACTAGAATTCACAAGGGAAGGGTGAGCACACTAGGAAAAAATTACATGTTCTTCGGGGAGGGGTCATGAGGAGGGTCCACTGTGAGGTGGGGATGGTCACACTGGGGAAATATAAAGGGAGGATCTATTACTCACAGTTTCTGACGGAAGGGAGGACAGGGCCTGCTACAACAGGAGTTCCAAGTGGCGGCCTGGCGTAGGAGGAGGGCCACAAAGTGAGTAGTATAGAGGCAGGTGGTCTGTTGGGTTGCCACGAGTCCGGAAAGAATGGGCCGGTGGTGTGAAGGGTGGTTCCCTAGCTGCTACGGCCCGACAGAGGGCTGGGACCGAAGAGGGCCAACAGACACGCAGCTCGGCGCTGGCCCTTTGTCATTGTCAAGGTTCTGGAAGAGGACCTGGAGAGGCCCGGGGCTGAGGTTGGGGGCGGCGCCCTGGACACACAGCTATCACGCCCCTCGGGGGTGGCCATCAGGGAGGGGCTGCGACCACTGACGTCCGTGGAGGGTCAGCTGCTGCAACAGACACCAGGGGAGGCCTGCCGCCTCTGGGGGTTGCGGTCTTGCCATCAGGAGGAGGCTGTCAGGGAGAGTCCAACAACATCTGGGGCCGCACCGACAGGACACTGGCCCTCGGGGATGTCTCACCCGCTCTGGTCTCTGGAGGATCCCCTGAAAAGGAGCAAGAGTCGCCCTCGGATACCGAAGGGCAGGGTTAGGGGCACCTCACTTCACCACGAAGGTGGTGGTCGGGGTGGGAGGCGCCACCCGCTGCAGGAGCCAGGCTATGGGCAGGGGGATAGCGTCCTGGAGCCAACCCAGCTGCTGCTACAGACCCTTATGAGGGGAAGAAGGCCCCCGATGGATACGCCCAGCTATTGCCACAATGCCAATGGAGACTGCTCTCTGACCATCGTTTCAAGGGCAGGGAGAAGGTGCCCGATGGATACCACTGGCTATTGCCACAACGCCAATGGAGATTGAACTCCGGCCTTTGTTTTGGAGGCAGGGAGAAGGCGCCCAATGGATATGCCCGGCTATTGCCACAGTGCCGACGGAGACTGCTCTCCTGCCTTTGGGTCTGGGGCTCCTGCCCTGGAGACAGCTTTGGTGGACGACAGCGGCACATCCGCTGCTTCTTGGTGGGGATAGCAGCCCTTTAGGCTCCTCCTGAGTCCTCTTTCAAAAAGAAGGCCGATCCAGGGGACTCAGCATCCGAGGGTCTGCTTGGGACCTTGTTGATACAAGTCCCACCCTGATTCTGACGAGTGTTCCCTCTGCCGAAGTGTAGTGTGCATTTCCTGCACACTTCCATGAGGTCTGGCTGAGGAGAAGATGGGCATCTGGGCACGAGGGAGATATGATGCTCTTGACTGGAAGACGTATCAGGTAAACCAGCCTCCCTGTCACCTCCTAGTGGGATGGGTATTGCCCCCCCGTACTCTCCTCCTGGGATGGTGGTGTCTGGCTTACTTCGTCCCACAGATATTTCACTCACAATGTTACTTACTCATCAATTCTGGGGCTGCTGAACAGAGGTGAGCGTATCTCGCAGGATACTTGACAGACACAGTTCACGATTCAGGGTGGTACAATTCACAGTACAGTTCACAGTGCAGGGTGATACAGTCCACAGTACAGTTCACAGTACAGGGTAATACAGTTCACAGTGCAGTTCACAGTACAGGGTGTTACAGTTCACAGTACGGTTCACAGAATAGGGTGTTACAGTTCACAGTGCATTTCACAGTATAGGGTGTTACAGTTCAGGAACACTGACTGTGGGTTACATGAGAGTCCGTAAGTCTAACCTCGTGATGATCACTGGGGGGGGGGGAGCACTGACTTGACTTTGTTGCAGGGAGCACACAGAGGGAGGAGGGAGAATCTAGGTTGGCACAAGTGCATGGGGGGGGGGAGTTTGGTGAATCTTAATATCACTACTTCGGGTACGGGAGTCTTACTTCTATCACACTGCACTTTAAGTCACTATCTGATCACAGTCACTTAATGATTTCGTTGTTGGCACCTTCTCTATGTATCCTCGTACTGTTACATATCTGAATCACTTTACAGTCCGGGTGGGTTGAGTTGTCCCCTGTGGGCGTGATGAAGGGCCCTGGGTGCTGGGGGCTGGGGACAGAGGTTTGGCTTGTGGTGTAGGGGTCAAACGACTCTTCCAGAAACCTTCTGAGCCGTTGGGTGGAGGATCCACGTCGCCTCGGCCGGGAGTAGGGTAGTTCATGACCCAGGGAGCCAAGGGTGCCGTCAGGGACCCTGGGGCTGCAGTCCACTCCAGGGTGCTTCGCCTTCAGGAGGGGGCTGCGGCGTCATTCTGGGGAGGGGTCCATCAGTGGCAGATCCTCCTCACGGCCCGGGCCGGCTGCAGGGAGAATAGCCTTCGTGACACTACTGGGCCCTGCCACCAGGCTGTCGGTGGTGGACTCGCTGGCTGGAGACTGGTCCTACAGCAGGTGGACACAGGAGGACGAAATGTGGGTGTAGAGCAGCTAAAGGCCATCTCTCGTCTGCAGGCGTGGCTGGAGGCCGTTGCTGGTGTCTTGTCCTCAGGACTGCTACCAACTCGGCAGGTAGTCCTTGTGGAGCGGCTTGAGGCCGTCTCAATAGTCAAGCGGCTTGAGGCCATCTCATTAGTGAAGGAGCGGCTTGAGGCCGTCTCATTGGTGGAGCAGCTTGAGGCCATCTTGTATGTGGAGTGGCTGGAGGCCGTCTCATTGGTGTAGCGGCTTGAGGCCATCTCGGGTGTGGAGTGGCTTGAGGCCGTCTCATGTGTGGAGTGACTTGAGGCCATCTCGAGTGTGGAGTAGCTTGAGGCCGTCTCGGTAGTGGAGTGGCTTGAGGCCGTCTCTAAAGTGGAGCGGCTTGAGGCTGTCTCTGTGGGGTTGTAAGGAGTGTAGCATTCAGCTCCACCCCGACGCTGGCTGGGCTGGCAAGAAGGTAGTGCGCCCGAGCTGAGGTGTATGGGTCAGGTCAGTTCCGGGGAGTATGGGCGTGTGGCCACCCGGGACTTGTGCCCATATGGTATGGACTCCTGGTACGCTGCATCAGCTCCTCTGTTGTCACCTCCTGGGGGTGTCGTGTCATCTTCCACTGTTAGCATGTCTTCTGCTGTTATCATTTCAACACTCAAAAATCTTTTGGCCCAAATAATGAAAGCAATGGAGAAAGTCCTAGAAAGTAAGATGAGGGAAAGAGTGAATAATGATAAGATGCAATTTGGGTTTATGCCAGGGAATTTGATAACTGAATCATTATTCAGTGTTCAACACTTTTAGGAGAAATACATAGGAACAAAGAAGGTGTACATTTTTTTTTTTAGAGAAGAACTCAAGCAGAGTTCCTAGGGAGGTGGTAAAGTTTACAGTGAGAAGCCTGGAATCAAGGAGTGGCTGGTTAAAGTGGTTATTGCCATGCCCTCATACCCAGGAGGGAGTGAATGGGTATTTGAGTGACGAGTTTTCCGTGAATGTTGGTGTACATCAGGGGTCAGTCTTGGGCCCCTTGTTTATCTTGGTGCTTGATGGCTGATGCTGTCTAACGTGACTTCAGAAATGGACTCCAATGGGAGATGTAGTAGCTGGTGACTTGGCATTGACCGCGAAGAATGAGATGGAAGTAGAGGAAAGATTTAGGAAGTGGAGAGACTGAATGTGGTACAAGGCTTGAGAGTAAACACAGATGAAAAAAAAAGTGATGATATCTAGAGCTGCTGTCGGTACTGTGAAAGCAAAGGGAGTGTGGCCATGTGCAGTTTGCCACAAGGGTGTAGGAACTTTGGAAGTAACTCCATCTTGTGCACCGTTTGTAATAAGTGGGTACATAAGAGATGTAGTGGTACTAGAGGTAGTAAAATGCAGTAGGACATTGAAGCTGGCAGCAACAATCCACCAGAAGGAGCCCACGGAGGAGTGTACACAGTGCGAATGAGCTCCGGGCGGAAACGGCCTAAGTCCACCCGGGCCACGTGCCCCATGACACGGAACTCGCCTGCCGCCACCATAGCAGGAATACAAGACGACCTGCCGGGCGAGCTGCCCATCAATCAAACCAGGGTGGAACTGTTTCTCCAGTTCCAAACAGCACCCCTGAGACAGCCAGTAGCCGCTCACCCTCCTACACGAGATGGCCTGAAGCCGCTCTGGAGGAAACGAGATGGCATGCAGCCGCTCCTGCCTTCGTCAGTAGATGGCCTGTAGCTGCTTGGAAGGTGCCCTACAAAGAGATGGCCTGCAGCCGCTCGCCCTCCTACAGGAGACGGCCTGAAGCCGCTCTGGAGGAAACGAGATGACGGCCTGAAGCCGCTCCCACCTTCGTCAAGAGATGGCCTGCAGCCGCTCAGAAGGTGCCCCTCGGAGAGACGGCCTGTAGCCACTCACCCTCCTACAGGAGACGGCTTGAAGCTGCTCCAGAGGCTAATCAGGAGACAGCCGGAAGCCGCTCTGAAGGTGCTCCTGGAGAGACGGCTGGTAGCCGCTCACCCTTCTACAGGAGATGGCCTGAAGCCAATCCGGAGGCTAATCAGGAGATGGCCGGAAGCCGCTCGGAAGGTGCCCCTGGAGAGATGGCCTGTAGCCGCTCCCCCTCCTACAGGAGACGGCCTAAAGCCGCTCCAGAAGTCAATCAGAAGACAGCCGATAGCCTCTCCTGCCTTCGTCAGGAGACGGCTGGCAGCCGCTCTGAAGGTGCCCCCGGACAGTAGGCCTGTAGCTGATCTACCCTCCTGCAGGAGACAGCCAGTAGCAGCTCCAAAGGTGCCCTGAGACAGCCACGGCCAGTAGCCTGGCCCTACAGCCAGAGACGGCCTGAAGCCGCTCCTTCATCAGGTGCTGAGCCCGGTCCACCCACCCACGACTTGGAGGGAGCCCCCAGCCTGGAGGAGTATTGGAGAGGCCCTGTGACCACCACCAGGCTCTTCTCCCTACAGCCGGTGGAGACACCCCCGATGGACCCCGACACCGGCCGACGCTGCAGGTCACTCCTGATCGCATCCCCGACCTTCGGGGACCGCAGCTCCCGCAACCTCCCGACTGCCCCTCAGACTCCCGGGCGGGATTTCCCTGCACCCAGAAGCTGGAGATCCTCATCCTCCATCAGGTGCCTGACTCAAAAGTTCAGGCGACTGTTCGGCCCCAGCCCAGAGGGCCAGGCTCCAACCCCGAGCCCCAAAGCCTTGGGCCCTTACGCCCCCAGCAGCCCCGGACGAGAAAGGACACACCTACGCGCTGTCCCCTGCCCCCAGGACCTAGCAGCCCCTGGTGGATCCCAGTAGGGAGGCTGAGACTCCGCCGCTGCCCCTGCGCCTGACTGTGACACGTCCGACCTGACAGTGGGTGAAAGTGAACACACGCAGCAGAAAGACAGTGTAGGAGTGACAGAATAAGATAAGCCAGTGGTTAGAGCATAAAGGAAAGTGGTGGAAAAGATAGTGCAATAGTGAGACAGTGAAGGACGGGTCTACCATAGTGAGCAGTGCCACTGTATCACGTGAAGATCATACGTAGGCCCCTGTGTCGAAATTCCTGTACCGCCAGCTCCACCCGGGTACATAGTGAAGTAGTGTAATAGTGATCTACGGGCCGAGGTACAGTGAACACTGTATCCAACATTGACAGCACATCTCGGTATGACCAAGCTTAGGCCCAGTGTAAAATATTAACACTACCCAGGGAAATCAGACAACCACCAAAACGGGCCTAGGAAATCTATAGATTCCCCCACCAACATAAGTGTCTAGCTCAAGTGTAGTTCACCCTAACCAATCGGGTCCTGTACATTATTGTGATAATAGGCGTTTTAGGCTCGGCTTCCCGTTCCTTAAACGCCTAATGTGTAGCAGGGTTCTCTTTCGAGACTGGAGCTTAGGACAAATAAGAGAGAGGCAGGACACAATAACTCCAGGCAATAACCTTACACGTGTATTACTCAGTCAGACAGGGGAAACAGCAGATGTTACAAACAATATTCTGGGCGATTATAAACATTTATATCTAGATAATGTAAGTAGTATCTCGCAGGATACTCTTAGAGAATACAGTGAAATAACACTCGAGGCGGAGTATTCTGAATTAGTACAGTCAGTGGAGAGGTTAGAGATGATTCTCACTGGGGGGGGGGGTGTAAGGCACTGGGATCTTATTATGATTATGGTAGTATGAGGCAGAGTTTACTGGTAGTGTGTTCACTTTGTTATTTTCTACTTGGAAGGGACTTTTAGTTAATTTTTATTACAAACTCCACAGCTTGGGTGTTTCTCTTATTACTGTATGATGGTTACACTGTGTCGGTCTTTCTTACTAGCACTTAGGTTCGTGATCAACAATTCACTCTCCCGCCTCGTCACTGTTAGACCATTATCGTTCCACTGTGTCTATTCTGCTTACTAACACTTGGGTCTATTACTATTAATTCACTGTTCCGCCTCATCACTGTTTTACTACAATAATGGCACAGTCACTGTCACTATGGGTCATTGGGCGGCAAGGGTGCGGTGGAGGGGCAACCCGGCTTTACTTTTGCCGAAGTTGGGGCACCGCCAGGGGATGCCGTGTTCAGGGGGCATGGGATCACGCGCAGGGGCGTCTGCTCTCGTCTGAGGCTGCAGGTGGCTAAGGGGTCCATACTCTCCGGGCTGGGGAAAGGAGTGTGGCCCTCAGGACGGACTGAACAACTGCCTGAACCGTTCATTCATGCTCCTGACGGAGGGGGAGGTCCTCCGCCGTCAAGGAGTAGGGGGTTCCCGCCTGGGCATTCTGGGGAGGGTCTGGGGTTCCCAAGGGCTGCGGTCCCCTGTGCTGAGCGGCGCCGACAGGGAGGGGCTGCGGCACCAGTCTGCATCAGGGTCCGTCAGGTGGGTCTCCTCCAGAGCCAGTCGTAGGGAGCAGAGGCCAGGGGAACCTATGGGGCCTCTCCAATACTCCTCTACGCCCTCTGCGTTGGGGGCCGGGAAGTGGTGTCAAGCTGGGACGGCGGGGCGGCTTCCGGCCGTGGAGGCCGGCTACTGGCCGTGGCTCCCCAGGGGCGCGGCTACATGCTGCCAAGGCCCGGCTACTGGCCATAGCTTGAGAGCGGGAGTAACTGCCAGCAAACCCAGGGGCACCTTCGGAGTGGCTACAGGACGTCTGACGAATGCGAGAGTGGCTACAGGCCACTCAAGGGGAACACCTTCGGAGCTGCTACCAGCCATCTGACAAAGGCGGGAGCGGCTACAGGCCGACTCCTTCAGGAAGGGTGGAGAGCGGCTATAGGCCGACTCCTTCAGGAGGGGTGGAGAGCGGCTACAGGCCAACTCAGGGGGAACACCTTCGTAGCAGCTACCGGCCATCTGATGAAGGCGGGAGCGGCGACAGGCCGACTCCTGCAGGAGGGGTGTGGAGCAGCTACAGGCCGACTCTGGGGAAACACCTTCGGAGCGGCTACTGGCCATCTGATGAAGGCGGGAGCGGCTACAGGCCGACTCCTTCAGAAGGGGGTTTGGAGAGGCTACCGGCTGTCTCCGGTAGAACACCTTCTGACGAAGGTGGGAGCGGCTACCGACCGTCTCCTTATTACCCTCAGGCCGTTTGCTTAGTGAGGGGCAAGCAGCTGCAGGCCGTCTCAAAGAGGAAGACACCTTCAGAGAGGCTACCAGCCGTCTCATGACGAAGGCAGGAGTGGCTACAGGCCGCCTCCTTTGGGGTGCTGGCAGGAGCTGGGAGACACCTCCATCCCTAAGCTGGTTGTTGGAGGCTCGCCCGGAAGGTAGTGCAGTATTCCTGCTATGGCGACAGCCGGGGGACTCCGGGTCATAGGGGTGTGTGGCCCGGGCTGCCTTAGACCGTTGTCGCACCGAGTCTCGGTGCGCTCCTACTGCTCCTCCGTGGGCTCTTTGTGGGGGTATCTGGGAGTTCACGGGGGCACTATGCTGTATTCCTTGTGGAGGTGGCTGAATATTCCAGGGGGCACTATGCTGTATTTCACTACCGTCTGCTGGGAAAAAGTCACGTCCCCATGACTGGAGGTGGTAGACGTGAGTATCGTGGGTGACGTAAATGGGCTGGAGATTTCTGAGGAGGACATGCCAGGCAGTGTTGGCAGTGTTTTCGTCCTACTCTGCATCGCAGATGAGGAAGAGGGTGGATGTGGTGGTGGAGGAGCGGAGGAGGTGGATGAGGTGGTGTGGTCCTCAGACTCGGTGATTTCGTCCGAGTGAAGGTACCCATACAGCCCATCGGATCCTCATGGTGGTGGTTGTTGCCCGTGGTGTGGTGTGGTGTTGAATGCTGGAAACAGAGAGTAGGAGTCGGGTTTTGTGCCTGGATAATGCGACGTTGTGTCTCTGGGGAGTGTAGGTGGCTGGGATTTTGGCCTGATGTAGCATGAGAGTGTGAAGTTGGGGGGAAGCGGGTGGGGTAGGGGGGGGTTATCATTCGGGCAAGTGGGAGAGGCGGCCAGAGAGGGTGGTTGTTGTTTTATGGGTCGGCGTGGGTGGCAAAGTGGGTGTGCGGGGTGGGGGTGGGCGTGATGCACGTGTGGTTGGGCACGGGGAGGTTGAGGTGGGATGTAGGGAGTTAGGAGTGGGGGTGTGGGGGTGGGGTGAGTTGGAGGAGGCGGCAGTGGGTGAGAGTGGTGGTGGAGGTGAATGGGTGTGGGTGGGACACGTGGCATTGGGCGTGGGGGATGGGGTGGTGGGAAGAGGTGGGGTGGGGGAGCAGAGGGGTGTTGGTGGTGCAGGTGAGCTGTCAGGTGAGGTGCGTGTGGCGTGACGGCCGGGGAGGCAGAGATGGCAGGGGAGGTGGAGGGAAAACGGGAGGGGGAGGAGGAGATGTAGCACTCATAGGTAGGGGGAGGCGGCGATGGGGTAGAGTGAGGGACGGGGTGTGGGGCTGGGGCGGTAGGAGCAGGAGTGCAGAAGGGGCGTACATGTTGGTTTCGGAGGGTGCGAGAGGCACCGTCGTAGTCAACGGTGACTTGATAGGGGTTGGGAACACAGGTGATGGTGTGGGGTCCTGTGAAGCGGGGTGCGAGTTTGTGAGGGGTGGGGAGTTGGGTGATCATGGCAGTGTCGCCTGGCTTGTAGGGGCTGGATACTGTGTCGGTGCTGAGGTCCAGGTTGTTTTGGAGGTGTGTCAAACAGCGCTTGAGGTGGTGTAATGGGTCCGTCGTGGGAGCAGAGGTGGGCAGCTGCAGATGCTGCCGAAGGGGCAGCTATACCCAGAAGTGTTCGAGCGCCCATATTATGTCCAAGCATTCTCCCTTGGTGGCGGCATAGTTTTTCTCCACCTGATTCAGGGTATGGCTGGCACAGGCGATGATGTGCTCATGGCCTTCCTGGACTTGTGCCAACACAGCGCCTATGGCGAAGAGAGAGACGTTGGTGTAGAGGTGGAAGGGGAGGGCATAATCGGGAAAAGCCATGATGGGGGGGGAAACAAGTTTGTCTTTTAGCTGCTGGAAAGCAGCTCAACTCTCGTCCGTCCAGAGGAATGGTTCCCCCTTTTGGGTCAGGTCATGGAGAGGTTTGGCGATGTGGACAAACCCTTTCATGAAACGGTGATAATAGGACGTCAAGCCTAGGAAGGCTTGGATGCTGTGAACATCCTGTGGTGGTGGTATGTCCATGATGGCGCGGAGCTTGTCAGGGTTGAGAGATATTCCTGCGTGGGAGATGACGTACCCCAGGAACGAGATGGTTCGGGCGGCCAGGACACACTTGGTGGGCCGGAGTTTAAGGCCTGCCTGTCGGATCCTGGTAAAAACCCGGTGGAGGCGCTGCAGGTGGTCGGCCCAGGTTTGGCTGAAGACGATAACGTCATCCAAGTATCTGAGGCATATTTCCCACGTAAGGCCGCTGAGGATGGATTCCATCAACCTGGAGAAGGTGGCGGGGGCGTTCCAGAGACTGAACAGCAGGACATTGAGCTCGTAATGTTTGCCATTACTAGTCGAGAAGGCAGTTTTGCCTCGGTCTTCCTGTCGCACGGGAACTTGCCAATACCCCGACTGGAGGTCCAAGGTAGAGAACCAGGATGCTCCATACAGGGAATCCAGGGAATCATCTATGCGTGGGAGTGGAGTGGCGTCTTTGATAGTTATGTCGTTAAGGCAGTGGTAGTCGACGCAGAATCGCATCGTGCCGTCCTTCTTTTTCACAAGGACGACAGAGGAGGACCAGGGGCTGGTGGATGGGGAGATGACTCCAGCTTCGATCATCTCCTGTACCTGGGGGTCCTCGCTGTCTAGGGTTCTTTCGTCAGGATGGCTGTCGAATCGGTGGGCCTGTCATATGAATTTTGTGAGGTAAGTAAGTGGTATGTCCCATGTCTGCTGGCCCTGCTGCAAACAGATCCTGGAAATCCAGGAGAAGGCGGTGGAGTGTGTCTGACTGATGGGCGGAGAGATGGGCGGGAATGGGTGGCAGGGGGGCAGGGGAGTGAGAGAGGGAAGGGGCACAGGGCTTGGCTTCATCCATCTCTCTGATTACGAGCCCTTTTGGAAGGGTGAGGGGCGAATGGGCGAGGTTAGCAATTCGGACTGCCATACGATGCGGGAGGAGGGAAGTTGGAGGCAAAAGGCAGGCCGAGAGGGTTCCTGGCGACAGGAGGGGGGACAATAAGACAGAGGGGCTGGAGGGCCGGTTGAGGGGCACCCAGGCCTTGTGATGAGAGGGGATGGTGATGGCGGCGGAAATGGTGGCAGGGAAAGAGGGAGGAGTGGTGGTGGGTGGGGGCACAGGAGGGGGGAGGGAAGGGGGAGAAGGAAGGGGGGAGGGGGAGAGTCTTCTGGTCGGGGCCGTGGCGTGCAGGTGCAGATGGCCCGGGAAGGGTTGGGTGGTGCACAGAACTGGAGCTGTCTGTTGCGGCAATCTATGGTGGCCCCTAGCTTCTGCAACAGGTCCAGTCCTAGGTACTCATAGTAATTCTGGCAGGAAGAGTCGAAAATTATAAACTGGTGCTGGGTTGACACTGGTTGGTGGGTGTCGACTCTTAGGGCCCGTGTCTGCCCACGGATGGGCAGGGGGCCATCCCCTGCGTCCACAAGATGAGTGGCTGTGGGACGGAGCGGGGGCCAAAGGTCAATCTGTGGCGGGAGAAGTAATGGCTGTAAAGGCAGGATCTGGCTGCTCCCACGTCAACCAGAAGTCTGGCTTTCACCCCATTCAGTTTCATCTTGTGGTACACTGGGGGGCGATATTTGGGGGTAATGGCCCCGCCACCGTGGGATGGTGTGGGGGCGGGCCTAAAAATCCAGCTCTCTGGGGCCTCCTTCTTCTTGCTCCAGCTCCTGTTCCCCAGGATCGGTCTCCTCTACAGGTGCCAGTTCGTCCTCTGTTGCATCGTCCTCTAGAGAGGAAACTTTGCGTGGGCCTGGGGTAGTATTCTTGCGACGTGCAGCCTTCAACTGGTCCCGAATATCATGCAGTGGGCACCTGGAGCTGCAGGCCGTGAATTCCCAGGGGTTCACTAAGATCAGGTTGGGGTTCTCCCTGTGGGCAGGGCGCCAGTGTGTGGGGTGTGCCCTGGGTGGGCTCGGCGCTGGGGTGGGGCTGGTGCAGGGCATGGGTGGACGTGGCTTGACTGGAGGAGCCGGAATTTTAGTGGGGAACTTTTTCACCACATTGATCTGCTGGGGTGTAGGGCGGGAGGTCAGGAGGCGCCGTATTAGTTGGATGTCTCTATCCATGTCTCCAGTCAGGTCATGGATTGTAAAGTGCTCTTTTACAACACTGGGGTGCACTCTTAGGAGAGTGTTAAAGGTATGCTGTTCCCTGGTTTCCCCATCTGCCTCCGGGTAGGCAGCGGTGACCAGGCGTCTTGCCTGAATTAGGATATCGTCTAGATTCCCCTCAAACATCAAACTATCCAGTTGGGATAGTGCCACCACTTTCCCTAATGATGCAGTGATGGCTTGTATCACGAATTTCGTGAAATTCTGCCAGGTGAGCTCCGGAACGATTTTCGGTGCTACATTAGCCGCCGCTTTGCCCAGCAGTGGGAGTGTGACTGCAATTTTTTGTTGGTCATTTTCAAAACCAATATCTTGTAAAGGTTTGATGATCGCCAGATATGTGTGTACATCATGCTGTTCAGGGTCAAACTTGGGCAATTGCACGTGCGGTTTGGTTGCCATTTTTCCGGTATTTCCTGATTACCTCTCTCGTATGCCTGGGTCAAGAACCACCGCTGTCCACCAGTGTAATGCTAGGTGTTTTAGGCTCGGCTTCCCGTTTCTTAAATGCCTAACGTGAAGCGGGGTCCTCTTTAGAGACTAGGGCTTAGGACAAATAAGAGAGAGGCAGGACATAAAAACTCCAGGCAATAACCTTACACGTGTATTACTCAGTCAGACAGGGGAAACAGCAGATGTTACAAACACAATATTCTGGGCGATTATAAACACTTATATCTAGATAATGTAAATAGTATCTCGCAGGATACTCTTAGAGAATACAGTGAAATAACATTTGAGGCAAAGTATTCTGAATTACTACAGTCCAAGGATTCTAAGTGCGTGGAGAGGTTAGAGATGATTCTTACTGGGGGGGAGGGTGTAAGGCACTGGGATCTAATTATGATTATGGTAGTATGAGGCAGAGTTTACTGGTAGCGTGTTCACTTTGTTATTTTCTACTTGCAAGGGACTTTTGGTTAATTGTTATTACAAACTCCACGGCTTGGGGGTTTCTCTTATTACTGTATGATGGTTATGCTGTGTTGGCCTTTTTTACTAGCACTTAGGTTCGTGATTAACAACTCACTGTCCTGCATCGTCACTATTAGAGCATTATCATTCCACTGTGTCTATTCTGCTTACTAACCCATACTCTCCGGGCTGGGGACAGGAGTGTGGTCCTCAGGACTAGGGCCAAACAACTGCCTGAACCGTTCATTCAGGCTCCTGACGGAGGTGGAGGTCCTCCGCCATTGAGGCGTAGGAGGTTCCCGCCCGCGCGTTCTGGGGAGGGTCCAGGGGTCCTGAGGGCTGCAGTCCCCAGGGCTGGGCGGCGCCAACAGGGAGGGGCTGCGGCACCGGTCTGTGTCAGGGTCCGTCAGGTGGGTCTCCTCCAGAGCCAGTCATAGGGAGCAGAGGCCAGGGGAAGCTATGGGGCCTCTCCAATACTCCTCTATGCTCTCTGCGTCGGGGGTCAGGGAACTGGTGTCAAGCTGGGGCGGCAGGGCGGCTCTTGGCCGCTTCCGGCTGTGGGGCCCGGCTACTGGCCGTGGCTTCCCAGGGGCATGGCTACACGCCGCCAAGGCCCGGCTACTGGCCGTGGCTTCCCAGGGGCATGGCTACACGCCGCCAAGGCCCGGCTACTGGCCGTGGCTTCCCAGGGGCATGGCTACACGCCGCCAAGGCCCGGCTACTGGCCGTGGCTTCCCAGGGGCATGGCTACACGCCGCCAAGGCCCGGCTACTGGCCATGGCCTGAGAGGGGGAGTAACTGCCAGCAAACCCAGGGGCACCTTTGGAGTGGCTACAGGCCGTCTGACGAAGGCAGGAGCAGCTACAGGCCGACTCCTTCAGGAAGGGTGTAGAGCAGCTACAGGCCGACTCCTTCAGGAAGGGTGTAGAGCAGCTACAGGCTGACTCAAGGGGAACACCTTTGGAGTGGCTACTGGGCGTCTGACGAAGGCGGGAGCGGCTACAGGCTGACTCCTGCAGGAAGGGTGTGGAGCGGCTACAGACCGACTCCTTCAGGAGAGGTGTAGAGTGGCTACAGACTGACTCAGGGGGAACACTTTTGGAGTGACTACCGGCCGTCTGACGAAGGCGGGAGCAGCTACAGGCCGACTCCCGTAGGAGGAGTGTGGAGCGGCTACAGGCCAACTTGGGGAAACACCTTTGGAGCGGCTACTGGCCGTCTGACAAAGGCAGGAGCGGCTACAGGTCGACTCCTTTGGGATGGGGTTTGGAGTGGCTACCAGTCGTCTCCGGAAGAACGCCTTCTGATGATGGCGAGAGCGGCTACCGGCCGTCTCCTTATTACCCTCAGGACGGCTACAGGCCGTTTCCTTAGTGAGGGGTGGGCAGCTGCAGGCCGTCTCAAAGAGGAAGACACCTTCAGAGAGGCTACCGGCCATCTCCTGATGAAGGGGGGAGTGGCTACAGGCCGACTCCTTTGGGGTGCTGGCAGGAGCTGGACAGACAGCTCCATACCTAAGCTGGTTGGTGAAGGCTCACCTGGAAGGTAGTGCAGTATTCCTGCTATGGCGACGGCAGGTGGGCTCCGGGTCATAGGGGCATGCGGCCTGGGCTGACAGGCCGTTGTCACACTGAGTCTCGGTGCGCTGCTGCTGCTCCTCCGTGGGCTCCTTGTGGGGGTGTCTGGGAGTTCACGGGGGCACTACGCTGTATTCCTTGTGGAGGTGGTTGAATATTCCAGGGGGCACTATGCTGTATTTCCTGCGTGATACTATTATTCCATATCTGCAACCCAAGAATTATAATTGTTCAGTTTATTTGCATTTTTGACATCTGCTCCTTCCTGTGTAAGGTTTAGTAACATATACATAAGGTGCTGACTTGTGTTTATGTGTCCTGCCTCTCTCTTATTTGTCTAAGCTCCGGCCTAGACAAAGAACCCAGCTATTCACTAGGTGCTCTAGGGACGGGAGGCTGACCCCTAAAACACCTAGCATTACGGGTAGGTTGTGAAATAATGCTGATTTCGTGTGTGTGGTGTGTTGGAAAGGGCTTGTTGAGATTGACAGATGTGAAAGGTTTATTCTTGCCGGTAAGCCTTTTCAGTGTATGGAAGAGTTTTGCTATTTAGGGGACACGTATGTGCTGGAGGTGGAGCTCGAGCTAGCTCTGTAGCTAAGGTAAGTAGTTTGTTGGAGGAAGTTTATGGAGCTGTTGCTTCTGCTGACACTGTTAGGGGTTTTCCCTCCATACTATGTGATCAATGTATCCATCCGGCAGAAGTGTAATGCAGTACAGTAGCGAGACCTTGGCGGTAAAGGAAGAGAATATTCATAGGCTCAAACATACAGAAATGATAATAATTATATGGATGTGTATTGTGTCCTTGAATGAAAGGCCTGGGGGGGGGGGTCAGAAATGCTATTGAAGAATTGAGTAGGAGGATGGAGTTGTATGAGTGTTGTGATGAGGAAGGGTAGACAGAGATGGTTTGGGCATGTTGAGAGGATGAAATATGACAACTGGGTGCAGAGGGTATGAGGTGTGAATGATGAGGGTAGGGTTGCGAGAGGCAGACCAAAAAAGACCTGGGATGAGATCATGGTGTGTCCTCAGGGATAAGGGACTGAACAAGGAGGCTGCCAGAGACTGAGAAGTACAGAAAGTCAACATTTGGTGACCATTGTCAATGCATGCAAGCATGCTGGAACCTTTATATATGAAACAACTCTAGACTAGTGCATTTAAGTACTTGGGCAGTGTAATGAGTAAGGATGGAAGTTTAGAGGGTGAAGTGCTTGAAAGGGTACAACAACGAAGAAAGGTTGCTGGTTCTTTGAAACCAGTGATAAGAAGCACGGAAGTGAGCATGGAGGTGAAAAAGTTACTGCATGACAGTACTGTGATACCAACTTTAACGTATGGAAGTGAAGTTTGGACCTTGTTGGAGGGACAGAAGTCAAGAGTGAGAGCAGTGGAAATGAGTTATTTGAGAGGAGCATGTGGAGTCACATGGAGAGACTGGCTGACAAATGAGGAGTTGTGGTGTGGTGTGGATGTGGATGTGATAGGAAGCGTTAGGAGACACACACTGAGGTGGTTTGGCCATGTGGAGAAGATGGAGAGTGAAAGACTGATGAGGAGTGTATGTGAGTGATGTGGAGGGGGGAGAGGGAGGGGGAGGACAAGGATGAGGTGGAGGTGGGAGAGGGAGGGGGAGGCCAAGGATGAGGTGGAGGGATGGATTGGTGAGGTATATGAGAGGGGGGAGGGGGGAGCTGGGAGCAGTGCAGTGAAATGGAAGAGGATAAGGCGACATGGAGGGAATTTGTTTGTGACCACCCCTTATGGGATTAAGGAGTCTGGCAATAGACAGATAGAAAAATTCAATGTTTTCTTTGAAAATAGTGATACTGTAAATCATCAGTGATGCAGAACATTTATTAGGAGAATTAAAAAAAATATTGACACTGGAGGGAAATACACTGATATAACTGGGCCACAGAGCTACCCAGTTATACAACTGTCCCTAGCTCCCTCTGTATCCCCACAAAAGAGGAAGGTGGACTGCAGGAAAAGGGCAGTTTTAGTCTGCAGTCCATCAGGATTGTGTTAGATGAGCCTACTGCCACAGTAACAAAAACAACATTTCTTACACAACTCTCCCTTACCATTTACATAAACCACAGCTGCTGGAAACTCCCATTAATGAGTGCCAAAACTCATTACCTGTCACTGAGTTCAAAGATGTAAGTTGGGGCTTAATTGACTCCATCCTCCACATTGCAAACATGCAATGACCATGGGTTCCATGAACTATTCTTGTTAAAATGGAGACATGGTAAAGGCCTGTGTGCAAATGAGAGGTATGGAGAGTGATTAGCCTTTGGAATTAACACTGGATTGAGCTGGCTGGAAGAATTTTGCATGAAGGAGTGTATGTCAAGGGTTTGACCTGCAGACTCTTCTCAGTGAATCAAACAGTCATTGGGTTGGGTTTAGCTGAAAGGTGGTATAAAGCATGAAAGTGCAGATGTTTATGCCTGTAAGGTGGAGTCAGGATTGCAGCGGTTTGAATGGTGAATGACTGGGAGTGTAGTCCATTCATTTGGGAAGACTAGTTAGTTTTTCATTCTGTTAAGTTTTTCTCTGGATTCTATTTCAACCCTTCCTAGGGTGGGAAAAGAGATCTGGACAATGATGATTACTATGTTAGTATAAACCAGCATTTCAATTACTGTGTTCAATATAAACCAGCGTTTCTTAACCTTTTCCAACCTCAGCATCCCCTCTAGTAAGATCTCATAGTCCAGCACCCCTTACATCTAGTTACTGGGACTACAGTTGTTATACCAGTACAGTTGCTACACTCCCACAAGCATCAATAAAAGTAAAGTGAAGTACTACTTGACAATTTGTTTTATACATTCTCCAAAAATAAAACATCAAAGACACATGGAGAGAACATTACAGCCGATAGTTGAATGAGAAGTTTGACTGGGACAGGGAAGGTTTGGAGCCAGCAGATCAAGTGTCTGGCCCTTGGCCTTTGACGCTGGTACTGTGAGCAAGGCAATGGGCAGGATGCAGGTGGGGAAGGTAGCAGGTGTCTCTGGGTTGACTGCAGAAATGTTGCAAGCCTTAGGAGATATAGGAGTGAGGTTACCCACTGTCCCGATAAATACAATTATATATGAGTGTGTTGTCCCAGATGACTGGCTGAAGGGAAAGTGTGATGCCCTGGAAAGAGGAAATTATAGTGGCATAAAGCTTTTAGACCAGATAATGAAGGTAATGGAGATAGTTCTAGAAAGTATAATTCAAGAAAGAGTGAATACTGACGAGATGTAGTCTGGGTTTATGTCAGGCAAAGGGAGCACTGATACCACATTCATTGTTCAGCAGCTTCAGGAAAACTATATAGGATAGAAAAGGAAACTGTACTTTGTTTTTGTTGATTTGGAGAAGGCCTTTGGCAGAGTCCCTAGAGAGATGGAGAAGTGGGCAATGAGAAAGCTTGGGACTCAGGAGTGGCTGGTTAGGGTGGTTATGGCCATGTACTGTATGTGGGTGCTTGCACCCAGGTAAGGGCAAATGGAGGTTTGAGTAAGGAGCTTTCCATGAATGTTGGTGTACATCAGGGGGCAGTCTTGAGCCTCTTGTTGTTTATCATGGTACTTGAAGGCCTCTCAAGTGACTTCAGAAATGAACTCCCGTGGGAGATGTTGTATGCTGATAATTTTGTGTTGATTGCAGAGAATGAAAGGGAGGTGGAGGAAAGATTTAGGAAGTGGAGAAATGGTATGGGGCACAAGGATGTAACTCCTCCGTGGCCGCCGGCGTTAAATGACGTTTAGCTGAAAAATGGCAGCAGACGTCGTTTGAAGGCGGCCTATAAAAAATGGCGAAAATTTTTGGGAAATGAGCGAACATTCTGAACATCTTCAGACTGACCTACACTACATTTCCATACACCCCATCAAGCAGTTCAGAGCCTGAAGATGTGATTAGTGGATTTTCGATTTTTTTTGCTATTGGCCATACATAACAACTACATCCATTATCTCGACCCAGTAAGAAAATACCATCTTTGTCCTCTCTTGTGAAACACACACAACCACCCTGTTTACGATTATGAGTAAATACAGGCACAAACGAAAAAGGCATGATAATAAGAGAAAAATACATTTTTGTCTTGGTATCACACCCTTGGGGGTAGGGGGGGTTTTCAAGAATACTCCCCCAGTATCCCTGCTTGTCGTAAAAGGCGACTAAAAGGGTTGGCGGAGGGTTAGTGCCCCTCCCCGGAAAACAACTAACTAAAAAAACAAACAAGAAGCCTCGGACAAGGACTGACCAAACGATGACGACCCAGGACCGGACAAAGGACTTGGTAATGAGTACATGGAATGTAAGAGGAGCGAATGATGAGGTGAAAGAGAGAGAGATTGTCCAGGTGCTTGAGGGTGCGAAAGTGGATGTATGTGGAATAACTGAAACAAAATGGAGAGGAGAAAGTGTGAGAGAATGGGAGTATGGATGGGGTATATGTGCAGGAGTAGATGAGAATGAGAGGGCAAGGGAAGGAGTGTGTATAGTTGTGAGTAAAAGATGGAAGAAGAGCATAAGACAGTATGGATCAGTTGGGTCAAGGATTGTGTGGGTAAAGTTGAAAGTTGGAATACAAATCTGGGCGATTGTGTGTGTGTATGCGCCAATGCAAGATCGTGCTAGAAGAGTGAGAGAAGAGTTCTGGACAAATGTGGAAGTGTGCATGGAAAAGTTTGGAAGGAATGAGAGAGTGTTTTTGATTGGTGATATGAATGGTAAAGTTGGTAATGTGAAGGTGGATGGAATAGTTGGTGAGTGGGGTGTGCCTGCTGAGATAGATGAGAATGGGAGTGCGTTAGTGGACATTTGTGCTGGGAGGAGGTTGGTGATAGCCAATATCCTCTTCAGGCATAAAATGATCCACAGGTATACATGGCGAGTGATGAGAAGGGTGGGTGGTGAACTGAATGAAAGGAAGGCAATGATTGATTATGTGTGTGTGGATGAAAGGATGCGAA
>NC_137015.1:23017724-23025224 GCF_032717465.1 Coenobita brevimanus | reverse complement strand
GCAGTTGACTACATATTAAGTGTTCTGCTGATACAGTATAACTAGACCACCGTGTTGGATCGACGACACTGTCTGTAGTACACGTCAGCTACTCGCCGTCACTGCCCGACACTTCCCACCAAAGGTCCTCTGCCACGAGAAGATGGAAGCTGGTCTGTTATTAAGTGGTAGCGTAAGGTGATAGAAATGAGCAGATTAAATCTCTCTTTATTGGGCACAGAATAGTATAACTGCGACCCGAGAGATATGTAGGAGCGACACCACCTCCCTTTATAACTGTAAAGCGGCCTCTCTGACGCTGTACGCTCACCGTGCCGGACAAGGGCGCGGTGCTTAGGTCAGCTAAAAAGTGAGGTGCCAAGCATTACATATACTCTGGGCTTATGCAAAAAGTAGAGATAAATGACAACTCTACTAGCACATTATACACCTCTATAAAATGGTATTAAGTACATTCACATATACCAACATAATAAATGGTTCCCCAGGACTTTACACTTACGCACTATTCAGATATCTTATCACTTCTCCTAACCTTCATTTTATAATTGAAACAGGGTGGCCCTTGTGGTCTGCCATCCACCTCCTTCCTATACCACAGCTAACAGCGAAATGATATTTGGTTGTTCATCATTCACACTTCATTACACACTGTTAATTATGACTAAACAGCTTTAAAAATTATTATGTAAAATGTGTGATACTACAACTTCATATGGAAAAAGATGTTGACACCAGAACATCGCTCGGCCACACCATAGACGTCCTCGTCGACATTGTTGTCCTAACTACCGTGTAGCCTAACCAGAGTGTAGGGTAGCTAACTATTCAGGAACATCCACTTGCAATCTGCGAGTACGGACACGTGGTCTCAGTGGGTTCCTTAATTGGCGCCTTAATAGTAGCCTAAACCACAAACACAGGACAAGACCACAATAAGTAGAAGACCAACGCCAGGACCAAATAGGAAGGAGAAAGGTACGAAGGAAGATAGGACAGTACATAAGGCTCTAAATCAGTCCTGTTCAGGTGGGAGAGGAAGGTAAGCTCCTTTAATACATGAGACAGCCTGTTCACATTCAAGAAAATAACATTGAATGAAGATAAAAAGGGTCGTAACTGGGATGAGAAGTTCACTGTCAAAGCTAGATGATGCTTGCTAGGCAGAACTGCTATCTCTTTACTGTGTAACTCACAAAAATCAGGTGCAACATAGTACCCCTTTACTGTAAGGAATTGATTCCGCGAGGCACAAATCACAGTTACATCCTCTGTCTCAGGAAAGTAAAAGTACTGTTTTGCATGAATATGAGCATGGAAAACTGACTTCAACTGAATGGGTTGGAAGGTGCAACGTTGCAGAGCAGAGGAAGTATTTGTGTCCGACAAAGCCCTCTTACGCTCCTCTACCTTTAATGGTACGAAGACAAAATGCAAAGCAGGACATACATGGAGATCAAGAAATGAGGCCTTACGCTTCTCAAATTCATCCACAGTCGTTTCTGCTACATATTTCTTGTCATCTGAGACAACTAGCACCTCTGGACCCCCTTCAATAACAACAAGTGTATTATTAGCAGTAGCAAAAGGGAAGGAAATGAACCGCCATGCCTGGTATGTTACAGCATTCCTCATAGGTACCAGTATAAGGATGCCTTCATGGGTCAACTGGGCCTCTAACAATGGGTAATAATATTCCAGTTGACTCAGATCAAAGAGTGGCATAAGTCCATGCTTCCACATCGCTATATCAAGTGCATTTGTTAATATATTAGTAGGCAGCAATAAAGCATTAACCCTGTTCAAACTTGCATCGATTAAGCCGTCCACCATATTGGCTGCTAGCTTCTCCAAAGCAGTGGTTGACTCGTCGAGAGCATGTAAGTACTCAGCGAATAACACCAAGTTAGCTAGGGTTAGTAGATTAATTTAGATGTTGTTCACAAGCTCTACTAGATGGTTGGTAGTCCTATTTATCTCGTTAGCTTTGTTAGTGAACTCATCTAACTGTTTATACACATGCATGATTAATCTATTATTGGCTTTAGCGGCCAGTGTCAAGTCATGCATCTGTCTACCCAATTGCACTACATCCTTATCTAATGCCATACCAAAGAGTTATCCACGTCCTCTCTTAGTACGTGCATGGACATGCTTGGAAAGATCAGAGTGTACGTTAGGTAAAGCTACATGCAAGTTAGTGAGCCTGTCGGTGAACCTGTCTATATGCCTAGTCTGAAGCTCAACAAAGCTTCAGTGTCAGAGTTTGTCAATCGTGGGTTTCGATTTAACATCTTTCCCACTTCCAATAGTTGCTGTCTGAGATTCGACAAGCCCTTGGAGACCTCCTTGACAATATCTGGCGTTTGGAGATAGCCTTCCATTGGATAGTAGACGCATACTGCATCTTCCACTACCACGACTTCTCCAAGTGGGCTCTTCAGTGCTCCTGGCATTAACGCAGTCGTGTCCATGTCCGATGTCTTTCCATAGGTCCACCCCAAGCAACGCACGAGGAGTTTGAGCCACAGCCACATTTTTTTTTTGCAAGAGTAGATACTCCCTTAATCACTCTGGTTGTGGGATCGTAGCTTGCTGCGATACTCTTGGTTAGGGACAGGTACGGATGACGACATAGACTGCGACGAAGACAGAGGGCACAACACATCAGATGATAGGCCTAGCTCTTGACTTACTAGTTTGATCCTATCAGCATATACTGCCTCCTGAGTTCCATTAGCTTCAACCTTTATTCTATAAGTATTTCCACGTACTCATTCCACAACGGTATATGATCCGCGGAACTTAGGTCTGAGCTTGGAAATTCTCTCAGGGTTGTGGATTATGACCTTCTGGCCTGCCTGTAACGTCTTTTCTTGACTACCTTTGTGTTGTTTCGCCATCAACTCCGCTCTTAAGGCTTTTAATCTTTTCCGTACTTCACTGTGTATAAATTGGAATTTCAACAACTGTACCTTTGCGTAGTCTTCTTCGTTGTCTACTGGAGTAGGAGGTCCAGCCAACAAATCGTAGGGTAACACTTTCTCTTCTCCATTAAGGATATAATGAGGAGACTTCCCAGTTGATGAATTTTCTGAGGAGTTGATGGTCGCTGCTACGTGGTAACCAGTCTTCCCAGTTATCCTCCTGATTTGAGGTTATTACTGGTCTCAAGACTTCCAGTATCTTCCTGTTTGTTCTCTCCACCAGGCCATTGCTCTTAGGACTGTAAGGCGTTACAAAAACTTGCTTTACTCCATACATACGACAGATTTCTTGTAAAACCTGGTTACGAAATTCACTGCCATTATGCTGAGCAATACCTTAGGTGTAGAGTATGGACAAATCACTGAAGTCACAAAAGCGTGCGCCACCTCCTCTGAAGTTTTCGTCTGTAAAGGTGTTAAAACAGTGAATCGTGAGAAATGGTCCACTGCTACCAGTACATAACTTGAATTTTGACGACTTCTCAGCAACGCTAAGAGATCAATGGAGACATCCCAGGGTTTTTCCGGTAGAGGATTCTAAGATCAGAGTCGGAAGTCCCGTCGTTCCTCGTATTTCCGCGCATTTGACACATTGACTGACATGGGCTTCTATGTCCTTCCTCATGGTCGGCCCATAGTATTTCTTTCTCGCCTCACGTATGCATCTATCGCGACCGGGATTACCCGCTTGAGGTACATCATGAACTAACTGTAGCAAGGCTTGCTGTAAGGTAGCAGGAACAACCAACTGATATGCAGTGTCCTTCCCTGGGGGTTGCTTATAAAAGACCCTGTTGAAGATGGAAGTGAGTCATATAGATGACTTGAGACCACATCGCATCATTACGTTGTTCCGCTTTTACCGTGTCTGAGGAATACTCAGCAAGAGCAACATCCTCGGCTATGGTAGCAGCAATGTTTCTACTCAACGCGTCGGCTACAACATTTTGACGGCCTGATAAATATCTGACCTCTGGATCAAACTCCATTACCTTGCCAAACCAACGCGCAACCTTACCGTGCAAGTTTTTTTCCTTTTAACAAGTCGCGTATGGGTGCATGGTCAGTTTAACAATTATTGGGTAGCCAAAAATAATATCCCGGAAATGTCCTAACGCCCACACGACTGCTAATGTCTCCAAATGTGTCGTCGAATAGTTCTTCTCTGGGGGTCTTAATGCCCTACTAGCATACGCTATGGTATGTGTCTTACCATGCTCATCCTTCTGCTGTAACACCGCTCCCAGACCCAGACCTGAGGCGTCCGTGCACAGACAGAAAGGGTGAGTATAATCAGGAAACGCTAATACGGGTGTTTCTGACATGGCTTGTTTGAGCTCGTTGAAGCTTTTCTCTTCCGAGGGTCTCCATTTCCATGCAGCGTCCTTCTTAAGTAGCGTCGTTAAAGGTGATGCTATGATGGCATACCTGTGGACAAAAACTCCTATAAAAGCCAGTGAGGCCTAGGAACGATCTTATCTGATCCTCGTTCTGTGGTGTAGGAAAATAGGTCATCTAGATACGCTAAGACGTCTTGCCCTAACATCTCGCCAAACAATTGGTTTATCATCCGCTGGAATGTTAAAGGAGCATTACTCAGTCCAAAAGGCATCCGGAGAAATTCAAAGTGCCCACGGTGAGTGCTAAAAGCAGTAATGGGACGCGACTCTTCGGTCAGCTCCACCTGCCAATACCCTGACGCTAGATCCAGACAAGTATCACTTCCCGAAAATCCACAACAGGTCTCACACCACCGTCCTTCTTAGGCACTAGAAAGAGTGGTGCATTCCACTGCTTCCCTTTGGCTGTGCGGTAGACGGTATGCGGGCACATAAATTGGATTTGTACCAGGGCACAAACCAATATGATGCTTCACCCTATCCGTCCTACCCAGCGCTTCTCCTGGAAGTGCTACTACGTCGGAAAATTCTCTAAGGAGGGCTAGGAGTCGTGTTTTATGGTCTACATTATCCGTGACCTTCACGTATTGCTCCAGCTGTTTTTCCTTAGCCAGACGTACGGGTTCCGACTGAGTTGTTGCTTAAGATGTAACTACAGGAGAGATCACCGGCACGTCGTCGACTTCCTTTATGGGGGCACCATAGCACATCAAGTCGCATCTCTGAGCTTAACTGCGCCACCACTCATATTTGCGATGAAGAGGGGCGTCTTCTGGTCTTGGCCAATGCTAGTCAGAGTCGATTCCAGCGACAATGCCTTATGTTTCACAGTCTCAGTTAAGCATGCTACATCAGTTCCCACCGACACGTCAGGTACTCGGACAGGAATTTACAGACAGTTTGACTGGGTAAGTGGTGATTACCACTCACTATAGCCCTGACTTTCTTCCAGTCCATACCCTCTGCTTCGTGTGCATCCGGGGACTCCCTTGACGCTTCACTTGTCGGGGTCACAACTGGTTGGATGGCTCCTGATTGGATGCCAGTTCCAGTTCGTGTTGCTGAGGGATTAAGGCCTACAAACTCTTTCCCGTTAAAGGAAATGGGATGTCTTTGAGGGTGTATTACTATATCATACTCCTCCATGGTCTCAAAGCCTAACAGCCCATCAGCTGGCAGAGGAAAATCCTCAACCACATAAAACGTAGCACGTAACACAGGAGATCGTTTATCTGCCCTCAGTGTCAACGGCACCTGGCTTACAATCTTCATTCTACTCCCTGTCACACCTGTCAACATTACATCAGGTGGTGATAATGTCCAGTTTGTTAGAGGCATTTCACTTTTAAGTCTTTCCAGCGCTTTACTAGAAATAATGTTTGTACATGCCCCTGTATCTACAATCAGGGACACTTGACCTTTCCCTATGATCCAAGGAATAGATAATAAGTCCACCTTAATAATAGCTGCCACACACGCATCGGTGGATTGTACTATTTTAATTACTTTTGCGCGCGGCCCTGAGCTTCCCCCGAACTAGCTGGGTTCCCTAGTTTCTTCCTCTTTTCAATGACAAAGGGGCAACAGTCCGTTTCATGAGGACAATACCCATGTATGACATACCATCTTTTCACCTCTGGCTTAACAGCCTTGGTTCTTTGCTGTGGAGAACTAGTAGCTGTATCTCTCCAGCCCGAAGTTTGCAAGGCTTTGCTAGCTTCTGCATAGCATATGCCTGCCTTCGCCAAAGCTTGACTTTCAGTACAGTTAGGATACTGCTGTACTATATCAGTAGCCAGGTTAGGTACAGGTATCTGCCACAAAGGAGGAGGGTTAGTCTGACTTTGCACGCCCATATTGTTAGTCATGCCCCAGGTATTTGGATAAGAACCCTGGGTTTGCATGCCAATATTAGTATTCATGCCCCATTGATTAGGATTCTGGGTTTGCATGCCAATACCATCTGTGTTTATACCCCATGCATTTGAAGAAAGAACAGAAAATAAATTTTGTCCAGAACCTTGTGGTGTACTAAAAATATCTGAAGTATACACAGGTATGTGAGTGGTTGTAGTACTATCACTAATGACTGGATTATGCATATCCTGAGTGACCAAAGGTACTGTTGTAGTCTCAGCTTTCACAGTCTCCTCACTAGGATTACCCTCATTAGCAAGACTAGTGGCCATTTTGGATCTAACTGATTGCTCTGGGACTGTTGAATAAGTATGACCAGAACGCAAATGCAAAACGTTCAAATCCTCATCCTGTCCTTCAGAAATATCCTCATCACCTTGATCCTCAATATGTCCTTCACTCATTTAATATGTCTGAGCACTTTTATTTGATGTATCAACCCACTCATAATATTCTGAGTCTAGTGGGATTAATCTCTATTTCCCTAATTCTACGTCTCCACTTCACTGTATCCATCTAACCTTGTCAGTAATTCCCCTCCCAGTTACATGAAGATAAACTGACATAAAAAAAAGGATAGTTATGGTAAGTGACAGAGAATGGAACACATATACAATACACAGAAAGTATATTTATTTCAAGAGAATTCTGAGAAACCTTTATTTCCACTCATCAACTAACTAACGTGTGTTGATTCAAGTGTGTGTGTGTGTTTGTGGATTAATGCATGGACTCTACCTAGATATGAAAGTCCAGGATGATGTTCCACATTCCACGTTCCACACTCCACCAGACTCCTCCAACCATGCACGACAGCCCGCTGGGAGTTAGCAACACGCCAGGCAGTGACGCCACTCGACGCACCACATACGATCGTGGCACCACATACGCCCGCTCTCGCTCTCCCTGGACTCGCTGCGGCCGTCCGCGCCTCTGGAGTTGCCAGAAGTCGCTCGCTAGTTGATCCACTCCTCACCGCACTGGCTTGAACTCTCCTTATCTCGCCTCTCACACACGAGAGCGAGATTCTTGCCAGTTTGCGTTTGAAGATGGAGATATCTCGCACACCACAGGGCGAGATAACTGCCAGTTTGTGCTTAAGATAGGAATCTCGCACTGGCAGAATAATAGGAGGAATTAATATTCACCACTCCAGTTTATCTGCTCCACTTAACTCACTAGTAATTAGTCCCCTT
>NC_137015.1:23002724-23012724 GCF_032717465.1 Coenobita brevimanus | reverse complement strand
AACAAAAGAGTTAGGTAAAATTAGAAGTTAAAGTTTAATGCTCAAACTAACAACAAAACATTCAGGACTCATAAGGATAATGTAATTGCAAAAAAACAGGTTAAATATATGGTTAACTGCAATAGCCTCTATTAACACGAAATTAGCATGAGTAAATTTATCTAAGTCAGCCCTGTTAAAATGAAAATACACTGGGCAATGCTCAGTCAATGCAAGATAAATTATTACAGATACAAACTATTATGAACAATGGCTAACAATAAGAACCCTACATGAATTACAAAAACCCCACTAGGCCTACAAATTAACAACTTATGCTACACAGTAGAAGAACAAAATGCAATAACACTTATACTCAAATTACACAGCTGCTAGATGGTTGGAGACTTCCTGAGCACTCACAATAATAACTGTACAGGGGAGGACAGAGATGTAAACAAAATGAGGAGCAGATCTAAGTGGCAATTAATGTAGAGACTGAGCTCATTATATAGGGGCCAGCAGAGCTTGATACAACTTGTAAGAAAGACGCGCAAATGAAGCCATGGGGACAAAGAGTTGACAATCCCGCTCTGAACAACAGAAAGGACGACTTACTCTACTATAATGGTAGAAGGGGGGAAGTGAGGTAGAACACGCTCGTGATCAAACAGGCAGCACACTGTACGTTAGAATTACACAAAGGATGATGAAATCATAGGCTATGTAACACCTCCCCACAAAGAAAAAGAAATTTACAAAGGAAATTTCTTATTACTCTAAAACAATGTGTCTAAAGTCTAGATAAGCAATCTGCAATAACATTTTCTTTCCCCTTGACATGCTGTATATCTAATGAATAATCCTGAAGAAGTAGACTCCATCTTGTCAATCTCTGATTTTTATCTTTAAACTTACTAAGGAATTTCAGTGGGTTATGATCGGTATAAATGACTATGGGGTCAAAACCAGAACACAAATATAATGAAAAATGCTGTAAACCCAAAATCAAGGCCAAAAGCTCTTTCTCAATAGTTGAGTAGTTCTTTTGAGGTGGAGTGAACTTCTTACTGTAATAAGATACAGGGTGTTCAATACCCTGATCATCCTCTTGCAGCAAAACAGCCCCAGCTCCTGTATCACTTGCGTCAACAGCCATCTTAAAAGGCTTAGCAAAATTTGGAGTAGCGAGCACTGGCTGACTCAGTAGGATAGCTTTAAGTTTGTTGAAAGAGGATTCACAGTTATCGGTCCAGACAAATTTAACTCCCTTTTTCAGTAGGTCTGTAAGTGGTGATACAAGAATTGAAAAGTTAAGAACAAATCTCCTGTAATAACCTACCATTCCCAAAAATCTTTGTAGCTCTTTCCTACTTTTAGGTCTGGGAAGATCACTTATAACCTGAACCTTAGCTCCTGGTGGTGCAACATGTCCATCACCAATTACATACCCAAGGTACTGAACTTTAGCTTGACCAAACTCACACTTTGATAAATTAGCTACAAGATTAGCATGAACCAAACGGTCAAGAAATTTACTGACATGGCATAGGTGATCTTTCCAGTTGTCACTGAAGATTAATACATCATCAATATAAACAACACACCCTGCCAAACCCTCTGTTACAACATTCATGAGCTTCTGAAATGTGGCTGGTGCATTCTTCATACCATATGGCATTACAGAACATGCAAAAGTCTTTCCTAGTGTTACAAAACATGAGATCTCCCTAGCACGTTTAGTCATAGGTACTTGCCAGTATCCCTTTAACAAATCAAACTTACTTATGTACCTAGCCTTTCCGATCTTGTCTATGCAATCTTCCACGCGAGGGAGAGGGTAAGTGTCTGTTTTAGTTATCTGATTAACACGTCTGTAGTCAATGCAAAGCTGCTGTGACCCCCCTGGCTTAGGGACCAGAGTGACAGGAGAACTCCCCTCGCTCTGACAGGGCTCCATCATCTTGTGGTCCAACAGGTAGCCAAGGTCCTTCTGGATGAGAGGAACTTTCACTGGATTCACATGGTAAGGAGGCAGTTTAATTGGCTTTGTGTCTCCAACATCGACATCATGCATCAACACAGTGGTTCTTCCTGGAGTGGCACGGAACACTTGCGGGTACTCCTGCAGTAATGCCGAAAACTCCTGCCTTTCCTCGGGAGGTAGATGAGAAAGCTTAGTCTGGAGATCATTCATGATATCAGGATTCTTCCCCAAACTATCACTCAGGCTCATGCTGCATGGGAGAGCTTCACTTGCAGACTCGGGTGGAACAGCTACAGTGCAGACTGGATTATTTTAGTCCCGCCTGTGATATAACTTTAGCATGTTGATGTGACATAGTTGCTTGTTCTTTCTACGATCCGGTGTGGCGATGACATAGTCGACATCACTGAGTTTCTTCTCCATGAAATAAGGACCACTAAACTTGGCTTGAAGAGGTTGCCCATGAACCGGTAGCAGAATCAAAACCTGATCTCCTGGCTGAAAGTGGCGTAACCTGGACTTCTTATCATACCAAGTTTTCATCTTCTCCTGAGCAGCTCCTAAATTCTCTCTCACCAGCTGTAAAGCAGTGGACAGCCGTTCTTTGAACTTCATCACATACTCCAGCAGGTTGACGTCATCTTCCTCCGACAGCCAGCATTTCTTGTGTAGCTTAAGGGGCCCTCTTACTTCATGGCCAAACAGTAGTTCAAAAGGTGAGAAGCCCAGTGATTCATTTGGAGATTCTCTTGCAGCAAACACAACGAATGGAAGACCTTTATCCCAGTCTTTCTGATGTTCCAAACAGTATTTCTTAAGCATCGATTTGAGTGTTTGATGATATTTCTCCAACGCTCCTTCGGTCTGGGGATGGTAAGCTGAAGACGTGATCTGGGTGATGCCCAACTCTTTCAGAGACTGCTTGAAAACATTTGACATGAATTACTTCCTCGGTCTGACTGTACCTCCTTGGGCAGACCAAACTTTGTGAAGAACCCCAGCATTTCCTTAACCACGTTCTTTGCTGAGATATTTCTAAGTGGAATGGCTTCAGGATAACGAGTAGCCATATCAATCAGGGTCAACACATAAGAAAATCCTGAAGAAGTCTTAGGAAGAGGGCCCACAATATCCACCAACACACGGGTGAATGGCGCCTCAAAAGGAGGAATGGGAACTAGAGGTGCAACCATTTCGGTCTGATTACACTTCCCCACAACTTGACAGGTGTGACAAGACTTACAATACCAGGAAACATCCCTGAAGATACCTGGCCAGTAGAAGTGTTTCAAAATGCGTGCCACAGTCTTCTCACTCCAAGGTGTCCTGCCAAACTGGAATCATGAGCCACTCTAATGATATCCTGCCTACAAACACGAGGGATGACAACTTGATGTACAACCTCCCATTCACAGTCGGCTGATGCTGTTGGGGGTCTCCACTTCCTCATAAGTACTCCTGACTTTACATAATAACAAGTAGAAGCACCGGCTGACTCTTCTTCACTGTAAGCAGAGTTAGCTAGACCTTTCAACTCAGGGTCAGCAACCTGCAACTCAACCAACTCTTGACAAGACAAATTATCAACACTACGGGGTACTGCCTCATCTGGTGAGTGGTCCAAATTAGCAAGAAAAGTGTCAGCTAGGATAACATCATCATCATCATTATCCTCTAAATCACCAGTAACTTTAGACTTAGCCCTAGTGACAGCACATGCAGGGGACACATCAGGGACATCACAATCCTGGGCCGCAGCCACTGGCTCACTAGACAACTGAGGAGCTGGACACACTTGACTTCCACCAATATCATTTCCAAGTAAGAAAGTTACACCTGACATTGGGAGTGTCTCAACCAACCCAACCATAACGGAACCATTAAGAAAACCAGACTCTAAATTCACTCTGCACAGAGGGACAGAGAAGTAATTATTCCCTACACCTTGTAAGATTACAGTTTTATCAGAGGAATTAACATTAGAGCCTAGAACACTGGTCAACATAAGGGATTGGAAAGCACCTATGTCACGATATATTTTAACTGATTTCCTGTCATTATTGTCCAGAGGACTGACAAAACCATCAGACAGGAAATTAGCACATGAACTCTTGAGAGTGTCACCCACGTTACTGCTCAAAAGAGGAGCTCCATCATAAGAATTTAATTTACCCCTCAAAGCAGGTTCACTTAACTCAGTTAAAGAATTCTGGGTACTCTCAAGAGTGGACACTAGACCAATTGACTGAATATTTAAAGACTCCTTTTTGTTCACATCACGCTGTCTCCTGAAACATTTCTCCGTAGTATGACCAAGCTTACTACAATAAGTACATTTACTTTTCTGAAATCTAGAGGTGGAGCTGGTATTTTCTTTCTGAGAAACATCATCTTTATTCTCTTTCCTGTTACCTGTACTCTGAGTAGAGGCAACGTACTTACTCTCAGCTTTTCCTTTTTCTCTAGAATATCTCTTGTGAGTGAGAACATATTCATCAGCTAAAACTGCAGCATCAGACAAATTATCTATTCTTTTCTCATCAAGATATAGGCTTACATCTTTATAAATACACCTCTTGAAGTCCTCCAGCAAAATCATCTGCTTAAATTTGTCAAAATCAGAACCCACATTCTTAGAATTTAACCACTGCTCTAACAGATCTTCTTTGATTTTTGCATACTCAACCTGGGATTGCTTATCTTGCTTATAAGTTGTCCTAAATTTTACTCTATAGGCTTCAGGAACAAGCTCATAGGCCTTAAGAATCAAGCTCTTAACTACATCATAATTATCATATTGATCCTGATGCAAAGATGCATAAGTTACTTGAGCTTTACCGGTGAGAACAGTTTGAAGGAGTACTGGCCAATACTCTTTGGGCCAATTAAAACCTGTAGCTACCCTCTCAAACAACTGAAAATACTTTGTTAAATCAGATTCATTAAAAGGAGGGACAAGTTTAACATTTTTAGCCACATCAAAATCATCAGAGCTAGATGATCCAGTTCCACTTTGTTTCATGCGATACTCATGGTCTGCCTGAATCCTAGCAATTTCAATTTGTGCCTCAGCCTCCTTAGCACGAGCCTGAAACTCAGCCTCCTTAGCATGAGCCTGAAACTCAGCCTCCTTAGCCCGTGACTCAGCCTCCTTAGCACGTGCTTGAAATTCAGCTTCCTTCACACGAGCCTCCTGCAGGGCTAGATGTAACTTAGCTATTTCAATCTGCGTTTGCTCATTTGGAGGAGTTACATTAAACAAGCTTTCATTAATCATGTCAACAATTTGATCTTTAGAATGATGAGAGCGAACAGCAATTCCCAATTGTTGAGCAACAAGCTTAAGTTCATTCTTTGTTCTGTTTTCTACATCACACACTGTTTGCACATTTGACAAAAAATCTTTGGCTTCATCAAGTGTAGTAATAGTAGACATCATGAATAAATCACAGTCACAAAATATCAAGCAATATCCTTATGATAATATCCTGAATATCCTGATAAGAGGTCGCCAAATTTATGTTACGGAACAGCGAAAGATAATGTACACTTTAAGTGAGAATACTAAAAATCACTACTGTCCCGTAAAGTTCCAGGTTCAAAACAAAAGAGTTAGGTAAAATTACAAGTTAAAGTTTAATGCTCAAACTAACAACAAAACATTCAGGACTCATAAGGATAATGTAATGGCAAAAAAACAGGTTAAATATATGGTTAACTGCAATAGCCTCTATTAACACGAAATTAGCATGAGTAAATTTATCTAAGTGAGCCCTGTTATAATGAAAATAAACTGGGTAATGCTCAGTTAATGCAAGATAAATTATTACAGATACAAACTATTATGAACCATGGCTAACAATAAGAACCCTACACGAATTACAAAAACCCCACTAGGCCTACAAATTAACAACTTATGCTACACAGTAGAAGAACAAAATGCAATAACACTTATACTCAAATTACACAGCTGCTAGATGGTTGGAGACTGCCTGAGCACTCACAATAATAACTGTACAGGGGAGGACAGAGATGGAAACAAAATGAGGAGTAGATCTAAGTGGCAATTAATGTAGAGACTGAGCTCATTATATAGGGGCCAGCAGAGCTTGATACAACTTGTAAGAAGGACGCGCAAATGAAGCCATGGGGACAGAGAGTTGACAATCCCGCTCTGAACAACAGAAAGAACGACTTTACTAAAACGGTAGAAGGGGGGGACTGAGGCAGAACACGCTCGTGATCAAACAGGCAGCACACTGTACGTTAGAATTACACAAAGGATGATGAAATCATAGGCTATGTAACACCTCCCCACAAAGAAAAAGAAATTTACAAAGGAAATTTCTTATTACTCTAAAACAATCTGTCTAAAGTCTAGATAAGCAATCTGCAATAACATTTTCTTTCCCCTTGACATGTTGTATGTCTAATGAATACTCCTGAAGAAGTAGACTCCATCTTGTCATTCTTTGATTTTTATCTTTAAACTTACTAAGGAATTTCAGTGGGTTATGATCGGTATAAATGACTATGGGGTCAAAACCAGAACACAAATAAAATGAAAAATGCTGTAAACCCAAAATCAAGGCCAAAAGCTCTTTCTCAATAGTGGAGTAGTTCTTTTGAGGTGGAGTGAACTTCTTACTGTAATAAGATACAGGGTGTTCAATACCCTGATAATCCTCTTGCAGCAAAACAGCCCCAGCTCCTGTATCACTTGCATCAACAGCCATCTTAAAAGGCTTAGCAAAATTTGGAGTAGCGAGCACTGGCTGACTTAATAGGATAGCTTTAAGTTTGTTGAAAGAGGATTCACAGTTATCGGTCCAGACAAATTTAACTCCCTTTTTCAGTAGGTCTGTAAGTGGTGATACAAGAATTGAAAAGTAAAGAACAAATCTCCTGTAATAACCCACCATTCCCAAAAATCTTTGTAGCTCTTTCCAACTTTTAGGTCTGGGAAGATCACTTATAACCTGAACCTTAGCTCCTGGTGGTGCAACATGTCCATCACCAATTACGTACCCAAGGTACTGAACTTTAGCTTGACCAAACTCACACTTTGATAAATTAGCTACAAGATTAGCATGAACCAAACGGTCAAGAAATTTACTGACATGGCATAGGTGATCTTTTCAGTTGTCACTGAAGATTAATACATCATCAATATAAACAACACACCCTGCCAAACCCTTTGTTACAACATTCATGAGCTTCTGAAATGTGGCTGGTGCATTCTTCATGCCATATGGCATTACCGAACATGCAAAAGTTTTTCCTAGTGTTACAAAACATGAGATCTCCCTAGCACGTTCAGTCATAGGTACTTGCCAGTATCCCTTTAACAAATCAAACTTACTTATGAACCTAGCCTTTCCGATCTTGTCTATCCAATCTTCCACACGAGGGAGAGGGTAAGTGTCTGTTTTAGTTATCTGATTAACACGTCTGTAGTCAATGCAAAGCCGCTGTGACCCACCTGGCTTAGGGACTAGAGTGACAGGAGAACTCCACTCGCTCTGACAGGGCTCCATCATCTTGTGGTCCAACAGGTAGCCAAGCTCCTTCTGGATGAGAGGAACTTTCACTGGGTTCACACGGTAAGGAGGCAATTTAATTGGCTTTGCATCTCCAACATCGACATCATGCATCAACACAGTGGTTCTTCCTGGAGTGGCACAGAACACTTGCGGGTACTCCTGCAGTAATGCCGAAAACTCTTGTCTTTCCTCGGGAGGTAGATGAGAAAGCTTAGTCTGGAGATCATTCATGATATCAGGATTCTTCCCCAAACTATCACTCAGGCTCATACTGCATGGGAGAGCTTCACTCTCAGACTCGGGTGGAACAGCTACAGTGCAGACTGGATTATTTTCGTCCCGCCTGTGATATAACTTTAGCATGTTGATGTGACAAAGTTGCTTGTTCTTTCTACGATCTGGTGTGGCGATGACATAGTTGACATCACTGAGTTTCTTCTCCACGAAATAAGGACCACTAAACTTGGCTTGAAGAGGTTGCCCATGCACTGGTAGCAGAATCAAAACCTGATCTCCTGGCTGAAAGTGGCGTAACCTGGACTTCTTATCATACCAAGTTTTCATCTTCTCCTGAGCAGCTCCTAAATTCTCTCTCACCAGCTGTAAAGCAGTGGACAGCCGTTCTTTGAACTTCATCACATACTCAAGCAGGTTGACGTCATCTTCCTCCGACAGCCAGCATTCCTTGAGTAGCTTAAGGGGTCCTCTTACTTCATGGCCAAACAGTAGTTCAAAAGGTGAGAAGCCCAGTGATTCATTTGGAGATTCTCTTGCAGCAAACACAACGAATGGAAGACCTTTATCCCAGTCTTTCTGATGTTCCAAACAGTATTTCTTGAGCATCGATTTGAGTGTTTGATGATATCTCTCCAACGCTCCTTGAGTCTGGGGATAGTAAGCTGAAGACGTGATCTGGGTGATGCCCAACTCTTTCAGAGACTGCTTGAAAACATTTGACATGAAATTACTTCCTCGGTCTGACTGTACCTCCTTGGGCAGACCAAACTTTGTGAAGAACCCTAGCATTTCCTTAACCACGTTCTTTGCTGAGATATTTCTAAGTGGAATGGCTTCAGGATAACGAGTAGCCATATCAATCAGGGTCAACACATAAGAAAATCCTGAAGAAGTCTTAGGAAGAGGGCCCACAATATCCACCAACACACGGGTGAAAGGCACCTCAAAAAGAGGAATGGGAACTAGAGGTGCAACCTTTTCGGTCTAATTACACTTCCCCACAACTTGACAGGTGTGACAAGACTTACAATACCAGGAAACATCCCTGAAGATACCTGGCCGGTAGAAGTGTTTCAAAATGCGTGCCACAGTCTTCCTCACTCCAAGGTGTCCTGCCAAACTGGAATCATGAGCCACTCTAATGATATCCTGCCTACAAACACGAGGGATGACAACTTGATGTACAACCTCCCATTCACAGTCGGCTGATGCTGTTGGGGTCTCCACTTCCTCATAAGCACTCCTGACTTTATATAATAACAAGTAGAAACACCGGCTGACTCTTCCTCACTGCAAGCAGAGTTAGCTAGACCTTTCAACTCAGGGTCAGCAACCTGCAACTCAACCAACTCTTGACGAGACAAATTATCAACACTACGGGGTACTGCCTCATCTGGTGAGTGGTCCAAATTAGCAAGAAAAGTGTCAGCTAGGATAACATCATCATCATCATTATCCTCTAAATCACCAGTAACTTTAGACTTAGCCCTAGTGACAGCACATGCAGGGAACACATCAGGGACATCACAATCCTGGGCCGCAGCCACTGGCTCACTAGACAACTGAGGAGCTGGACACACTTGACTTCCACCAATATCATTTCCAAGTAAGAAAGTTACACCTGACATTGGGAGTGTCTCAACCAACCCAACCATAACGGAACCATTAACAAAACCAGACTCTAAATTCACTCTGCACAGAGGGACAGAGAAGTAATTATTCCCTACACCTTGTAAGATTACAGTTTCATCAGAGGAATTAACATTAGAGCCTAGAACACTGGTCAGCATAAGGGATTGGCAAGTACCTGTATCACGATATATTTTAACTGATTTCCTGTCATTACTGTCCAGAGGACTGACAAAACCATCAGACAGGAAATTAGCACATGAACTCTTGAGAGTGTCACCCACGTTACTGCTCAAAAGAGGAGCTCCATCATGAGAATTTAAGTTACCCCTGAAAGCAGGTTCAGTTAACTCAGTTAAAGAATTCTGGGAACTCTCAAGAGTGGACACTAGACCAATTGACTGAATATTTAAAGACTCCTTTTTGTTCACATCACGCTGTCTCCTTAAACATCTCTCCGTAGTATGACCAAGCTTACTACAATAAGTACATTTACTTTTCCGAAATCTAGAGGTGAAGCTGGTATTTACTTCCTGAGAAACATCATCTTTATTCTCTTTCCTGTTACCTGTACTCTGAGTAGAGGCAACGTACTTACTCTCAGCTTTCCCTTTTCCTCTAGAAT
>NC_137015.1:22812724-22992724 GCF_032717465.1 Coenobita brevimanus | reverse complement strand
GTCCTCCCGCCACCCCACCGACACTGAGTGACAGTGAATAATGCAGTGACAGTGTAGTAGTGACTAGAACATCAAGCAGGCGATATCCAATAGAATATAAGTCCAAGGCCTACTAATATGTGCTAATCAAGATCTGAGCAAACAATGACACAGTGAGAGTAAGAAGAGAGATTTAGTAAGAGTGCAATTATTTTAGTAAACATCAGACTCGGCCTTTATAGTGTAATTCTTCTTCACTACAAGACCAGTATGATACTTGCCCAGCTTAAGTACAGCTTCTATTTTCCTCCAAGTGACAGCGAGCTATTCCCCCTGCCCGAAATACTACAAACACTATTTATTGTGCCATTCACCTGCTATCCTAAACTACTGACCAAATAGTATCCTGCGTGATACTAAGATACCAGTATATGACTTATAATTACCCAGATTCCTGTTGTTGTGACATCTACAGTACCTGTTCCACAAATAGAATTAGTCAATACACATGTAAGGTTGTTGCCTTGAGTTTTTGTGTCCTGCCTCTCTCTTATTTGTCTAAGCTCCGGTCTAGAAAGAGAACCCAGCTGCATACTAGGCATTCAAGGGACGGGAAGGTGACCCTTAAACACCTAGCATAACACTGATGGACAGCGGTGGTTCTTGACCCGGGCATACGAGAGAGGCATTCAGGAAACACCAACAAAATGGCAACCAAACCACACGTGCAATTGCCTAAATTTGACCCAGAACAGTACGATGTCCACACGTATCTGGCGATTATTAAGCCATTGCTAGATATCGGGTTTGAGGACGACAAACAAAAAATAGCAGTAACACTCCCACTACTGGGCAAAAGCGGCAGCAAATATCGCACCAAAAATCGTCCCTGGGCTCACCTGGCAAAACTTCACGAAGCTCATGATCCAAACCATCACACCCTCACTAGGAAAAGTAGTGGCACTATCCCAGTTGGATATCATGACATACGATGGCAATCTTGATGATACTTTAATCCAGGCCAGAAGCCTGGTTACTGCCACCTACCCGGAGGTGGATGATGAAACCCGGGAGCAACACACTTTCAACAACCTCGTCAGAATCCTCCCCAGCATGGTCAAGGAGCGCTTCACGATCCACGACTCGAGAGGAGACCTGGACAGGGACATCCAACTTATACGACGCCTTATGACCTCCAGCCCTACATCCCCAACAAATGAACATGGTGAATAAGTTCCCCACCAACAAACCTGCACCTCCAGTCAAGCCTCGTCTGCCTATGCCATACACCAGCCCCACCCCAACTCCCAGGGCGCACCCCACCCACAGACGCACCAGCCACAAGGAGAACCCTAACTTCATCCTGATCAATCCCTGGGAGTTCTCGGCGTGCAGCTCCAGGTGTCCACTCCACGACATCAGGGACCAACTTAAGGCTGCTAGCACAAGCCAATCATCCTAGGCTGATGTAAAGTCTCCTCCTTAGAAAATGAGGAGCCAGCTGATGAACCTGCACCCACAGAAGAAACCTAACCTGGGGAGATGGAACCAGAAGAGGAAGAAGGTGGTCATCTGCAGCTGGATTTTTTGGACCACCCCTGCACCTCCCCACGGTGGCGAGGGCCACTTCCCCCAAATACCGCCCCCCAGTCTACAACAAGATGAGGCTGAACGAGGTGAAAGCCAGACTTCGGTCGACATGGGAGCGGCCAGATCCTGGTTGTACAGTCATTTTTACTCCTGTCACAAGTCGACCTTTGGCCCGCTTTTCCTGACATCAGCCCATCTTGTAGATGCGGGGGATGGACCCCTGCCTATCTGTGGGGAAATTCGGACCCTTCGTGCTGACACACACCAACCGGAATCAACACAACACAAATTCATTACGTTCGACTTCACCTGTCACAACTATGATGGATAACTGGGACTGTATCTGTTACAGAAATTAAGAACTACCATCGGTTGCCACAACAGACAGCTCCAGTTCCGGAAGTCCCCTGACCCTCCCCCCCCCAGCAGTGTGCACTTGCACGCCCTGACCCCAGCTGATTCCCCCCCTCCTCTCCCTCTCCCCCTCCCTCTCCAACATTCCCTGCCATCACCTCCTCCACAGTAACGATTCCCACCCACCACGAGACCTGGTTGCCCCTGAACAGGCCCACGGGCACGTCCGTCCTGTTCTCCCCCACCTGCCAACCGGGACCCTCTCGGCCTTTCTTTTGCTCCACACTTTTCTCCCCTCTCATATCGCGGCAGTCCGCATTGCTAACCTCACTCTCTTCTCCCTAACACTACCCAGAGGGCTCATAATAGGAGAGATGGAAGAAACAGAGCCTTGCCCCTCCCCCCCCAGCTCCCCCTCCCCCTTGCCCCCCATCCCCGACCATCTCTCCCCTCACCAATCCGACACCTTCTGCCGCCTTCTCCTGGACTTCCAGGATCTGTTCGCGCCAGGACCCACTGACATTGGACATACCACCTACTTCCCTCACGAGATTCACACGACAGGTCTGCCAATCAGCCAACCATCCTAGCGAAAGAATCCCAAGCAACAGGAGGAAGAAGACTGCCAGGTCCTGGAAATGATCGAGGCCAGAGTCGTTTCCCCTTCCACCAACCCCCGATCCTCCCCTGTCGTGCTCGTGAAGAAGGATGGGACCATGCAGTTCTGCGTTGATTATCGTCGGCTCAACGATGGCACCATCAAGGACGCCACCCCACTCCCCAGGATAGACGACTCCCCTGACTCCTTATAAGGCGCCTCCTGGTTCTCCACCCTTGATCTCCAATCAGGGTACTGGCAGGTACCAGTGCAGTCAGAAGACAGAGGCAAAACCACTTTCTCTAGCAGCAACGGAAGGCACTACAAGTTCAACGTCCTGCCCTTTGGCCTCTGTAATGCCCCTGCCACCTTCTCACGATTGATGGAGTCCGTCCTCAGTGGCCTCACCTGGGAGATTTGTTTAGCCTATTTAGATTACTTTATTGTGTTCAGTAGGACCTGGGCCGACCACCTCCAGTCCCTCCACAAAGTCTTCTCCCGCGTCTGACAGGCTGGCCTCAAACTAAGGCCCTCTAAGTGCGTCCTAGCCACCAAAACCATCTCCTTCCTGGGGCACGTCATCTCCCAGGACGGCATCTCCCCTGACCCAGACAAGCTCTGTGCCATTGCGGACATTCCCCCTCCATAAGACGTCCATGGATTCCGAGCCTTCCGCAGCCTGACCTCCTACTACCGACGCTTCCTGAAGGGATTCGCCCACACTGCCAAGCCATTCCATGACCTTTCCCGGAAGGGAGAACCTTTCCTCTGGACGGATGAGAGACGAGCCGCCTTCCAACAACTAAATAACAAACTAATCTCTGCCCCGATCATGGTCTTCCCCGTCTACTCCGTTCCATTCCGTTTCTACACTGACATCTCTTTGATAGCAATAGGAGCTGTGCTGGCCCAAGTCCAAGAGGGCCATGAACACATCATCGCCTGTGCGAGCCACACCCTCAATCAGGCATAGAACTACACCACCACAATGAGGGAATGCCTGGGCATCGTCTGGACTTTGGACCACTTCCAGGTATACCTGTTGGGGACCCAAGTTACCATCATTACTGACCAGCAATCCCTCCAGTGGCTGCGGCAGTCGGACATCCACAGCTCATCAAATGGCGCGAAACACTGGAGGAATTTAACGAGAGATCTCCTACTGCCCCAGCAAACCTCACACAAACGCGGATGCTCTCTCCCGTCTTCCTATCAATGCTGTACAGCCCGAGCCTGATCTCCTCCGACAGCGACCGTATAAGGAAAGACCCCCTTGGATCCCCCAGCACCTCTTCCAAAAATTACACCACCAGGGCAACCACCTATTTGCCCCATCGGGGCACATCGTCCTCGCCTTGTCACCGCTCTCGACGCCCTCTGACACTACTCACCCACAACGGGATCCACCTGGGCACGAAGAAGCTCCTGCAGGCTTTCACTGACACATATTGGACTCCCAACCCATCCACCCTAGCCAAGCATATTGTCCATTTCTGATATGACGTGCGCCTTAGGAAAAGACATCACCCTCACTGCCCGTCAGGCCACGTCACTGTCCACAAATGCTGGCAGTTACTATCCATCAACATAGTGAGGCCCCTGCCACTGAAATCAGGTTATCGGTATGTCATCACTTTTGTTGATACATACTCAAAATTCCTTGTCACCTGCCCAGCAAAGGAACATCACGCTGTTGCAGTTGCTGATGCAATGATTCATCATGTTTTCCCATATTATGGCATTCCACATGCTATCCACTCAGACAACGCCCTGGAGTTCATCAGTAAAATCTGGCAGGAGTTAGCTCAAATCTTCGGTTATCACATCCCCCACTCGTCCTCCTACTGGCCACAGGGCAACACCATTGGCGGATGAAGCCATTGCACCTTAATGAACCAGCTTCGCTCCCGGATAGAAGAAACAAAGAATGACGACTGGCCCACACACGTCAAGATCATACAATGGGGCATAAACTCTTGCCCACGAGAAGACAGCAGATCACCCTATGAATGTGTGTTTGGGGAAGTGCCTCTCCTCCTGCCAATGCAGCGACATGTACAACGCCCCAACAACCTCCCCCACATCAGACCCCCTTCACCATCTCAAAAGGCAGCTTTCTCACCCGCATAGTAGCCTGGACCTCCAACCTGACACCGCCTCCAATCCATACAAACAGGGTGACCTCATCGTGATAGCACAGCTCCCTATACCCCACAAGCTTGCACTTTGCTTCACAGGACCCTACACCATCACCAACGTCCCCAATCCCTGCCAAGTGACTGTTGATTACCATAACACACCCCTCACACTCAGGAATCGCCATGTGCATCCATTCCGTGCCCCTGCTCCTCCAAACCCCACCTCGCGCCCCACGCCACCCTCCGAGCCCGCCTCACCTCCCCCTACCTCATACAACTGCTACATATCCCCCTCACCTTCCCTCTCAGCCTCCCCCTCCCCATCCTCTCCCACCTCTCCCCCCATCACGCTGCATCACACCTCACCCGAAGACTCACCGATGCCGCAAACTCCTGACCTCTCCCCCACCCCTTCCCTGGTGTCCTCCCCATCCCCCACACCTGCTGCCATCTGTCCCGCCTATGCACCAACCTCTCCTCTGCCCACCCAGCCTTCACCCAACCCACCACCCATCCCCACCCCCAGCCCCGTCGCCGCCCCTCCACCCTCACGCTCCTCACCTGCCCCCCCATCCCCCACGCCCATAACCACATGTCCTGCTCACAAACCAACCTCTCCTCCACCCGCTCGCAGTGCACCCCGCCCACCGCCCATCACCATTTCCAGTTCCGCCACCACACCACCACCCCCACGCAAAATGCCCACCTCCCCAGCACCCTCAACTCCACCACACTGCCCACACACACCCAACTCGCCACCCACACCCGCCCTAAAAACCACCATCACACGCTCCGGCCGCCTTTCCCGCCCACCCGCCCGATATGCCCCCACCTCTACACCACCCACCTCACCACAACACCACACTCCCCCTCCTAACAGAGTCATGCTACAGCAGGCCCAATTCCCAGCCACCACCACTCCCCAGAGACATCATGCCGCATTGCCCTGTCATAAAACCCCACGCTTCACGGCAGTCTCCAGCATTCAGCACAGCTCTCTGCAGGAGACAAGACCTACTGACATGAGAATCCAACGAGCCACATGGGCGCCACCCTCTGGATACCACCATCACGTCCGCGGCCCCCTCCACCTCCTGCGACTCCTCCGCAACACCACCGACATGTCCACCCTTTTCATCACCTGTGACACACAGATGCACAGAAACCCAGCCACCACAGCATGGAACGCCCTCCTTCAACATCTCCAACTCGTGAACCACACCAACACCACCAAAATCTATCACCTCCAGTCACAGGGACGTGACTTTCTCCCTGAATATGGTGGTAAAATGCCGGAAATAGCGACTGAGGGCAACACAACATCCCCAGGAGGAGCCTATGGAGGGGCAGACAGCACGACCCGACCCTGGGCAACAGGGACATAAGTCTGCCCTGGCCGCGCGCCCCTATGACCCGAAACTCGCCCACTGCCGCCATAGCAGGAAAAGAGACTACCTTGCGAGTGGGCTGACCCTCGACAGGATCAGGGTAGAGCTATTACTCTAGCTCCAGGCAACACTGCAGCAACGGCCGGTAGCTGCGTCCTTCTTGAGACGGCCTGCAGCCACTCACCCCATCTTCAGGAGACAGCTGGTAGCCGCTCCCGCCTTTGTATTGAGATGGCTTGTAGCCACTCCAAAGGTGTCCTTGAGATGGCCAGTAGCCACCCACCCCTTCTTCAGGAGACGGCCAGTAGCTGCTCCCACTTTCGTCTTGAGACGGCCGGTAGCCGCTCACCCTTCCTTCGGGAGACGGCCAGTAGCCACTCCCGCCTTCGTACTGAGACAGCTGTTAGCCTCTCCGAAGGTGCCCTTGAGACGGCCAGTAGCCTCTCACCCCTCATTCAGGAGATGGCCGGTAGCCGCTCACCCCTCCTTCAGGAGACGGCCGGTAGCTGCTCCCCCACACAGGCCACAGCCAGTACCTGGGCCCTACGGCAGGAGGCGGCCAGCAGCCACTCCTCTGTCAGGTGCTGCCATACCCCCAAGACGTGATATCCTCCAGGAGGAGGGTCCTAGTCCCGAGGACCTGTAGAGAGGCCCTGTGCTATCCTCAGGGTTGTACTCTGCCCAGCCAGCTCCAGAGGGACCCTACCTGACAGACTCCAATGATGACAGATGCCGCAGCTCACTCCTGACAGAGTCCCCGACGGCAGGAGGCTGCAGTCACTGGGACCCCGCCAATGCCCCCAGGACCCCTGGGTGAGGCCTCTCCCCACCCCGACGCCAATGACCCTCGTCCTCCATCAGGTGTCTGAGCGCGCATCTCAGGGAGCTGTTCAGCCGCAGGCCTGAGGGCCACACTCCAACCCCCAGCCCTGACAGTGCAAGGCCCTTTGCCACCCATAGCCCTGGACGAGAGAGGACGCCACTGTGAGTGATTCTGTGGCCGCTGGATACAGAGGCCACAGGCGGGACTCAGCCCCCATCAGGAGTCGGACCGCCCCACTAACCACGCCACCACCCCACCGACAGTGAGTGACAGTGAATAGTGCAGTGACAGTGTGATAGTGACTAGAGTATCGGGTAGGCGATATCCAATAGAATATAAGTCCAAGGTCTATTAATTTGTGCTAATCAAGATCCTGGCAAACGGTGACACAGTGAGAGTAAGAAGAGAGATTTAATAGAAGTGCAATGATTTCAGTAAACATCAGACTCTGCCTTTATAATGTAATTCCTCTGCACTACAAGACTAGTGTAATACTTGCCCAGCCTAAGTACAGCTTCTATTTCCCTCCAATTGACAGCGAGCTATTCCCCCTGGCCGAAATACTACGAACACTATTTATCGTGCCATTCACCTGCTATCCTGAGCTACTGACCAAATAGTATCCTGCGTGATAGTACAATACCAGTATATGACTTTTAATTACCCAGACTCCTGTTGTTGTGACATCTACCTGTTCTACAAATAGAATTAGTCAATACACGTGTAAGGTTGTTGCCTTGAGTTTTTGTGTCCTGCCTCTCTCTTGTTTGACTAAGCTTCGGTCTAGAAAGAACCCAGCTGCATACTAGGCGTTCAAGGGACGGGAAGCTGACCCTTAAACACCTAGCATATCTCTCTCTCTCTCTCTCTCTCTCTCTCTCTCTCTCTCTCTCTCTCTCTCTCTCTCTCTCTCTCTCTCTCTCTCTCTCTCTCTCTCTCTCTCTCTCTCTCTCTCTCTCTCTCTCTCTCTCTCTCTCTCTCTCTCTCTCTCTCTCTCTCTCTCTCTCTCTCTCTCTCTCTCTCTCTCTCTCTCTCTCTCTCTCTCTCTCTCTCTCTCTCTCTCTCTCTCTCTCTCTCTCTATATATATATATATATATATATATATATATATATATATATATATATATATATATAGATATATATATAGATATATATATATATATATATATATATATATATATATATATATATATATATATATATATATATATATATATATATATATATATATATATATATATATATATATATATATATATATATATATATATATATATATATATATATATATATATATATATATATATATTGTTACGGAACAGAGAAAGATAATGTACACTTTAAGTGAGAATACTAATAATCACTACTGTCCCGTAAAGTTCCAGGTTCAAACAAAAGAGTTAGGTAAAATTACAAGTTAAAGTTTAATGCATAAACTAACAACAAAACATTCAGGACTCATAAGGATAATGTAATGGCAAATAAACAGGTTAAATATATGGTTAACTGCAATAGCCTCTGTTAACACGAAATTAGCGAAAGTAAATTTATCTAAGTCAGCCCTGATATAATGAAAATACACCAGGTAATGCTCAGTTAATGCAAGATAAATTATTACAGATACAAACTATTATAAAAAATGACTGACATAAAACCCAACATTAATCAAAAACCTCACTAGGCCTAAGAATTAACCTTATGCTACACAGTACAAGAAAAAATACAACAGTTATACTCAAATTACACACAGCTGCTAGATGTTTGGAGATTTCTTGAGCACTCACAATAATAATATCTGTACAGGGGAGGACAGAGATGTGAACAAAATGAGGAGCAGATCTAAGTGGCAATGATGCAAAGACTGAGCTCATTATATAGGGGCCAGCAGAGCTTGATACAACTTGTAAGAAGGACGCGCAAATGAAGCCATGGGGACAAAGAGCTGAAAATCCCGCACTGAACAACAGAAAGGACGACTTACTCTACTATAACGGTAGAAGGGGGGGACTGAGGCAGAACACGCTCGTGATCAAACATGCAGCATACTGTGCGTTAAAATTACACAAAGGATGATGAAATCATAGGCTATGTAACACCTCCCCACAAAGAAAAAAAGAAATTTACAAAGGAAATTTCTTATTACTCTAAAACAATCTGTATATGGCATTACAGACCATGCAAAGGTCTTTCCTAATGTTACAAAAAATGAGATCTCCCTAGCACGTTCAGTCATAGGTACTTGCCAGTATCCCTTTAACAAATCAAACTTACTTATGTACCTAGCCTTTCCGATCTTGTCTATGCAATCTTCCACACGAGGGAGAGGGTAAGTGTCGGTTTTGGTTATCTGATTAACACGTCTGTAGTCAATGCAAAGCCTCTGTGACCCACCTGGCTTAGGGACTAGAGTGACAGGAGAACTCCACTCGCTCTGACAGGGCTCAATCATCTTGTGGTCCAGCAGGTAGTCAAGCTCCTTCTGGATGAGAGGAACTTTCGCTGGGTTCACACGGTAAGGAGGCAATTTAATTGGCTTTGCGTCTCCAACATCGACATCATGCATCAACACAGTAGTTCTTCCTGGAGTGGCACGGAACACTTGCGGGTACTCCTGCAGTAATGCCGAAAACTCCTGCCTTTCCTTGGGAGGTAGATGAGAAAGCTTAGTCTGGAGATCATTCATGATATCAGGATTCTTCCCCAAACTATCACTCAGGCTCATACTGCATGGGAGAGCTTCACTTGCAGACTCGGGTGGAACAGCTACAGTGCAGACTGGATTATTTTCGTCCCACCTGTGATATAACTTTAGCATGTTGATGTGACATAGTTGCTTGTTCTTTCTACGATCTGGTGTGGCGATGACATAGTTGACATCACTGAGTTTCTTCTCCACGAAATAAGGACCACTAAACGTGGCTTGAAGAGGTTGCCCATGAACTGGTAGCAGAATCAAAACCCGATCTCCTGGCTGAAAGTGGCGTAACCTGGACTTCTTATCATACCAAGTCTTCATCTTCTCCTGAGCAGCTCCTAAATTCTCTCTCGCCAGCTGTAAAGCAGTGGACAGCCGTTCTTTGAACTTCATCACATACTCCAGCAGGTTGACGTCATCTTCCTCCGACAGCCAGCATTCCTTGAGTAGCTTAAGGGGTCCTCTTACTTCATGGCCAAACAGTAGTTCAAAAGGTGAGAAGCCCAGTGATTCATTTGGAGATTCTCTTGCGGCAAATACAACAAATGGAAGACCTTTGTCCCAGTCTTTCTGATGTTCCAAACAGTATTTCTTAAGCATCGATTTGAGTGTTTGATGATATCTCTCCAACGCTCCTTGGGTCTGGGGATGGTAAGCTGAAGACGTGATCTGGGTGATGCCCAACTCTTTCAGAGACTGCTTGAAAACATTTGACATGAAATTACTTCCCCGGTCTGACTGTACCTCCTTGGGCAGACCAAACTTTGTGAAGAACCCTAGCATTTCCTTAACCACGTTCTTTGCTGAGATATTTCTAAGTGGAATGGCTTCAGGATAACGAGTAGCCATATCAATCAGGGTCAACACATAAGAAAATCCTGAAGAAGTCTTAGGAAGAGGGCCCACAATATCCACCAACACACGGGTGAAAGGCGCCTCAAAAGGAGGAATGGGAACTAGAGGTGCAACCTTTTTCGGTCTGATTACACTTCCCCACAACTTGACAGGTGTGACAAGACTTACAATACCAGGAAACATCCCTGAAGATACCTGGCCAGTAGAAGTGTTTCAAAATGCGTGCCACAGTCTTCCTCACTCCAAGGTGTCCTGCCAAACTGGAATCATGAGCCACTCTAATGATATCCTGCCTACAAACACGAGGGATGACAACTTGATGTACAACCTCCCATTCACAGTCGGCTGATGCTGTTGGGGGTCTCCACTTCCTCATAAGTACTCCTGACTTTACATAATAACAAGTAGAAGCACCGGCTGACTCTTCTTCACTGTAAGCAGAGTTAGCTAGACCTTTCAACTCAGGGTCAGCAACCTGCAACTCAACCAACTCTTGACGAGACAAATTACCAACACTACGGGGTACTGCCTCATCTGGTGAGTGGTCCAAATTAGCAAGGAAAGTGTCAGCTAGGATAACATCATCATCATCATTATCCTCTAAATCACCAGTAACTTTAGACTTAGCCCTAGTGACAGCACATGCAGGGAACACATCAGGGACATCACAATCCTGGGTCGCAGCCACTGGCTTACTAGACAACTGAGGAGCTGGACACACTTGACTTCCACCAATATCATTTCCAAGTAAGAAAGTTACACCTGACATTGGGAGTGTCTCAACCAACCCAACCATAACGGAACCATTAACAAAACCAGACTCTAAATTCACTCTGCACAGAGGGACAGAGAAGTAATTATTCCCTACACCTTGTAAGATTACAGTTTCATCAGAGGAATTAACATTAGAGCCTAGAACACTGGTCAGCATAAGGGATTGGCAAGCACCTGCATCACGATATATTTTAACTGATTTCCTGTCATTACTGTCCAGAGGACTGACAAAACCATCAGACAGGAAATTAGCACATGAACTCTTGAGAGTGTCACCCACGTTACTACTCAAAAGAAGAGCTCCATCATGAGAATTTAAGTTACCCCTCAAAGCAGGTTCAGTTAACTCAGTTAAAGAATTCTGGGAACTCTCAAGAGTGGACACTAGACCAATTGACTGAATATTTAAAGACTCCTTTTTGTTCACATCACGCTGTCTCCTGAAACATCTCTCCGTAGTATGACCAAACTTACTACAATAAGTACATTTACTTTTCCGAAATCTAGAGGTGAAGCTGGTATTTACTTCCTGAGAAACATCATCCTTATTCTCGTTCCTGTTACCTGTACTCTGAGTAGAGGCAACGTACTTACTCTCAGCTTTCCCTTTTTCTCTAGAATATCTCTTGTGAGTGAGAACATATTCATCAGCTAAAACTGCAGCATCAGACAAATTATCTATTCTTCTCTCATCAAGATATAGGCTTACATCTTTACTAATACACCTTTTGAAGTCCTCCAGCAAAATCATCTGCTTAAATTTGTCAAAATCAGAATCCACATTCTTAGAATTTAACCACTGCTCTAACAGATCTTCTTTGATTTTTGCATACTCAACATGGGATTGCTTATCTTGCTTGTAAGTTGTCCTAAATTTTACTCTATAGGCTTCAGGAACAAGCTCATAGGCCTTAAGAATCAAGCTCTTAACTACATCATAATTATCAGATTGATCCCGAGGCAAAGATGCAAAAGTTACTTGAGCTTTACCGGTGAGAACAGTTTGAAGGAGTACTGGCCAATTCTGTTTGGGCCAATTAAAACCTGTAGCTACCCTCTCAAACAACTGAAAATACTTTGTTAAATCAGATTCATTAAAAGGAGGGACAAGTTTAACATTTTTAGCCACATCAAAATCATCAGAGCTAGACGATCCAGTTCCACCTTGTTTCATGCGATACTCATGGTCTGCCTGAATCCTAGTAATTTCAACTTGTGCCTCAGCCTATTTAGAACAGGCCTGAAATTCAGCTTCCTTAGCACGAGACTCCTGCAGGGCTAGCTGTAACTTAGCTAATTCAATCTGCGTTTGCTCATTTCGAGGAGTTACATTAAACAAGCTTTCATTAATCATGTCAACAATTTGATCTTTAGAATGATGAGAGCGAACAGCAATTTCCAATTGTTGAGCAACAAGCTTAAGTTCATTCTTTGTTCTGTTTTCTACATCACACACTGTTTGCACATTTGACAAAAAATCTTTGGCTTCATCAAGTGTAGTAATAGTAGACATCATGAATAAGTAACAGTCACAAAATATTGAGCAATATCCTTATGATAATATCCTGAATATCCTGATAAGAAGTCGCCAAATTTATGTTACGGAACAGAGGAAGATAATGTACACTTTAAGTGAGAATACTAATAATCACTACTGTCCCGTAAAGTTCCAGGTTCAAACAAAAGAGTTAGGTAAAATTACAAGTTAAAGTTTAATGCTTAAACTAACAACAAAACATTCAGGATTCATAAGGATAATGTAATGGCAAATAAACAGGTTAAATATATGGTTAACTGCAATAGCCTCTGTTAACACGAAATTAGCTAGAGTAAATTTATCTAAGTCAGCCCTGATAAAATGAAAATACACCAGGTAATGCTCAGTTAATGAAAGATAAATTATTACAGATACAAACTATTATCAAAAATGACTGACATAAAACCCAACATTAATAAAAAACCTCACTAGGCCTAAGAATTAACCTTATGCTACACAGTACAAGAAAAAATACAACAGTTATACTCAAATTACACACAGCTGCTAGATGTTTGGAGATTTCTTGAGCACTCACAATAATAATATCTGTACAGGGGAGGACAGAGATGTGAACAAAATGAGGAGCAGATCTAAGTGGCAATGATGCAGAGACTGAGCTCATTATATAGGGGCCAGCAGAGCTTGATACAACTTGTAAGAAGGACGCGCAAATGAAGCCATGGGGACAAAGAGTTGACAATCCCGCACTGAACAACAGAAAGGACGACTTACTCTACTATAACGGTAGAAGGGGGGGACTGAGGCAGAACACGCTCGTGATCAAACATGCAGCATACTGTGCGTTAAAATTACACAAAGGATGATGAAATCATAGGCTATGTAACAATATATATATATATATATATATATATATATATATATATATTTATATATATATATATATATATATATATATATATATATATATATATAGCATCTTTATTATTAATCCAAACGTTTCGGAGACACAATCTCCATCATCAATGGATCAAAAAGTTTAAAAGACAACAATCATCGATCAATGTCAGGAGAAATAAAAAACCTGTGCACAAAACATAGACTTGCATAAAAAAGAAAAAAAAGAGGGAAGCAATATAAAATGGGGTAAAGCATAAAAGTACCATGTTTAATCCTTGCAAAATCTGAAGATCAGGACAAAGACTAACTTTGCTGAACATATATATTAAAAAATGAAATAAAAGGAGTAGGAGTTGACCTGTTAAAAGTTGTTACTGCGTGAATAGTTGGGTAGCGCTAGTCGAGCTATCGAGACTGGGTCGCATTCTATGAATCAGGATGGATTCGGCAGTGATGAGGTCAGAGTAAGACTGACATGAAGTTAGTATCCGAAAATCTGCAGAAGAGAAAGGGTGATCAGAAAGGTGAGAGTGCTGTCTAATAGAAGAATAAGAGGGTTTAGAGAGGAACCTTCCAGTCCTAGTGGATTTACCTTGGTGCTCAAGAATTCGGTGGAGCAGCCAACGCGAGGTCGACCCCACGTATCTAGCAGGACAGCTAGAACATGAAAATAAATAAACCACATTGGACCGGAGGTTAGTATGAAGACAAGATGAATGCTTAAGAAAGCTACCTATAGTACTCTTGTTTGTTAAGATTATCTTAAAATCAATTTGTGGATTACAATCACGGAAAAGTTTGTTTAGTGTTTTCCTAATTTCGTAACTTAATGAACCTAAGTATGGGACCTTGATATACAGACACTCCTTATCTACATACATTGTGAACAGGCCTGATTGAGGAGAACTTTTAATTTAAAAACCTGCTTAATAGTTTCTCGAAAACACTGATGGGGTACTTATTATTGGCAAAATAGGTTCTTAAGAAACAAATTTCGGAGTGGAAAGTAAGCCAGGAGGAGCAACAACTGTACGCTCTGTTGAACAACGTAGTAATACTGTTGATCTTGAAACCGTACGGGATGTAACTGAGGAAGTTTGTGCCTAGGCCAGCGAAAGTAGGCTTCCGGTAAACACTCGTGGATAAATGAGAGGGGTGATTGTTAACTAGAATGTCCAGGAACGGAAGGCGTTTATCTTTTTCAGTTTCACGAGTGAATTTTATGTTAGGATGTTGGGAGTTTATATAATCCATAAACTTATGAATATCAGCAGGGTTTTTAAATATAATGAAAGTATCGTCCATGTACCTTCGGTAAAAGATGGGTTTAAAATCAATGGGACAATTATTAAGCCAAGTTTGTTCATGGTGGCAAAGAAAAGCATTAGCATATGAAGGACCCAGCGGCGACCCCATCGCCACTCCATCTGTTTGAGTAAACAGTTTTCCATTAAATGTAAACAGGGATTGGTGGGTTGCTATCTCCAACAGGTTGTAAAATGATTTTCTGTCCAAGCCAACTGAAGTAAGAGTAGAAATACTGGTGTTATCTGTGATGATCCGAGTGGTTTCATGCAAGGGAACATTCGTGAAAAGGGATTCTACATCAAAGCTAGCCAGGGTGACAGGGTGATCAAATCTCAGAGAAGTGACTTCCTTGACAAACTCTGCAGAATTTGAACCGTATATTTATTTGTACATAGGGAACTGATCAGGGGAACCAAAATTTTTGCTGTGTTATAACTGAAGGTACCAATAGATGAAATGATGGGTCTTAAAGGCGTGTTAGGTTTATGAACTTTGGGGAGACCATAGAGATAACCAGGAACTGAGCCAGAAGCATACAGACTATTAGTCGTACTAACACCTACTTTATCTTTAATACCTCGCAGTAATCTATTTAGTTTGTCTTCATGTTTTAGGATGGCAGATGGAATATCAGAACTGATGACCTTAAATTTAGAGGTATCACTAAGAATATGATTAAGCTTTAATACATAATCATCCTTGTTCATGATAACTACGCCCTTTCCTTTGTCAGGACGAGTAATAATTATGCCGTCAGCATTTTGGAGAGATTTCAAAATCTTACAATATCCATAGTCCTCTTTTTGTTCTTTGAGATGTGCAGAGTGCTGTCTCAAAGAATTTTTAGCTAAAGCAGATACATTATGCCACACGTAAGTCCAGTCTTGTTTGTAAAGGTTGCATTTCTTTAAAACTGAACATAATCTCTCAAAAGGTAAAAAGAACTTAACATAGTTCAAACGAACAGGAGGGAGAGCAAAATCCAAGCCTAACGACAAAACATCCTTCTCTTCCTTAGTCAAAGACCTTGAAGAGAGGTTAAAAATGACTTTACCTATATCAACTGAACTATTGATGTCAATTCCTAACCCCCTAAGCTTACGTGAATGTGTAGCTACAATCTTATTGATATTTTTCTTCACAAAACATTCAGTGATTACACTGAGACATTTGAAATCAAAATATGAAACAAGGTTTTTTAGCCGATATTTCAATGCATCAATTTCTCTATTAAGTTTAAGCAGTTTGTTCTTCTGCTTTCTTATTTCAACATCCAAAAGGTGAAAGAGCCAAGATCTATATGTTGATGTGGCATAAAACCTTGAATCATGTAATTTAAATCTAATGAAATTCGGCACTTGGCCATAATCCCTACATGTCTTTAAAAAAATGAGGTCCCTTTCCACCTTCTTGACCTTGAATGCTGTCTTCTCAGTGCTCCTATAGCATCGCAGTGTGGGTTGGCCATATCTTGTTAATAAAATATCCGCAATAGATCTTCCTCTTGGGAACCTTAGTCTTGTCAGGAAAAGTAGTACCAACGTTGTGATGTACAGCATCTTTATTATTAATCCAAACGTTTCGGAGACAATCTCCATCATCAGTGGATCAAAAAGTTACGAAATTAGGAAAAAACTAAAACTTCTCCTTGATTGATATCCACAAATTGATTTTAAGATAATCTTAACAAACAAGAGTACTATAGGTAGCTTTCTTAAGCATTCATCTTGTCTTCATACTAACCTCCGGTCCAATGTGGTTTATTTATTTTCATGTTCTAGCTGTCCTGCTAGATACGTGGGGTCGACCTCGCGTTGGCTGCTCCACCGAATTCTTGAGCACCAAGGTAAATCCACTAGGACTGGAAGGTTCCTCTCTAAACCCTCTTATTCTTCTATTAGACAGCACTCTCACCTTTCTGATCACCCTTTCTCTTCTGCAGATTTTCGGATACTAACTTCATGTCAGTCTTACTCTGACCTCATCACTGCCGAATCCATCCTGATTCATAGAATGCGACCCAGTCTCAATAGCTCGACTAGCGCTACCCAACTATTCACGCAGTAACAACTTTTAACAGGTCAACTCCTACTCCTTTTATTTCATTTTTTAATATATATGTTCAGCAAAGTTAGTCTTTGTCCTGATCTTCAGATTTTGCAAAGGATTAAACATGGTACTTTTATGCTTTACCCCATTTTATATTGCTTCCCTCTTTTTTTTCTTTTTTATGCAAGTCTATGTTTTGTGCACAGGTTTTTTATTTCTCCTGACATTGATCGATGATTGTTGTCTTTTAAACTTTTTGATCCACTGATGATGGAGATTGTGTCTCCGAAACGTTTGGATTAATAATAAAGATGCTGTACATCACAACGTTGGTACTACTTTAACTGACAAGACTAAGGTTCCCAAGAGGAAGATCTATTGCGGATATATATGTATATATATATATACATCTCTCTCTCTCTCTCTCTCTTTATATATATATATATATATATATATATATATATATATATATATATATATATATATATATATGTATGTATATGTACACAACACCAATTCTCTGGCACTCTTGGTTCCCGAGCCTTGCCGGATGAACCGTTTTACTGGACTAATCACGGTAACATACAGTATGTCACATAAAATGATTGAACAGGGATCAATGAATTTCTCTAATAATGATTCAGCATTACATTTCTGACCCACTATCCTTCAGTGTAATCACTCTCGTATTTTAAGTTATTTGTGGATCATCTGAGCTTTGTTCGTTGTTCAACTACCTGACAAGTCCACTTCATCCGAAGCTGTCGAAACTATGGTCGTACCATTCTAAAGTGGAGGTTTGGGTGGGGCACGAACCTCGGTACAGTACTGCCACGTTTTCCATACTCGCGATGCCTCTCTCTCTCTCTCTCTCTCTCTCTCTCTCTCCTGGGGGGATGTGCATCACCCTAGGGAATTTTTTTTCTTTTATGTCTTATAAACTTGTGCTTTCATATCTTTATTTTGTTTTTTATTATATTATTGTTTTACATATGACGCCAGATTACCTCGGTGTTACGGCACCTTTTCATTCAATCATTCTCGCCCTCCTTCCTTCCCTCCCTTCATCTTTCCCTCAGCTTGACAATGCACTCAACACTGCTCCTTGCCTGCCTTCTCTCTCTCTCTCTCTCTCTCTCTCTCTCTCTCTCTCTCTCCTTGGGGAGATGTGCGTCACCCTTGGGAATTTTGTTTCTTTTATGAGTGACTTATAAACTTGTGCTTTCATTTCTTTATTTTGTTTTTATTATATCTAATTATGTTTAAAAATATTATTGTTTTACATATGGCACCAGATGACCTCGTTGTTGTGGCGCCATGATTTGTTTTCATTCAATCACTCTCTCCCTCCTTCCTTCCCTCCCTTCCTTCAACTCTCACTCAGCTGCACACAACACTGACCCTGGTCTGCCTTCCCCCCCCCCTCTCTCTCTCTATCTCGTCTGTGGTATTTTAGGATACATTTTGGTTATTTTCTTTTACGTTATAATGTACATATTGTAAATTTGACTTTATTTCCACACCACCCAGGAGGTTATAGGTCTTGGCGCTTTTTATTTAAGAGGTGTCCCCAAACAGGCCTATTCCTCTATCCCTCACAGATGACCAGGTGGGACTGGGTGTGTGTGTGTGTTGCCGCTCACGAGGGTTTAATGTATATATTTTTTTTTTACTAAGAAACTGGCATATTTTTGCTTATATTCCTGCACATTATCTTATAATCATAATTGTGACATTATTACCAACCCCAGAAATACGGTAACAGCCAATAAAAGTGACTACTTTTATTTAAGCACCACTGTAAAATAATTAGGCCACGTTTCTGTATTGCCGTATAAATATTTTACGCATAATCGGTTTACTGTTCTTTCATATATTATAATACACACGTTACCATTATATTCTTATGTGTTTCTCTTATTGTGATGCCTATTACATATATCAGAGCCGTTCACATAGCGGGTATGGAACACGTGGCACCACTGTACAGAGGTTCGTGACCCACCTAAACCGCCATTTAAGATTGGTACCACCATAGAGACATTATAGAAGGGTCCTTCTGTAGGGTATCTAGTCAAAACCATTTCATCATCGTTCGATCATGTGCAGTATTCTTATCATCATTCATAACTTTTTTAATGCTTCTATGCATCTTCCAATCAGTCCACATAGAATTTCAGTATTTTTCCCCTTTGCTTCTTTATATCATAAGCACTTGACGAACCAACGGCATATGTCACACAACTTCTGCATGGGACACCACGGGACTTTTTTTTTTTTCTTCAACAGTTCTACCTCACCCTGCATTGTTTATTTATTTATTTATTTATTTTTGCTCAAGAAAAATATCTTACAAAATTAAATCTTCCAAAACAGCTGTTAATAGACCGTTGTGACCACTGACCCGGCATGTGAGTGAAAATACCCGTGAAGATACGGGCGACCAGTTCGTAAGTCACTGGGAAGCTACGTATTTTTTGCTATGGTAACGGCGTGACTTGTGACTGGCTCCCACATGCAAATAACCCCGAAACTTAACAACGTTTTATTCACTCCTGACTCACTTATAAAGTGTCTTAGTAGATACCAGTGTTGAAAATGACCTTTTGATTTGACAGGGGTAGTCAGTAAGAATAAACCTAAATGGTGATATAGTATTTATAGGTAAACTTTACCAAAAGAACGTAAAACATGATGAGAAGTGTAGTATTCGCAACAGAAACTAATTGTTAGAAACGGTTAATTGTAAAAATTTCGTATTCACAGACAAAATACATTGACAGTGCTGGCTCACCATGAGAGATGAGGGTAGTATGGTTCACGATCGAGAGTAGCAGTCAATGCAAATATTGCTGATCCAATCCCTCTAGTCTTTTTAGAGGTTATTATTCTCCTACTGGGCAAAAAAAAAGGGAGATTAAACTTATGGGTCCTGAACCAATTAACGTTTACTCCCATTTGTTGCTCTGTTTGGTTATTGAGGGGTTTCGTCATTAGGGTAGCTTGACGATCAAGGTGGTATGACTGTATAGGAACAGACTGGTGTTTACGCTTGACACCACCGTTGATACTTGCATCTTTTTCAGCAATACCTAGGGTTAAGTGTAAGTAAACTGAAATAAGCACAAGAAGCAGTGCCGGACACAGCAAACCCGTCCCCGGCAGTCATTTTAGTGTTGATGTATTAACACAACAGAATATCTAGTCAAAGATGTCACATATCAAATTTGGAGTAAATCTGCTGAAAACTAACAATTTTGTGCCCATTTAAATTTTAGGTCCGACCCACATGGCACTGATCCCCTTACTGCTAACTGGGGATGACCCCACCTGATGTAATGGGACATGTTATAAGATGCAGATTTGAAAGATTCAACTTTAGGTTTTGGTTTCATGTAGATATGACAAATTTTAAAGGCGTTATGGCGAAAAGACGATGTTTACATTTTACATTTTGGGAGTCAACAGTTTGGGTCTTGGTCCAATTTAGCCCCAAATTTAACCAGGTGATCAGAAGGTCATAGCCCATCATCATTGTAATTTTAGTCAAAATCACACCAGTAGTTTTCGCACAAAGGTGTTAACAGACGGACAGACAGACAGAGACAGACAGACAGTCAAACAGACAAACCGAGTGAAAACAACACCCGTCCCCAGCCCCTCTGGGCCGGGGACGGGTAATCAGACAAAATACAAGGATCGTCACCAACACATGCAATGCAAGCAGTCCAAGAGATCACTCGCTACACTCAACACTGTCTGAGGCCGCCCGGTAAACTAGTCTTGCGGCCGTGGGAATTTCAAGTGCCCATTCGTAATTTTGTTCATCCGATGCCGACATAATGGTGTTGTACCTGTATATATATATATATATATATATATACCCTCCAGGATAATAAACTTTGTGAGTGTTCACCCGGCCACGTACTGCATTGGTGGACACCAGGGGTGCTGTGGTTGAACCAGTGTCGCTTACTGTAAAGTATGCTTGCACCCAGTCGGCTTGCGCGGGCCGATTACACTTGGTTCATAGACTACACAAACATCCAAAGCCACTCCAACACTACAATTAAACTAACAAGCACTTCTCACCCTACATACAATCTCTACTAGACAGTCTAAGCCACTTGGTAGAGATACATTGGCTGTATCGTCCCGACTTCAGTTGGGATAGGCCGGTCCTGCAGTGGATACTCAAAAGGCTAATGATGATGATGATGATGATACATATATATATATATATATATATATATATATATGTACCTGATAGGTGTTAGGGACGTGGATGATGGTGTGGGGTCCCGTGAAGCGCAGCGCGAGTTTGTGGGGGGTGGGGAGCTGGGCTGTCATAACCGTGTCACCCGGCCTATAGGGGTTGGAGGTGGTGTCGGGGCGAAGGTCCAGGTTGTTTTGGAGGTGGGTCAGGTGGCGTTTGAGATGGTGTTACGGGTCTGTTGTGGGGGTTGAGGTGAGGGGTTGCAAATGCTGCCGAAGGGGCAGGAGGAGGGGTGTTTCCCTGAACACCCATTCATATGGTGAACTTCTGTCCTCTCAGGGACAGGAGTTGATGCCCTATTGCACAATTTTTAAATAAGTGGGCCAGTCGTCGTCTTTGGTGGCTTCTGTCTGAATGTGGAGCTGATTCATCAGTGTGCGATGGCTCCGTTCGCATATGACATTTCCTTCGGGCCAGTAAGGGGATGAGTGGGAGATGTTATAACTGAAGACATGGGCCAGCTCCTCCCAGATCTTACTGGTGAACTTGGGTGCATTATCTGAGTGGATCGCTTGCGGGATGCCAAAGTACGGGAACACGTGCCAAATTAGGGCGTCAGTCACTGCAACAGTGTGGTGTTTCTTTGCTGTGCAAGACACGACGAATTTGGAGTACGTGTTGATGAAAGTGATCAAGTACCTATAGCCGGATTTTGGAGGTACGGGTCCCACAATGTTGATCACCAACAGCTGCCAAGGCTTGTGGGCGGTAATATGGACCGATGGACCTGTAGTAAGAGTGATGTCTTTTCTGAGGGCGCACGCGTGGCAGGTTTGGAAAACTTCCTTGGCAAGGGCGGAAGGACTTGGCACCCAGTAGGTGTCATTGAAGACCTGTAGTAGTTTTTTTGTGCCCAGGTGAATGCCGTTGTGGGTGTGCAGGTGTCGTAGGGCATCGAGGGCAGTGTTGGGGGCTAGGAGGATTTGCCCTGATGGGGTAAGTAGGTGGTAGCCCTGGCGATGCAGTTTCTCGAAAAGGTGCTGGGGGATCCAGGGGGGTCGCTCTTCATGATGCCACTGCTGGAGGAGGTCTGGCTCCGGCTGGGCGGCGTGGATGGGGAGCCGAGCCTTGCCCCCCTCCCCCCCAGCTCCCCCTCCTCCCTACCCATCCCTGACCATCTCTCCCCACACCAATCAGACACCCTCCACTGCCTTCTGGATTTCAAGGACCTGTTCGTGGCGGGTCCCGCCGACATTGGACATACCACCTACCTCGCTCACGAGATCCACACGACAGGTCCACTGATCCACCAGCCATCCCAACAGAAGAATCCCAAGCAATGGGATAAAGAAGACACCAGGTTCAGGAAATGATCAAGGCCGGAGTCATTTCCCCTTCCACCAGCCCCTGGTCCTCCCCCATCTTACTCGTGAAGAAGAAGGATGGCACCATGAGGTTCTGTGTTGATTATTGCCGGCTCAATGATGTGACCATCAAGGACACAACCCCACTCCCCACGATAGACAACTCCCTCGATTCCCTATATGGCGCCTCCTGGTTCTCCACCCTTGATCTCCAGTCAGGGTATTGGCAGGTACCAGTGTGACCAGAAGATAGAGGCAAAACCGCTTTCTCTACCAGCAACGGAAAGCACTACGAGTTTAACGTCCTACCCTTCAGCCTTTGTAATGCCCCTGCCATTTTCTCACGATTAATGGAGTCTGTCCTCAGTGGCCTCACCTGGGAGTTCTGTTTGACCTACTTCAATGACATTATTGTGTTCAGCAGGACCTGGGCTGACCACCTCCGTCGCCTCCGAAAAGTCTTTTCTTGCATCTGACAGGCTGGCCTCAAACTACGGCCCTCCAAGTGCATCCTAGCCGCCAGAACCATCTCCTTCCTGGGGCATGTCATCTCCCAGGATGGCATCTCCCCCAGTCCAGACAAGCTCCATACCATCGTGGACATCCCCCCTCCACAAGACGTCCACGGAGTCCAGGCCTTCCTCGGCCTGACCTCCTATTACCGATGCTTCGTGAAGGGATTCGCCCACATTGCCAAGCCACTCTGCAACCTTACTTGGAAGGGAGAACCTTTTATCTGGACGGATGAAAGACGAGCTGCCTTCCAACAACTAAAGGACAAGCTCGTCTCAGCCCCAATCATGATCTTCCCTGATTACTCCCTTCCATTCTGTCTCTACACCAACATCTCCTTGATAGCTATAGGCGCTGTGCTAGCCCAAGTCCAAGAGGGCTGCGAACACATCATCACCTGTGCCAGCCGCACCATCAATCAGGCAGAGAAAAACTGCTGCCACAAAGAGGGAATGCCTGGACATTGTCTGGGCTTTAGAACACTTCCGGGTGTACCTATTGGGGATCCAAGTTACCATCATTACCGACCACCAGTCCCTCCAATGGCTGTGGCAGTCCGACATACAGAATGCTCAGCTCATCAGATGGCGCGAAACAGTGGAGGACTTTAACTACAAGATCTTCTACCGCCCCGGCAAACTTCACACAAATGCGGATGCTCACTCCCGGCTCCCCATCAACGCCGTACAGCCTGAGCCCGATCTCCTCCGACAGTGGCAACATAAAGAACGACCCCCTTGGATCCCCCAGCATCTCTTCCAAAAATTACACAACCAGGGCAAACACCTCTTCACCCCATCGGGGCATATCGTCCTCACCCCCAACACCACCCTAGTCGCCCTCCGACACCTAAACACCGACAGTGGGATCCACCTAGGCATAAAGAAGCTCCTGCAGATTTTCAATGACGCATATTGGACCCCTAATCCATCCACCCTAGCCAAGGACATTATCCAGTCCTGCCGGGCATGCACCTTAGGGAATGACATCACCTGCACTGCCGGCCTGTCAGGCCACATCACTGGCCACAAGCCCTGGCAGTTACTATTGATTGATATAGTGGGGCCCCTGCCACCAAAATCAGGCTATCGGTATGTCATCACTTTTGTCGACACGTACTCTAAATTCAACGTTGCCTGCCCAGCGAAGGAACATCACGCCATTGCAGTTGCCAACGCATTGATCTGTCATGTCTTCCCGTATGTTGGCATCCCACAGGCTATCCACTCTGGCAACACTCCGGAGTTCACCAGTAAAATCTGGCAGGAGTTAGCCCAAATCTTCGGGTATCACATCTCCCACTCATCCCCCTACTGGCCACAGGGCAACACCATCTGTGAATGAAGCCATCGTACCTTGATGAACCAGCTCCGCACCTGGATAGAAGAAACAAGAAACAAAGAACGATGACTGGCATGCACACATCAAGATCGTGCAATGAGGTATAAACTCTTGCCCACGAGAGGATGGCATCTCGCCTTGCAAACGTGTGTTTGAGGAAGCGCCTCTTCTCCTACAAATGTGGCAACACCCACAACCCCCTGCCACATCCCTCACCTCTGACCCCCTTCACCATCTCAAAAGGCAGCTTTCTCACTTACTATGTAACTTAGACCTCCAACTTGACATCGCCTCCAACCCGTACTAGCCAGGTGACAACGTCATGATAGCACAGCTCCCTACACCCTACAAGCTTGCACCTCACTTCATAGGACCCATACACTATCACCAGCATCCCCAACCCCTACCAAGTGACAGTTGATTATCACAACACGCTCCGCACACTCAGGAATCGCCATGTGCACCCATTCCGTGCCCTTGCTTCCCCAAACCCCACCCAGCACCCCACGCCACCCACCAAGTCAGCCCCAACTCCCCCTACCTCCTATGACTGCTACATATCCCCCTTGCCTTTACTCTCCGCCTCCCCCTCCCCGTCCTTTCCCACCCCTTCCCCAGTCACGCCGCATCACACCTCACCTGAAGACTCGTCGATGCCGCAAATTCCCGACCTCTCCCCCACCCCTTCCCTGCTGTCCTCCTCGTCTCCCACACCCACCACCACATGTCATGCCCACACACCAACTTCTCCTTCACCCACCCAAACTTCACCCCACCCACAGTCCATCACCATCCCCAGCCCTGTTGCCACCCCTCCACCCCCACGCACCCCACCTACCTCCCCATCCCCCATGCACACCACCACATGTCCTGCCCATGCACCAATCTCCTCCACCCACCCACAGTTCGCCTCGCCCACTGCCCATCACCACTCCCAGCCCTATTGCCACACCCCCACGCACCCCGCCAACCTCCACACCATCCCCAACTCCCCCACACCACCCACAGGCACCCAACTCACCACCCACACCCACCCTAAAAACCACCATCACACGCCCACCCGCATGATATGCCCCCAACCCTACACCACCCACCTCACTGCAAAACCACACTCCTTCTCCTAACATGAGTCCCATCACACTCATGCTACACCAAGCACAAATCCCAGCCACCACCACTACCCAGAGACACCACACCGCATTGCCCCATCATAAAACCCCACTCTCCTTGGCGATCTCCAGCATTCAGCACAGCTCTCTACAGGAGATAAGACCTACCAACATGAGAATCCAACAAGCCACATGGGCACCGCCCATTGGACACAAACGTCACGTCCATGGCCCCCTCCACCTCCTGCGACTCCTCTGCACACCATCGACCCGTCCACCCTCTTCATCACCTGCGACACCCAAATGGACAAAAACCCGACCACCACAGCATGGAACACCCTCCTTCAACATCTCCAACCTGTGCACCACACCGACAACACCAAAGTCTATCACCTCCGGTCACGGGGATGTGACTTTTTCCCCAATGACGGTGGTAAAATGCTGGAAATAGTTACTGAGGGCAGCACAACACCCCCAGGAGGAGACTACGGAGGGGCAGACAGAGCCCGACCCGACTCCGGGCAACAGGGACATAAGTCTGCCTGGGCTGTGTGCCCCTATGACCCGGACCTTGCCTGCTGCCACCATAGCAGGAAACGGAGACTACTTTGCAGGTGAGCTCACCCTCGACAGGATCGGGGAGGTGCTACTTCCTTAGCTCCATGCAGCACCCCAGTGACTGCAAGCAGCCACGCCCTTTGTGAGATGGCCAGTAGCCACTCAGACCTCCCAGAGATGGCTGGTAGCCGCTCAGAAGGCTTCCCAGAGATGGCCTGCAGCCGCTCTACCCTGCAGGAGATGGCCAGCAGCCACTCCCATTTAAGAGTCACGGCCTGTAGCTGGGCTCAGGTGATGGCCAGTAGCAGCACCCTTAAAGGGCTATGCCTGTAGCCGGGCCACACAGCAGGAGACGGCTGGTAGATACTCCCCCATCAGGTGCTGTTATACCCCCCTACAGGAACCAGCGACGGCTGGTAGCCATGCTGAGGAGAGAAGTGTACGTCCCCTCTCCTCCTATAGTTGCCTCAGAGGACAGGACATAGGTGATGGCCGGTAGCTGTGCCTGTCAGCATGAGACGGCCTGCAGCTGCTCCTTATTGGCACGTCGTCCTCTATACGGGGCTTGGGCAATGGCCAGTAGCCACGCCTACAGGCACGTGATGGCCGGTAGCCACACTTTGCCTGCATCCCTATCAGGGAGTCGGGCCTAAGTGACAGCCGGTAGCCGCGCCTACGATGAAGGGATGGCTGGTAGCTGCTCTCGTTTCGTTGCCCATGGGAACCCAGCGACGGCCGGCAGCTGTGCCAGGGAGGAGCACCAGAGCCCCTCGCCCCCTGTGACTCCACTATGAGATGGCGTTCTGCCATCAGACCTGCCAATCAGCAGGGGCACAGATGACCCTACTGTCCACCACCAGTGAGGCATCCTACAGGAGGAAGGCCTCAAGCCTTGAGGACACGTGGAGAGGCCCTGTACTATCTCCAGGGCTATTCTCCACACAGCCGGCTCCAGAGGGACCCTACCTGATGGACTCTGACAGAGGCCAATGCCGCAGCCCACCCCTGACAGGGTCCCCGACAGCAGGAGACTGCAGCCGACGGGCCCCCAAGGCCCCCCCAGGACCCCCGGACGAGACCTCTCTCCACCCCGACACAGACGACACTCGTCCTCCCTCAGGTGCCTGAGTGAGCATTTCAGGAAACTCTTCAGCCCAAGTCCCGAGGGCCGGACCCCAGTTCCCAGCCCCGACAGTGTGGGGCCCTTCATCGCACGCAGCCCCGGACGAGAGAGGACACCCCTACGAGTGATCCCTTGGCTGCAGGATATGGAGGCCCCTAGCAGAGCTCAGCCCCCTTCGGGAGCCGAGCCGTGAGGTCTTCCACTGCCCTCCACCAACGCCGCCACCCTACCGAGTCCCGACAGCGATGACAATGGAAGTGCAGTGACAGTGAAACAGTGATTTAGACCTCAGGCGGTGTGTTAGAATACTAGAGGGAAACTAGACCCAAATTCTACCAGTATTACAGTACTGGAAGTATAGACAAACGGTGAAACAGTGACCTAAGCATCGGGTCGTGTGTTAGAATACTAGAGGGAAACTAAGCTCAAATTCTATCAGTGACACAGGACCGGGAATGTAAACCAACAGTGACAGGGCAAGAGAAGCCGAACAGTGATTACAGTGACTTGAGTGAATGTATAACTCGGCTCTAGCAATATAATACTTCCGGGAGGTAAGACCTATAGCCATGCTACTTATCCCAACCACAGTGTAAATTTCCCTCAAAGCTACAGTGACTGATTCCCCTGCCCAACACCGTAAGTGCTGTTCATTGTGCTATACACTATTATCCTGAATTATCATCTCAACAGTATCCTGCGAGATACTGCTACTCTCATTCTCAGTACATGTTATATAATTGCCTAGATTCCTGTTTGTGACATCTACCTGTTCCACATTTAGAATTTATCAATATATGTGTGAGGTTGTTGCCCTTAGTTTTTGTGCCCTGTATCTCTCTTAGTTTACTAAACTCCAGTCTAGAAAGGGAACCCAGCTGCATACTAGGCGTTCAAGGGACGGGAAGCCAGCCCTTAAACACATTGCATAACAAGAACCTTCCTCTTCCGCTTCTCAGGTGGTAGTGGGGCCATCACCACACACATGAGAATACAGCATAAGAGAGCCACAACCTGAAAGAAGTAGGGGACCACCACTAAAGCAACTGCATTCACAGCCATTCTTGCAAGAAAGTCACTAAGGCAAAACAAAGGCAGGAACTGAGGTGCAGGGTTGTGTTGGTTGGCAAGCAGTACAGCACTGCCATATCGCACCCTACTGTTGCATCTGAGCACAGAGGAAACAAAATGCAGCAAACTGACATCTGTATACAAGGTTCATTTCCAATTGCCCAGGCAAGGGTTAGCACGTGATGGCAACAGCGGATGACCAGCACATCACTGTCTCAAGCAGTGTATGAATAATGCGGCCTGCCAGGCGAGTCGACCATTCAGTAGGGAAGCAGACAGGCACGCATGGGGGGAGGGGTTTTGCACTAACCCCAGACGCCAGGGGACTCCTGTCATTCGGTGTAGAGGTGGATGGGTGCTTTTACTTTACATTTACTAATGGCTTGTGTGTTACACGCGTGGTGGCCACCGGGAATCCTCAGCCAGGAAAAACACTCACCCTGTCATTTTAAAAATAACCATAGAATTTTCTCGAAAATATGCTCCATGTGTTTCCCGTGCAAAATTACGTATATTATTATATCCTAAATTAACCTAACCAAGCCTAACCTATCCCACTAGGGCTACTTGGCTAAGGTGGCTGACTGTGATATTGAAATGCATACCCATACAGAATGGATGTGTACTGTACAGTACATGCACACATACAGTACTGTGTACAGTACTATCATGTGCAGTTGTACAGAGATTACTGTACTGATATTGTAATCATATCGTGGGAAGGAATCTGTGTGTGTGTGTGTGTGTGTGTGTGTGTGTGTGTGCGCGCGTGCGTGTGCGCGCGTGCGTGTGTGCGCGTGCGTGTGTGCGCGTGCGTGTGTGCGCGTGCGTGTGTGCGCGTGCGTGTGTGCGCGTGCGTGTGTGCGTGCGTGTGTGCGTGCGTGCGTGCGTGCGTCCGTCCGTCCGTCCTTCCGTCCGTCCGTCCCGAAGGCTGCACAACATTTGATGTTCAGCAAAGAGGCAGACGGCATCTGTCACCGAACACGTACTCATGGCTTGTAGTCTGTGTTCGATGGTGGTGTGGTTGGGAAAGACTTAGCCCGGTGGCCACGATACATTTGTTGTTCAGTAGAGAGGCAGACGGCTGCTGTCACCGAACATGTACTTGTGGTCTGTGTTTAATGGTGGTGGTGGTTGGGAAAGACTAAGCCAGGTGGCCGCATGATATTGGACATTAGGTGGGGATGCGTAGACATTTTGACACTGCTTGGGGGTTACATTTGTATTACTCAGGTGCTGGAGGTTCGTTGGGAGTGATCGGATGAGCAGGCGACTTTGACTATTCAGTACAGGGGCAGATGGATATTTTAGCTCTGGTTGTGGGTTACGGACTACTTCCCGCTCACGGCTCGAGCCCAAAAGCCACAATACCAAATGTTTGGACATGTCGACTGACCCGCTGAAGTTCTTTGGGACCTTTACATCCAGATGATAGCAAGTAAATTTGGATAATGGTTTAATAGAGCCAAGGTCCAGCGTCTGGATAATGAAAACATCTGGATACTGAGCGTCTGGATAAATGAGGGGCTACTGTATTAAAAGATAGGGGTAAATCAGGGTTTTAATGGAATATAGAGTACATCATGAGATAAACGTAATAACTGAAATGTATAGGGGACAAACCTGAATGTACTTTGGGAATGGGAACTGTACAGAAAAAGTGGCATTCATCAAGGATGCACATGATCTACTACCCTGTTGATATTAACCATACATACAGTAAGATAATAAATATGACTGAATGTATGGATGTATGAGGTGTTTAAAAAAAAAAAAAAAAGTCAGTGTTCTTTGCAGAAGATGAAATGCTCATAGCCAAAACTGTGGAAGTTAAAGTGTAATGCTAGGTGAAATTAGGCTCGACTTCTCGTTCCTATTACACCTATCGTGGAGCGGGGTCCTCTTTCGAGACCGGAGCTTAGTGCAATAAAGAGAGGCAGGACACAAAAACTCTAGGCAACAACCTTTACACGTATATTACCACAATCAGACACAGGACAAGTCAGCAGATATTACAGCACAATACATAGCAATATAAAACCTTATCTAGGATATGGGTATCTCGCAGGATACTTGCTTCTCTGACAGTAATGACAATACAATCAATCCTAGTGTATCCAGGGTGCAGTGAATATAGGCGCACGCGGGAGGCGTGGGGGGGGGGTGAGTCTCACGAGGAGGAGATAGGGGAGGGTGCGGAGAGTGACTTGTGACGGCTAGGGGAAAGTTATGGTAATACTGGAGAGAAGCAGATATTAGCAGTGAAGCATATACATTTTCCACTAGCCAAGGGACTTTGGTAATTGATTTTATTCTTGATTCACACTTACTCGGGATATTGGGATGAGAGAGAGTGATATACCAGATTTATGGGCAGCGTGGGGGGGGGGGAAGGGAATACCATTAATACTCTCCTTCACAAGATTCCTTTAGAGCTCACAGTATTAGGGGTATGTCACTACAGCGGAGTCTCCAGGCAGCACAGGCTTACTAATTGTATGTAAGGGACGTCACTCATCAAGATAGTTCATCAGATCCTGTTCCACACACTCGTCCTTTAATTTCTCACTAGGATCTTACTCGTCCCGATATTCACTATATTAAGTTACTGCACAATACTATACTAGGGGAAATCACACTTGACCTAAATCACTCGTACTGCAGCATCACACGTATTCATCATGGGGATAGGCGGGAACATGCCGTTGGCGATCCTGCCGGGCTAGGGGCACCGCCAATGTGAGGCGTGCCAAGAGGGCACGGGACAACACGTAAGGGCGTCCTCCCGCATCCTGGGCTACCCGTGGCTTCCGGGCTGGGCTCAGGAGTGTGGCCCTCGGGACTGGGGCCGAATAGCTCCAGGAACCTCTGTTGTAAGTCTTGGCCTGTAGTGAGAGCCTTACGGCGTCGTGGGGGCATAGGGAGATCGCACCTGGGTGTCCTGGGGAGAATCGAGAGAGACTGCGGACTGCGGTCTCCAGCATCTAGGGGCGCCGACAGAGGAGGGCTGCGGCATCGACTTCCACTGGGGCCCGTCAGGTGTGTCTGCTCTAGAGCCAGACGTAGGGAGCAGAGGCCAGAGGAGGCTGTGAGGCCTGTCTGGGTCACTCTGGGATGGGAGGCCTGGGCTCTAGTCTCCTGCCGTAGTGACGTCTCTCTCCTTACCTCTTTCTGTGTACCCTCGGAGCGACAATAGATTGTCTCACGAGGAAGGGAGCGACTATAGGCCGTCTCTACCAGGACACTTTCGGAGCGACAATAGGTCGTCTCATGAGGAGGGGAGCGACAATAGGCCGTCTCTACTGGAGCACTTTCGAAGCGACAATAAGTTGTCTCACGAGGGTGGGAGCGACAATAGGCCGTCTCATGAGGGCGGGAGCGACAATAGGCCGTCTCATGAGGGCGGGAGCGACAATAGGCCGTCTCATGAGGGCGGGAGCGACAATAGGCCGTCTCTACCGGAACACTTTCAGAGCGACAATAGGTCATCTCACGAGGGCGGGAGCGACAATAGGCCATCTCTACTGGAGCACTTTTGGAGCGGCAATAGGCCGGCTCACGAAGAGGGGCGCTGTCTGGAGTGCCTATGACAACTCCACCCCTAGCTGGTTCAACAATCCCACTCCGTGAAGGTAGTGTCTCTCTCCTATGGCGGCGACGGCGTGGTGGCTGCATAACATAGGGGCGCACTGCCCGGGCTGACATATGTCGCTGTTGACGGGAGTGGTTCTGACTGGTGGCGGCTACCCAGTGGGGTCCGTGTGGGGGTGTCGGTACATTCTCGGGCATACCGAGCTGTATTTTGCTTGCCCCGTTGTCGGGGGCACTATGGTATATTTTGGGGGCACTGTTCTTTAACCCGCGGCGTCCTGTCGACGTACTTCCACGTTCTCACGTTATGTCACAGCTAATCCCGTCGACGTACTTCAACGTCCTGCAATTGCAAGGTTCATAATTTCCACAGTTTTCAAAATTCGCGTGAGATTTTCGATTCGCCAACGTACCCAAGCCTCCCCTACCTGCCGCCAGGCGGGCAGCGTCCTAGATCCCGCGTGACTCGCGCTCGCCCTTGTCTCGGTCACTCACCTGCTAGCAGTGACCCAGGTCAGACATGGCGCGGAAAGGTCTCTCAGGCGAGGAAATAGCATCCGCCCTGGAAGCCTTCACTGGAGATAGTGATTCTCCACTCGACGATGATGTGGTAGATCGCGATTACGTCCAGCCAGAGGAAGAAATAAGTAGCAGTGATGAGGAGGTCCCTTCGCCCTGAAAAACGCGGTATGTGACATACCGTAAGGCAAGGGAAGGCCAGCCTGCTCCCCAACCACGTGCACAGCTATTTCTCCATCCCGAATCTGATGAGGACGAGGATGAGGACGATGAGGATGATGGCGGCTTAGGACGTGATATCGCCACGTGGTTGGGAAAAGAGAAAATATCACCATGAGGATCAGAAGGTGGGGCGAGACGACATATAAGGTACCGGTATGGTGAAAGTACTTTGTCTGGGGAAGTGGCAAGTGGTGTGGTGGGATTGCTGGGGGAAAGGGAAAGTGCTGTGGTGGCAGCGCGGGGTGAAAGTGAGAGTGGTGTGGGGGTAGTGCGGGGTGAAGGGGCAAGTGGTGTGAGGGAGGCAGCACGAGCACGTGGTGCACGTAGGCCTAGGGGAGAGGAGGTGGAGTCACTCCCCAGCACGTCTTTCGCCCCAGAATATTCCCAAACTTCCTCCCCACAGCCCCAGGATGTGGGGAAAGGAAAGAAAGGGAAGGGAAAGGGTAAAGGAAAAGGGAGAGGGAAGAGAAGTGCGAGTGATGAGAGGCGCCGCTCTCCACCTCCCCAACCTCCCCCACCACCTTCACCTCCCCACCCTGACGAAGGGGACGATGGGGACGTGGCTGGAGACGGTGGTGTCATGTGGAACTGGGAAGATGGGAGTAATTTTACTCCCATCATTCACCCTTTCACTGAGGAGTGGCGGTCTGGTCACGGCTCCAGGTGTAAATGCAGGTTCGTCTAGGGTGGATTTTTTCAACTTGTTCTTTGGTGAGGCGTTTGTGGGGCTCATAGTTGAACAAACTAATATCTTTTCACAATCACAGCGCCGTGAAAGTGAATGTTTGGGAACCACGAGCAGGCATTCCCAACAGTATGACTATCCCGTGACAATTTCAGAGATGTTCCTATTTTTGGCCCTGGTTATCTTGATGGGTGTGGTAAGGAAAAACCAAATTCCTGCCTACTGGACAACTGACCCAATGATCCTCACACCTTTCTTTGGAAAGGTGATGAGTCGTAACCGATTTCAGTATATTCTCGGCCGCCTCCACTTTTTTGATGCAGAAGATCCAGCCAATGCAAATAACACCGATAAAATGAGGAAAATTAGGCTGGTATTTGATCATTTATGGGAAATGTTCCGCTCCTCATTTTATCCCTACAGAGACCTCGTCATAGACGAGAGTCTTGTGTTGTGGAGAGGCAATATTTCCTTTAGGCAGTACATACCCAGCAAGAGACACCGTTTCGGGTTCAAGATCTTTGTTATGTGTGACTGTAAGACTGGTTATGTGCAAGACATAGTCTTGTACACGGGCGCACAGACAGATATAACAGAAGATCGGAGTATAGGACTCTCTGGGGCCGTGGTGAAGACAATGATAGAAGAGTACCTTCATCGTGGTCATGTGTTGTACCTGGACAACTGGTACACTAGCCCTCTTCTCGCTAGGTTCCTCCACCAACACGACACCGGAGTCTGTGGTACAGTCAAGAGAAACAGTCGCCATATGGTCAAGATAGGGAGGAAACTTGACAAGAACGAGGTGGTTTTCTTCCAGGCCAATAACATCCTTGCAACCCTGTGGAACCACAACAGGGAAGTTTGCCTCCTATCAACTGTTCACAGCCCCCTGATGCACCGCACAGACTCCGTGGATCACCGTAGCAAGAGGAGGCGCAACGTCTGGAAACCCAAGTCTGTACTGGACTATAATCTGAACATGGGGCAAGTTGATCAGTCAGACTCGATGATTTCAAGTGTTGACTGTGCCAGGACCACGATGAAGTGGTACAAGAAACTCTTTTTCCACTTGCTCGACATCACGGTCCTGAACGCCCACTACCTGCACGCAATGACCACCGGAGTATCTGAGACCTTTGAGGGGTTTGTGAGGGAGCTGGCACGTGAAATAATCGCCAAGCATGCCCAGGACAGACCCACACACCGCACCCGCACCCCCATGGCTGCTCAGACTCCCCTGCGTCTTGCAGGACGCCACTATCCCAGCGCAATCCCTTCCGACCCAAACCGTCGTAAACCCCAGCGTCGCTGCCATGTATGTAAGCACTCGACAGTGAGACCATTCACTCAGATAAAAGACACAAGATACGAGTGTGTCGAGTGCAATGTTGCGTTGTGCCTTCAGCCTTGTTTCAAGGAGTATCATAATTTCCTACACTACTGAAACTGTGTGGGAAGGCGAAATGACGCTCATTATAATGGTAAGGCCAGTCAGTAGGTGCTAAGTCAAATATAAAGTTGAAACGGGTGTTATTTTTTCAGAAAAGTAATGTATAAGTTGAGAATTAGTGTAAGTTGAAAGAATTGATATCAAAACTACACCCACTGTGTAAATCTGGTCAGTAAATATGTGATAGCAAGGAAATAAAGTGGAAACGGGTGTAATGTTAGCATGAATAAAACGTATAAGTTGAACAATAGTGTAAGTTGTAATAATTGATGTCACGAGTACACCCACATTCTGGTCAGTAAGTATGTGATAGGAATTATATACAGTGGATGATGTAATGTTAGTAGTAAGGTATTTTATAAGTTGAATACTAGTGTAAGATGAAACAAATGATATCGCGATAACCCTCCCTGTGTAAGTACGCGAAAATATGACGCTCAGTTCCATCGTAAGTTCTGAAATTATGTGATATCAATTATATCAAGTGTAAACATGTGCAATGTTAGTGGAGAATTATTATATAAGTACAAAAATAGGTTGTAAGTTGAAATAGTTGTCATAGCGACTTCACCGTGTGTGTTATTATGCGCTATTATTACGCTATATATTTACGTAAGGCCTGAAATAATCTCAAAACAGTTCTATAAAGTTGAAAAGTGTATAATAATATTAGAAAAGTATTATGGAAGTATAAAAAACACAATACGAGTTGAAACAACAGTCACAGCGAGTTCACTCACTACGTAAATAAGCGCTAACATTACGCTAAATGTTATCGAAAGGCCTGTGAATACGTAAAAACAGTTCAATAAAATGTAAAATGGTATAATGTTATTGTAGAAGTATTATGTAAGTAAAAAAAATTATATGTATCATGATTTTAGAATGTTAGCGATTCATCGTGACCAAGTTGCCCGATTTTGCTCGTTTCGCACGATCGTACAATGCTTATTCTGCTCTATTTTTGTATAAAATCCAATATACTCTTTTATCACATGTTTTTATGTTTGTAATAAACACATATCTACTTACTTTCATTGGTTTCCCAGACTTATACCATAGAAAATGTTAGAGGCTCAGACCACCTACGGAGAAAACGGGGCCAGGTGGGACCAAGGCATACCTGGTTAGGGTAATTAGGGACCCCAGGGACCAATTTCTTTGCCACTGACCATTGTTTCTGACCAAAAGCGAAAGTTTAAGCAAAAAAAAAAAAGGGTCGAAAAATGGTCGGAATTGGGGGGTACCAGTGGTCAAAAAGTAGTCGGGACGGGGCGGGTTAAGTCATGCATTTTACCACTCTTCCCCTGTAAAAAGTCACGTCCTCGTGGCTGGAGGTGGAATGCTTGTGTGTTGGAGGTAGTGTACACAGGCTGGAGGTGTTGCAGCACAGTTTGCCAGGCAACGGTGTAGGGGTTTTCTTCTTGTTCTGGGTCACAGGTGAGGAAGAGTGTGGAGGCGGTGGTGGTAGACTGGAGGAGGGTTAGCAGGTGGTGTGGCCCGCGGAGTCTGTGGTTCCTGCCAAGGGTAGGCGCCCATACGGCCCGCTTCACTCTCCTCTTGCTTGGTGTGGCTGTCGGTGTGGTTGGAAGCTGAATGCTGGATACTGAGGGTAAGGGCCGGGTTTTGTGCCGTGGTAATGCGGCGTTGAGTCTCTGGGGAGTACAGGTTGAGGAGATTTGGGCCTGATGTAGCATGATGGTGTGACGTCGTGGAGAGGTGGGTGGTGTAGGGGTGTGGGTGTATCGGGTGGGTGGGCATGAGAGTCGGCAGGAGGGGGTGGTGGTGGTGGTTCTGAGGGTGGGTGTGGGTGGGGAAGTAGGCGTGCGGGGTGGGCGGGGTCAGTTAGCACTGGCTGTTGCGCACGTTGGGGGCGCGGTGAAAGGTGAGATCGTCGGAGTGGCCATGCGTAGGTGTGGAGGGGAGAGGGCAGTGGTAGTGGGTTGTCCTGTGGGGGTGGCGGGGTGGGCGGGGCACGTGGGCTTGGGTGGAAAGGGTGAGGCGGCGGAGGGAAGGGGTGAGGGTGAGCGATGTGTGGCGGGTGAGATGTCAGGTGAAGTGCGGGGGGTGGTGGAGGCTGAGGTGGTAGGGGAGGTGGAGGGGGATGGCGAGGAGGAAACATAGCACTCGTATGTGGAAGTGACAGGCAGTGCGGCAGCAGGGGGAGGTTGGGGGTGTGGGGTCGGTAGCGGTGGTGAGGTGGCAGGAGAGTTGGCTTGGAGGGTAGGTGGTGAGGGGGGAGTGCGATCTTGTGGCGCCATCCCGGTGTTTGGTGGTGGGGTGGTTTGGGCGGTAGCAGGGTTCTGTGCTAGTGGTGTGAGGTGGGCGGTGGGTACGAAGCTAGGGGATGGTGCGGGTGTGGGGGTGATGGCGGACGGTGTGCGGTGCTGGAACCGTGGTGGCTTGGCAGGGGCTGTGGAGTGGGATGTGGCAGGTGGTGTGTGTCGTCGGAGGCGAGGAAAGGTGGGGTGAGGTGTAGGGGGAGAGGGAGCCGGTGGTGGTGGGGAGATGCGGCCTCGGGGGGTTGTCTGAATGTTCAGGGATGGGGCGGTGCAGGTGGTAGCAGGGGGATGAGCTCGTGAGAGAGTGATGGATGGTGGGGTGCGGGGTGTGGTGGGCGGTGAGGCATCTGGTGGGGTTACTGGGGACGAGGTGGTGGTCCGTGGGGATGGTGAGGTTGAAGGTGGGGTGGGGGAGGTGAGTGAGGAAAAAAAGGTGGGTGGGGATGAGGAGGAGGGTGTGATAGGGAAGGTGAATGAGTTAACCATGTGGGCGGGGAAAGCGAGCGGTGGTGAAGTGATGGTGGTGGGTGGTGCGGGGTGGTAGGTGGAAGGCAGTAGACAGGGGGAGGTGGTTTTAGGAAGTAGGTTAGGGGAAGATGAGGAAAGGGTCCTAGGAGGCCTGTGAAGAGGGAGGCCGGTTTTGTGTTGAGGGGGTATAGTGGTGTGTGGGGTGGGAAGGTTAGAACTAGGGGCAGGAATAGGGGAAGGTAGAACAGACGAGATAGTGAGAGGGGAGGAAAAGGAAAGATAACGTTCCCCCCTGTCTTAGACTGGGGGAGAGGTGAGGTGGCCCCCGTCATTACGGTGGGATGCGGGGGCAGTGGGGGGGGCGCTTTTTGTGTTTCCTTTTTTGTATTTTCTTCCCCTGAGGCTTAGGGGAATTTGCATATGGTGGGGAGGTTTGTAAGCGCCCTCGTGTCATTTGGCTGCACTGGGCAGCTTCTAGCTGCTCACGGATGTCGTGGATCGGGCATCCGTGGTAGCACGGAGAAAATTCCCACGGGTTGACGGTGATGAGGTCAACGGGGAATTGATTTATTTTGCTGATGCGTTGAGGGGTGGCATGGACGGCTGAAAGGCGCATAATTAAACTGATATCTTTATCCAGGTCTCCCGTCGGTTCGTGTATTATGAAATGTTGTTTAATATAATCGGGGAGAATGCTGAGGAGTGTATGAAACGTGAGTTGTTCCCGGGTTTGTTCATCTGCCTCCGGGTAGGCAGTGGTGACTCGGTGTCTTGCCAGAGTTAGGGTATCATTTAGATTCCCGTCAAATTTTAGACTATCCAGTTGGGATAGTGCCACCACTTTCCCTAATGATGGGGTGATGGCTTGTACAGTGAACTTTGTAAAGTTCTGCCAGGTGAGTTCCGGGACGATTTTCGGTGCTATGTTCACTGCCGCTTTACTCAACAGTGGTAGTGTGATTGCAATTTTTTGTTGGTCATTTTCAAAGCCAATATCCAGTAAGGGTTTAATTATTGCCAGATATGTGTGTATATCATACTGGTCGGGGTCAATTTGGGTAACTGAACGTGCGGTTTAGTTGCCATTTTGCCAAATATTCCTGATTACCTCTCTTTTACGTCCGGGTCTAGAACCACCGCTGGCCACCAGTGTAATGCTAGGTGAAATTAGGCTCGACTTCTCGTTCCTATTACACCTAACGTGGAGTGGGGTCCTCTTTCGAGACCGGAGCTAGTGCAATAAAGAGAGGCAGGACACAAAAACTCTAGGCAACAACCTTTACACGTATATTACCACAATCAGACACAGGACAAGTCAGCAGATATTACAGCACAATACATAGCAATATAAAACCTTATCTAGGATATGGGTATCTCCCAGGATACTTGCTTCTCTGACAGTAATGACAATACAATCAATCCTAGTGTATCAAGAGTGCAGTGAATATAGGCGCACGTGGGAGGCGTGGGGGGGGGTGAGTCTCACGAGGAGGAGATAGGGGAGGGTGCGGAGAGTGACTTGTGACGGCTAGGGGAAAGTTATGGTAATACTGGAGAGAAGCAGATATTAGCAGTGAAGCATATACATTTTCCACTAGCCAAGGGACTTTGGTAATTGATTTTATTCTTGATCCACACTTACTCGGGATATTGGGATGAGAGAGAGTGATATACCAGATTTGTGGGCAGCGTGGGGGGGGGGGAAGGGAATACCATTAATACTCTCCTTCATAAGATTCCTTTAGAGCTCACAGTATTAGGGGTATGTCATTACAGCGGAGTCTCCAGGTGGCACAGGCTTACTAATTGTATGTAAGGGACGTCACTCATAAAGATAGTTCATCAGATCCTGTTCCACACACTCGTCCTTTAGTTTCTCACTAGGATCTTACTCGCCCCAATATTCACTATATTAAGTTACTGCACAATACTCTACTAGGGGAAATCACACTTAACCTAAATCACTCGTACTGCAGCATCACACGTATTCATCGTGGGGATAGGCGGGAACATGCCGTTGGCGATCCTGCCGGGCTAGGGGCACCGCCAATGTGAGGCGTGCCAAGAGGGCACGGGACAACTCATAAGGGCGTCCTCTCGCATCCTGGGCTACCCGTGGCTTCCGGGCTGGGCTCAGGAGTGTGGCCCTCGGGACTGGGGCCGAATAGCTCCAGGAACCTCTGTTGTAAGTCTTGGCCTGTAGTGAGAGCCTTACAGCGTCGTGGGTGCATAGGGAGATCGCGCCCGGGTGTCCTGGGGAGAATCGAGAGAGACTGCGGACTGTGGTCTCCAGCATCTAGGGGCGCCGACAGAGGAGGGCTGCGGCATCGACTTCCACTGGGGCCCATCAGGTGCGTCTGCTCTAGAGCCAGACGTAGGGAGCAGAGGCCAGGGGAGGCTGTGAGGCCTGTCTGGGTCACTCTGGGATGGGAGGCCTGGGCTCTAGTCTCCTGCCGTAGTGATGTCTCTCTCCTTACCTCTTTCTGTGTACCCTTGGAGTGACAATAGATCGTCTCACGAGGAAGGGAGTGACAATAGGCCGTCTACCAGGACACTTTCGGAGCGACAATAGGTCGTCTCGTGAGGAGGGGAGCGACAATAGGCCGTCTCTACCGGAGCACTTTCGGAGCGACAATAGGTCGTCTCACGAGGGTGGGAGCGACAATAGGCCGTCTACCAGGACACTTTCGGAGCGACAATAGGTCGTCTCACGAGGGTGGGAGCGACAATAGGCCGTCTCTACCAGAGCACTGTCGGAGCGACAATAGGCCGTCTCACGAGGGCGGGAGTGACAATAGGCCATATCTACCGGAACACTTTCGGAGCGACAATAGGCCATCTCACGAAAGCGGGAGCGACAATAGGCCATCTCTACCAGAGCACTTTCGGAGCAACAATAGGCCGTCTCATGAAGAGGGGCGCCGTCTGGAGTGCCTATAACAACTCCACCCCTAGCTGGTTCAACAATCCCACTCCGTGAAGGTAGTGTCTTTCTCCTACGGCGGCGACGGCGTGGTGGCTGCGTGACATAGGGGCGCACGGCCCGGGCTGACATATGTCGCTGTTGACGGGAGTGGTTCTGACTGGTGGCGGCTACCCAGTGGGGTCCGTGTGGGGGTGTCGGTACATTCTCGGGCATACTGAGCTGTATTTTGCTTGCCCCGTTGTCGGGGTCATTATGGTATATTTCGGGGGCACTGTTCTTTAAGTCACGCATTTTAGAAAGAAAGACTAATTGACCTGTTATCAGAAGAGAAAAGATGTGGATTAGATGTAAATGAAAATAAAATCCAGATTATAACTTTCAGTATGAAGAACAAGTTGGAGAAGATAAATAATGTAAAAATCAGTAATAACAAAATATTCAATGGTACTGTAAAAAATTAATGACAGTAAGAAGTTCTTTAGGCTAAATATTTTTTTTCTTTTAATTAGAAAGAATGGCAAACTTGACACATCTGGTAATATCTGAGAGTTGTGCAAAATTATTAGTAGGGAATATCTTCTGGAAAACTAGGGTTACAATCGATGTTGTACGGGACAAATACTGTATAACACAGCTAACAGATAAGAAAATACAAATGTTACAAAGGACAGAAAACATGGTGTTTAGACAAATGCTAGGAGGTCCGAAATATACTGAAACAGCAGCCTTACCGGGAAAGGTAGGAGCAACGTCAATGAAAGCTAGGATGATGGAAAGGAGAATAAAGTACAGTAAAAGTATACTAAAAGATGAAAATGGCCTGATAATAATAACGGAGGATATGCAGACACAGAAGGGGAAACAAATGAATAGTAGAAACATTAAGGTACATGAAGACAACAGGAATTCAATACAAGGATATGAAGAACATGACAAATAAAGAAATTAAAAGAAAAGGGAGGGACTGGGATATAATAAGTGGAAGGAAGAATTGGCAGAAAAATCCAGCCTAAAAATTTATTGTGAACAGAGAAAGACAATTGGGGGTCATGAGAGAAACTACGATAACAAGCCATCATCAGTGCATCTCCTAAAATGTAGATCAAATAATTCAAATTGGAAGGATCGACGATGATTTGACGGGAAAGGAAGGGAACACACTGCGAGCTATATGGAGCAGAGATAGAGGACCTAAAGCATCTTCTTCTTTTTTTTTTTTTTTTTTATTGTGGCGCACTGAATACAATAGTGAAAGAAGATAAACAATTAGATCTCAGAAACCATATATAGAAAATGAAGTTTATATTATAGGTCAACTCCTCATTGAAGATAACATAGAGGAAACCAGAGCGGCAATACATTAATTCTGGAGGTTGAGGCAGAGAAAAGTAAATAACTAACATGAGGTCAGATCGAGAGAATAAAGTAGAAAACAACTTCAGAGAGACGCCCTTGGAAAGGTGTAGGTCTCCTGAACAGCAGCTGACCTGAACTGATCTGGATACATAAATTAGTCTCTTCAATATGCCATTGTGACATATCCAAAGTTCGTTAAAAGTGGCCACTTGGTACCTAGCCCAAAGTGTACTGCAGAATAGTGAACAGCAGTAACTTGTGAACATCTTCAATTTGACCTTTTGAGTACAGAAGTGAAAATCCCCTGGGATGATGTTGTCTATTGCCAGATGCTTTCTGAGTTTTCGTATGTCACTGGCACCAGTCCTAGCCTTCATTAAAGCATGACTCATACATGTAAAGGTGTCTGCAAATTTATAACAACAACCATAAAGCTCTGCAGATATGACAGTCGACCTAATTCTTGGGCAGTATTATCAATGAGACAGTTTTAGTGGTGTTATAAATAACAGCACTGTTGTTCGCATTATTTTGACATTCATCAGTCAAGGCCTCCAGTGCCTCCGCTGTTAGAGCCAGGAGGACCAAGTCATCTGCATAGCTATTTGAATTTATTATCTGTCATGGGCGGCGAATAAAACCCACACTTGTAGACGGAGAATATATTTACCAAACTGTTTCGGTGGACACTGCCACCATCTCCAGTAGTCAAGACAGAGAGAAAGAATGATATGTTAACAATACAAGGGCTCCTTTTAATATGTGTGTGTGTGGAAGGGTGGGGTAGAGGTGAGGTGGGATGGCTTGTAAGTGTGGAATTCCCCAAGTGGGAAAAGGAGGACACCATCTGACAGGTTAGGTGTAATTCCTGTCTGACCTTATCTATGTCGGTGCGGGAGGAAACATTTCCACCAGGGACCTCATTATAGGATCTAGCTTGTACATGCCGTCACTAAGGTTGAAATTCTCGTATTTTTGGATACACATGGCTTCAATAATTTTCTGTTTACGAAAGTCATGACTTTTATACAGTACCCCTAGATGGCTACTTTGCCAGTCAATTCTGTGGTTAGCTTCACAAACATGATTAAATATTGCATTATTTAAATTACATGTTTTTATGGTATATATGTGTTCCTTGATCCGTGTTTTCAAACTTCGACCTGTTTCTCTTCGACCTGTAAATCAGTCCACAATCTTTGCAAGGAATAATATGCTCGTTTATGCCTACTTCTGAATATGTTGTACATTTGTATATTTGTTGGAGGTATCAGTACACTTCCACAATCAAATCAGTTTTAGTAAAGAACAAATGGACAACATAATTTCCCTTTTACAATCCATCTTGAAATATCGACCGTGGCAACTGAGCACCACCGGGACATAGCGACACCCCCCCAAGGGGGCGACCACGGAGGGGCTCTGAGGGGACACGCGTTGCCAAGGCAGTATGGACTTATGTCTCCGATTTACCTCGCGCCCTTATTGCCCGGAATGGACCCGGCGGGAGTGTCGCAGTCCTCATACATTACTCTCCAACCGGACTAGCCGTTGACAGGTTCGGGGTGAGGCTGAAGAGTTAGTCCTGAGCAGCACCCCTGTGATGGCCTCTAGCCACACAACAAAAGAGATGGCCTCTAGCCGCTCAAAACCAGTGATGGCTTCTAGCCGCACACAAAAAGTGATGGCCTCTAGCCACACAGCAACAGAGACAGCCTTTAGCTGCTCAGATGCTGCCGACCTCCCCTCTCCTGCAGAAATCGGTGACGGCCTCCAGCCGCACTCAGGGAGAGTAACGTATGCCCCCCCTCCTTCTGCAGCTGCCTCCGGGAGTAGGACACCAGTGACGGCCTCCAGCCGCACCAGCAGACAGGTGATGGCCTCCGCCCGCACCTCAACTGCACCTCACTCCCCCTGCAGGACACCGGTGACGGCCTTCAGCCGCATCCGCAGTCAGGTGATGGCCTCCGCCAGCGCCTCGCCCACAGTCCTGCTAGGAAGTCGGGCCCCGGTGACTGCCTCCAGCCACACCGACAGGGAAGGGACGGCCTCTAACTGCCCTCCCCCTGTTGCCTACGGGACCTTGGTGATGGCCCCCAGGCACGCCAGGGAGAGGCACCCCTCTTGGGGTGGTGGTGTTGGGATCGCTCTGCCGGGTGGGTATTTCAATAATAATAATAATGATAATTGGAGTAATAATAATAATAATGATGAAGATGGTGGTGGTGATGAAAACAAAGATTCCCGCCTATGGTAAAAGGTGGAGATCAATAATAATAATAAAAATAATAATAATAATAATAATAATACAAAGAGGTACAAGGTAGAGTAGTGGATGTTGGAGTGGCCCTGGTGAGAGAGGATAGTGTTTGGAAACTCCCTGTACTGTTGTTTGCAGATGATACTGTATTGTTGAGTGAAGACGAAGGGGAGCTGCAAGGCTTGGTGGATGAGTTTGGGAGAGTGTGTAAGAAACGGAATCTAAAGGTGAATGTAGGGAAGAGTAAAGTGATGGTCTTTGAGAGAGGTGAAGTTAGTGAATGTACAGCGAGGTTGGATGGTGAGGAATTGGAAAATGTGAGTACATTTAAGTACTTGGGTAGTGTGATGAGTAAGGATGGAGGTTTGGAGGGTGAAGTGCTTGAAAGGGTACAGCAGGGAAGAAAGGTTGCTGGTTCTTTGAAAGTAGTGATAAGAAACAGGGAAGTGAGCATGGAAGTGAAAAAGTTACTACATGACAGTATTATGATACCAACTCTAACGTATGGAAGTGAAGTTTGGACGTTGTTGGAAGGACACAAGTCAAGAGTGAGAGCAGTGGAAATGAGATATTTAAGAAGAGCCTGTGGAGTCACATGGAGAGACAGGCTGACGAATGAGGATATAAAGGAGCATTGTGGTGTGGATGTGGATGTGATAGGAAGCGTTATGAGGAACACACTGAGGTGGTTTGGCCATGTGGAGAGGATGGAGGGTGAAAGACTGACGAAGAGAGTGTATGTGAGTGAGGTGGAGGGGGGAAGAGGGAGGGGGAGGCCGAGGATGAGATGGAGGGATGGGGTGGAGAGGTATATGAGAGAGGGGGGTGTGAGTTGGGAGCAGGGCAGTGAAATGGCGGGGGACAGGGCGACGTGGAGGCGATTTGTTTATGGCCACCCCAAACGGGATTGAGGCGTCTGGCAATAGATAATAATAATAATAATAATAGTAATAATAATAATAATAATAATAATAATAATAACAACAACAACACCACCTAGAAACCTGTAACTGTCAGAAACAATTATTGATCTCCACTATTAAATTAAAATAAAAAAATGCACTCTTTGAAACCCCAAATGAAGCCAGAGGTCAAATTTGACATTTTTTGTGGCAGATTGGGTAAATACACTTTTGGCATAGTTTACCATAGCATGCTATTTCCTAAAATGAGTTTTGTGGGTGAAAATACTATCCTTGGTCAAGTTTTAGACAAGCACAATTTACATCTTTTTTAATAACTCAAAAATCGTTGGTCAAACTGCCACCAAAAGAGTGTACAGACCTGGTCTAGCACCAGACAAAACTTCTAGGGCCAAGAAATGCCTCATCCATGTTTTAGTTTTTTTTTGGAAGAGCAATTAAAAAATGGGGTGTCTGAAATATCCTATTGTCATGCATGAATGACCTTCAAATTTTTTTTCCATACAAATGTTTGGAGAAAAAGTTTTATCACGGGATTTCCCTCCATGTTCATGTATCTATCTATCTATCTATCTATCTATATTAACCCGTCACGTCCCGAGCCTTTCCGCACCTATGACATCCCCCAGTCCCGAGCCTTTTTGGAAAAAATTTTTTTCTTATGAAACTTCCGCTTAGGTCGAGAAACTATGGAAAATCTTGAAGAAAGTTGTCTCTGCAGTCTATAAGTGGTCTATACAGGTGCGGTTTCCCCCCGCAGGTATCGTATTCTGTAATGGGCTGGATATGCGTAAACGTTTTCTATGGTAAGGAGTAATGGGACAAACAACACACAACACCTCTACATTTATTGAATTTGTACTAATAAACAATAACAGTAACAATATAATGGATTTCAGACACATATATAGGAAAAATAAGCATTGTACCATCGCGCGAGCATAGCGAGTTAGGTCCGAGTCGTATCATGCTATCTGCTAATTTTCTGTTATGAGTCTACCGATCATTTTTTCTACTTGTATACTTCTGTTTCAATGACAATTTACTAATTACAACTGTTTGTAAGTGATTTCAGATGTTTTCATTCATTATGATGACATGCAGCATAAGTATAGCGCACATCAGCTTAGTAAGCGCACTCGCTATGTCTCGTATTTCAACATACCAAATTGTTTTATCACTTTCTAATTATTTTCCCATTTACATAGAACCTTTCCCCCACCACTGTGAAGGTTTTCAATTATTTTCATTCATTACGAGGGCATTTAGCGATATGCTAGCGCCTATTCACGTAGCAACCACGATCTCAAACACTCGTGTTTCATCATCTACTTTATTTATTCACTCCAATTATATTTTCCCACTTACATTACACACGTTTACACCCCTCCAATGCACTGTACATACTTACTGCCATTATTTATTCAAGTGAGCGTGAGAATATCGCCTGAAAATACCCTCGCAAGGAATGTTACGTCATACATAATACTCACACTCTTATATACTAATTCACGCACACACTTATATACTAATTATTCACTTTATCACTTGCTGACTTTTATTTTGACTAATACGTGCCTTATTCATTCGACTAGGCGTCAGGAAATCTTATCTTTATAGACACGCTATGAATATTTGACTTAGGAAATACATCATCATATACAATAATTTGAACTTATATTATACCAGTAAGAATGTCACATAATAGAAAATATATAATAAGGGGCCGTATTTATTGCACTGAGCGACAGAATATCGCATCAAACAACCCTCTCTATGTAAGTTTCAACTTAGGGCAGATTTATATACTTACACCCAACGTTTGCACTTATGTTCTACCCGTAGGCACTTTATACTAATATTTGGCGATCCACATGACTGATTTTTTCACAGAGCGTCTGTCTGTCGCATTTACATCATAATTTCTGCGTCCTTTCGCAATCACACCATGCTAAAATTGCAGCAACGTGTGGTATTCACTAAAACATGGGTGAATACACAGACCCACGTCACACTGCACGCACTCATAGCGGGTGTCCTTCCTCTGTGTCGTGAGTCGCACCTGGGAATTACTGCACACGTGACACCTGCGCTGGGGCCTAGGTCTGTTGGGCTGGGGCGGGATAGGAGTGGGGAAATGGCGGGCGGATATTCTCTGGGGAGTGTGGGTAATAGGGGCAGTGCGGGGGCGCTGTTGGGGCCTTTCAACCGCATATTTTGCAAAGATTTCTCGTGTGAGCTCCCTCACAAACCCTTCAAAGGTTTCCTGAACTCCTGTGGTCATGGCGTGAAGGTGGTGGCAATTCAGAGCAGTGATATCTAGCAAGTGAAAGAACAGTTTCTTATACCACTTCATCGTGGTCCTGGCACACTCTACCGTCGATATCATGGAGTCTGACTGGTCCACGAGGCGCATGTTTATATTATAGTCCATGACACATTCAGGTTTCCAAACACGACGCCTGCTCTCGCTATGGTAATCAACAGAATCAGTACGGTGCATCAAGGGGCGGTGAACCGTGGACAAGAGGCTTACTTCTCTGTTGTGGTTCCACATTGTTGCAAGGATGTTGTTTGCTTTGAAGAAGACAACCTCACTCCTTGCAAGTTTCCGCCCTACCTTGACCATGTGACGCCGGTTCACCTTTACGGTTCCACATACTCCCGTTTCATGTCTGTGAAGATAACGAGCGAGAAGAGGGCTAGTGTACCAGTTGTCGAGGTAGAGAACGTGACCACGATGAAGGTAGTCTTGTATCATCGTCTTTACCACTGCTCCAGAAAGTCCTATACTTCGATCTTCTATTATGTCTGTCTGTGCACCGGTGTACAAGACTATGTCTTGCACGTATCCAGTCCTACAGTCACACATAACAAAGATCTTGAACCCAAAACGGTGCCTTTTGCTGGGTATATACTGTCTGAATGAAATATTGCCTCTCCACAACACGAGACTCTCGTCTATGACGAGATCTCTATAGGGATAGAATGAGGATCGAAAGGTTTGCCTGAGGTGATCAAAGACCAGCCTAATTCGCCTCATTTTGTCAGTGTTGTTTGCATTTGCAGGGTCATTAGCATCATAAAAATGGAGGCGACTTAGAATTTGTTGAAACCGATTACGGCTCATCACTTGACCAAATATGGGGGTAAACATAACAGGGTCCCTAGTCCAGTAAGCAGGAATTCTATTTTTTCTTATTATACCCATCAAAAGGACAAGGGCAAAAAATAAGAACATTTCTGGAATGGAGACAGGGTAATCATAAATCATTGAATGCCTACTCCTTGTTCCCAATCTTTCACTTTCTAGCCGCTGGCCGCTTGCAAACAGGTTTGTTTGAAGCACGATCTGATCAACGAAGGCCTCACTGAAAAACAGGTGGAAAAAATCCAACCTGCTTGAATTACAGTGAATACCTGGTGCAATGCAGCCAGATCGCCCCTGCTCAGTGAAGGGGTGAATGAGGGAGAAAAATCACTCCCATCCTCCCAATCCCACGACACAAATCCCTCGTCCCCATCACCGCCTTCGTCTGGGTGGGGAGGAGATCCTGGTTGGGGAGGTTGGGGAGAAGGAGTACGGAGGGCTTCCCCACTGTCACTCCTCTTCCCTCTGCCTTTACCCTTTCCCTTTCCCTTACCCTTACGGCCTTGAGGAACATTAGGGGGCTGTGGGGATGAAATAGTTTGATATTGGGGAGCAGAAGACGTGCTGGGGAGTGGTTCCTCCCCACCTTCCCCCTCCATTACCACACCACGTGCTCTCTCATGCAACCTTGCTCGACCACGTGTTAGGGGATATTGGGGAGCATAAGACGTGCTTTGGAGTGGTTCCTCCCCACCTTCCCCCTCCCTCACAACCCCACGTGATAAGGAACGCACCCGCACTGGCCCACGTGATCCACTCTGCCGCCTCACACTGCGTAGGGAGAGCAATGACTCACCCACCTCACTCTCACTTTCCCTAATCCCAGGAATGTCCATTTCACTCCCCACTCCCTCCACTTCACTTCCTACCGCCCCAAACAGAATGCTTGGCCCATACCTGCTTAGACGACGTGGTGTGCGCTCTGGGCCACGATGTGTAATCACCTCCCGCCCATACCACGTGGCAGCACGTCCCACGTCTCCGTCCTCGTCCTCGTCCTCGTCCTCGACCTCGAATTCGGCTTCCAAGGCACGCTGGGGATAGGGATATGACATACCACGTGCCTTCTTTGCCTCCTGCCCCTCTCTAGCAGCACGGTAAGTCACGTACTGCCGTTTCCTTGGTGACGGAACTTCCTCGTCACTGCTGGTGGTTTCTTCCTCGTCTGGCTGCACATAATCTTTGTCCATCTCCTCGTCATCCAGTGGGGAATCACTGTCGCCGGTAAAGGTGTCCAGGGCGACTTGAATTTCGCTCTCTGAGAGACCTCTCTTAGCCATGTCTGAGCAGGACCGTGGCTACCAGGTGAGTGGACGAGCGGCGGGCTAGCGCGGGTCGCGCGGGGTCGCCGAGTGTCCCCGCCTGGTGGCAGGTAGGGGAAGGTCAGGCGAGGGTACGTACCGCAAATCAAGCGCGAAATTTGAAAATTGTCAAAATTATGCACATTGCAATTGCACGACGTACTGGTACGTCGCCGGGACTGGCAAATGCAAATCGTGGTGACGTACCCATACGTCGTCGGGACGGGGCGGGTTAAACTGAGGTTGAAAATTCATGGTTTTTCGACACTTTTGGACCTGTGCATACACATAGCCATTGGGGGGACAGGGGGGGGCAGTTTGCCCTCCCCTGGGAAAATTTTGGGGAAATGCTGAAAGGGATTTTTGGTATAGTTCTTGTATGACTATAGAGTTTTCGTAATCTTACCACTTGTATATTAAACAGTATTATCTATTTCCAAAAATATTTATGTGGGAGCAATAATTGCCTTTGAAATTGAAAGCTAGACCAAATATAATAAAACCCTTGAGAAAAAATGACCAGTTATAACTTAAGAATTTCCCCTATCACCTTAGATTATGTGGTTAATATTAGAGCTCTAATGATGTTTTGCACGTGAATCCTGATGAGGTGTTAAAATGGCCTTGCTGTCCCCTCAGCCACATCCTCTCACCCTGCAGCCATACCCTCTCACCCTGCAGCCATACCCTCTCACCCTGCAGCCATACCCTCTCACCCTGCAGCCATACCCTCTCACCCTGCAGCCATACCCTCTCACCCTGCAGCCATACCCTCTCACCCTGCAGCCACATCCTCTCACCCTGCAGCCATACCCTCTCACCCTGCAGCCATACCCTCTCACCCTGCAGCCATATCCTCTCACCCTGCAGCCACATCCTCTCACCCTGCAGCCAGTTGCGAACAAACACTGCACAATTATTGTTACAAACAGCTGAAACAAGCAGAATTTTTGAAGACTGCATGAAGCCATTTTGATCACCTCAGACTACATTTTAGAAGGTAAGCAGATATAAATATGTGTGCCAGGGACCTCGTTTGAGTGGGGGACAAGGGGACGTGTCCCCCCCCCAACTTTCAGGAGCCTGGGGGACAGAGTATCTTTTGTCCCCCCCCCCACACTTTTCTAGATGAAAATTTTCGGGATGAAAAGCTTTACGCTGTTTTTTTTTTTTTTTTTTTCCTAAATAGAAAAATCCTTGTTATGCAGTACAGTACACTTCAGGTGATATGAAAATCATTCCCTGCTGAGCGGGGCTGGTCGAGTGGTCACCTGAGCCAAGGATTAAGAGAGGTTAATCCCACCAGATGTATTTACTTAGGTCAGTCTTGACGTATGCACCACCGCTGATGCCTGAGCCAATCAGAATCAAACTAAAAGAATAAGTAGTGGAAAACAGAATTTCTGTTGCCTTCCACCACAGCAGTAGAACAAAACAGAATACCAGACTGGGGGTGGCTGCAGCAGCGAATTTTAATTTATGCATATGTGCTAAGTGGAGAGAGAGAGAGAGAGAGACCGCAAAGGAAAATAGGAAAAAAAGTGATACAAATGCAGGAAAGATCTGGAGTTTTCGTTGGCCTAGCCATTCCGCCATTTTTCTTCCAGCAGCCAATCAAAATACATGGTTTATTCCCGAATATAAACATATAGTATGGACGCCATAAGGTGCTGTGCCGATGTGTGGTATATTTCATCATAAATTTCGCAGGTTATTACGCAAAATAGCTGTACTTCCTTATATGTAGAGAGAGAGAAAGACAGCAAGTAAATGATGCGCTGAGAGTATAGTGTTGACATTGTTTTTTTTTTTCTTTTTTTCAGTGCTAAAAGTGCAGAAGAAATTTGTGGTACCGAGAAAAAAAAAATGTTTTGAGGTAGAACGGACTGAAGTTAGCATGCATGTCTCGATAATAATACCACCTACGAGAGTGACCCTGATGACCAGTGATACTAGTGACAAGGAGATGTCTTCTGCTATGGAAAATCCATTGCCATCTAATTTATTGTTGGTGTTTCCTTTTTCTCTCTAATGATAGAGTAGACCTCTGGTAACATAATGTTCTGAGTGTTTTTACATACCTCTCCACTGAAAGGATTATTAGCTATTCATATAAGGCGCGATTCCAGCGGGGCAACACGGGCAACGTGTAGCATGCGACTTGCCTGGCTTTCAACATGTATGTTGAATGCAGCATTCAACCAGGAGACATGTTGACTGCGACAAGTCAACATTGTTGTTTCATGTAGCATGCTACATGCCAGTGTTTATGTTGATGCCACAAAACCTTTTCCACCGATTCAAAAAAAACCGAGCCAGTTGTCAACACGATGTAACAGACAGACAGATAGATATATAGGTAGACAGAGCTTAACAAAAAACATATAAGTAGATACCATGTAAAACACACACACACACACACACACACACACACACACACACACACACACACACACACACACACACTGCTGAATAACTTATGAAAAGGTGTGAATGTAGAGAAAGATGGGTGCTGCCTGCCCGCCGTCAAGAGAAAGGCACGAATGCAAAAATTTTCTGAAGTACTGTACCTTAGCTTAACAAGAGACAAGATAGAGAGAATAATGTAACAAGAAAGATTTGCTTGTGTTGGCACAGTATTAGAACTGGCGGAGAGAGAGAGAGAGAGAGGGGGGGGGGAAGGGGAACGGAGAGAAGAGAAGGAGGGAAGAGAGAGAAGTGACAAGAGAAGACAAAAGTCGAGAGAGAAAGAGAGGGGGGGGGAGAGAGAGAGAGAGAGAGAGAGAGAGAGAGAGAGAGAGAAAGAGAGAGAGAGAGAGAGAGAGAGTGTGTGTGTGTGTGTGTGTGTGTTCTTGGCTAATCCCCGCAGTGCATCTAGTTTAGCCTGGTTATTCTTGTATTGTTCCAAGCGTATATCCCATAGAACCACAAGTTTTCTATATTCTTCTATAAATTCTATGGTTTTATTCTTGCGACCAATTCATTTTGTTGCTTTCAACATCGAATCCTTCCCGCGACTAGTGGGAAGGCCGTCAACACTAGGCAACAGGCTAAATCTTATCGCATGCGTCACGTTCTACGGGCAACTTGTTGCCACCTGTTGCATGCCACACAGTCGCATGCTACATGTTGCCTTGTGTTGAACTGGTTGGAACACACTTGGCCTAAGTGACAATGTATCATGCCATATGTTGCCAAAATGTTGCCTCGGTGGAATCGCACCTTCAGAGTTACTCCAAGAAAGCTGTGAATTATATGTGGGGAAAAGATGGGTTTTCTTTAACCCTTCGTGGGCCAGGGGTTACCAAGTTACACGGAAGGCCGATGGGGTCCCGGCGGACCCCACACCTTAATGGTGTATTTCTGCCATATTCATAAAGTTATATCTACTAAACTTTGTACATATGTTGGCCAGGACGCGGCACGCCGAACCAACCCACCAAGTGTCCTTTTTTTTTTTTTTAACATTTTTTTTTTTTTATCAATTTTGTGAAAGTTTGAGTGTGGAAGTACTGATTCTACACTTATTTGAATGTCTGATTGTTAGTATTCTTGGAACAGGTTCTCAAAATAATAACAAGTTCATGTGTAATGTAAATTAGCATGATCATAAAATAAAACTATCCCTATAATGTTCAAATTTGGTACAACAATTTTCTTGTTTTATCCTCTTGATGAGCATCTGTATTACTACCACCACTTGCATTTTCAGAATTATCATCATCACTCACAGGAGACTCAATACTACTCACACTAATTTCACTGTCCGATCGTTCAAGCATTTCATAATCATCAGCGTCGGATACAGATAAATCGCCATCTGAATAATTTTCTTCTTCTTGGGCACCTTCTGCCACCACCACAGAGGCATAAAACTTTGCTACAGGTATTGACATTGTACTAATGTTTATAATCTGAAATATCTAAAAAAAAATATATAAAAAAAATTAGTCACACGAAAGGCCAGATGGGGTCCTGGCGCACCCCGCTGACATTTATTGCAACGTCACTCCTTAATCGTGCGAGATTTTTTTGCTCAGATTTGCTTAATGGCAACATTTTAAAAACATGCTGGGGTCCGCAGGGAACCCATTTGCCCAGGAAGGATTAAGACACTGGAACAAATGCAACAGTAATGATGTAAATTCATTTCTGATGACATAAAGCATCTAATCTAGGAATATATGTGGCGACAGAAATTTGGGGGAAATATTCCAGGTGTTTGCCTCCCCCCCCCCGGCAAAAATCTTGGTTACGCCACTGGACCTGTGACCTTGAAACGTAGGTCAAGGTAACTGAAACTGAGTGTAACAGGGTCATGTTGCTGTAGGCTACATTCTCAATAAGTATGATGAAAATCGAAGACAAAGAGTGATGGAATAACATTACCAATACTAACAACAAGTGGTGCCAAGGCACAGCAAACCCGTCCCCGGCAGTCATTTTAGTGCTGACATATAAACACAACAGGATATCTAGTCAAAGACGTCACATCAATTTCGGAGTAAATCGGGTGAAAATGGGCGATTTTACTCCCATTTGAAATTCTAGGCCTGACCCACCTGACATTGACCACTCTACTGCTAACTGAGAGGTGACTCCCCTGATGTAATGAGGCATGTTTTAGGAAGCAGATTTGAAAGACACACTTTTAGGTTTTGGTTTTATGTCGATATGATGGAGTTGAAAGGAGTTATGGCGAAAAAAAAACTTTACCTGTATTTTTTTTTTTACATTTCTGGGCCTACAGCCTGGGCCTAGGCCCAGTTTGGCCAAAAATTCAATCAGGTAATCAGGTCATAGCCCATCGTCCCTGAAATTTAAGTCAAAATCGCGCCAGTATTTTTTGTGTAAAGTTGTTAACAGATAGATAGACAGACAGACAGGCAAATAAACAGACAAACCGAGTGACAACACTATCCATCCCCGAGCTTCTCCGGGGCGAGGACGGGTACTAATACTAGTACTAATGCTAATACTAATGATAATAAATACTGATGGATACAAAGATCTCCATCTATGGTAATAGGTGGAGATCAATAACAGGCGCCTCACGGCCTTACTGCGCCGCTAAGCGTTTATCCAAATCAGAGCCATTTCTGAACCGTGTGAAACTCAACCACATGAGGTGGTGGAGAGCAGATGAACAAGCGCTCAGGACACGGTCACTGACCTCTGAACTGGCAAATGGCAACTCATATGAGAGTTGAGAGCTGTAAAAGCAATGAATGCCCACAATGACTCCCTTCCACTGCTGGTAGATCATGCAGTGGGGAAGAGGAAATTACCAGCATGTACTGTAGGGTAGACTCTATGGAGTTATTCTGAACTACGCTAATGTCGAGGGCAAAGAATTTACTCCGAGGGGCATACTGTGTGAAGTCACTATACAAGGGCACAAAACTGTCCAGTAATCTAAGATGCAGGACACTTTGAAAGTTCTAACTAACAGTGAGGCATTCGGAGTAGGTGGGCTACCCTTGGAGGAATACAAATATGTTTCCTCAAGTCTGATATTGTGGCTGTGTATGCTCGTTCACGCTTGCAACTGCCAGGTCCTTGATATCACTATTGTTCCTCTCCTAGAGAGCAAAAATAAAAAACCCTGTATCTAGTACAAACTACAGGCCAATTGACATTGCCATCATACTATCAAAAATATTTTAGAGTGTTGCTACATAGTCTGGAAGATTTTCTGTACGTTTCAGGTAATCAGTTGAACCATTATTAAAAAAGGGCACAGTACTCAGTTGTGAGTATGTAAACGATAAAGAACATTATTGATTATTATAACAGCAAGGGATCACCTGTCTGAGTTTCCTGGACGCCAGCGAGGCGTTTGACAAAGTGAATTACTGGAAATATTTTCATAAGCTGCTGGACAGAGACACTCCCCGTCATCTTGTCAATTTACTGGTCTACTGGTATACTAGCCAGGAATTTTTGACAAATGCGGTTCTTCTGTATCCAGCGGTTTTTATCTTTCAATGACATTAGGCAAGAGGGGATACTGAGCCTCCCTTCCTATATAACGTGTACACTGATCAGCTCAGTGCCACTCATGCTGATAAAGGCATTGGTTGCTACAATCATGACAGATATCTGGATGAAGCACTCTGGCATTATAATCAAAGACAGTGAATGAACTCCATACTTTCCACACTGTAGGGGAATGCATTTACCAAGCAGTTTTGGTGGACACGGCCACCATCTTCAGTGGTCAAGATAGAGAGAAGGAATGGCATGTTTACAATACAAGGGCTCTTTTTAATGCATGTGTGTTTGTGGGAGGATGGGGTAGAGGTGATGTGGGGTGAGGTGTGTTATGCTAGGTGTTGTTAGGCCGACTTCTCGTCTTAGAAACACCAGCTATAGAACCAAGGTCCTCTTTTGAGACCGGAGCTAGAAGACAACGAGAAGAGCAGGACATAAAAACTCTGGACAACAAGCGTACACGTGTATTATCTAAATTACAACCGTCATACAATATGGATGGGAGTTGTAAACAATACACTGTTTACTATCAACTGTGCTAGACAGACTAGAGGGATCTGACTCTTTGTGTGGTGTTGGTATCACGCAGGATACTTTCCAGTCATAAGGACACTGAACGGACACTGCTCAACAAGTGATGGTGGATCTCACACAGTTCGTTACTTGGACTCTAGTATCAATCTGAATGCAAGTGTATCGCCATATATTATACACTGGTAAGAGCACTAGTAAAACGCAGTACACACATACAGCAGACACAGAGGCACACTATGTAGTCACTAGAGCTTTGGTTCGACACTGTATATAGCACGAGCACTATAGTCACAATATGAACTGGGCAGCCACTGTTACACTGGGCAGGCTGGAGGACTCTGGCTAGGCTGCAGAAACCGGGTGGTCCCCAGGTGTCAGCCAGGTGTTGGAGGGATCCCGTCTGGTGTCTCTTCTCTTAAGGGCCACGGGGATGGCCCTCAAAGGCGACGACATCTGCTGGGGGTTACGGTCGGGCGTGGCAGGAGGCCCTCCACTCGTGGGGCCTGGCTGGGTAGTCTGGTCCTCAGGGGTCGGGCCAAACAGCGTGAGAAGGCGCGCTTGTCTGTGCCCACCCTGGGGAGGAGGTCGCCATCATCTAGGGCTGGAGAGGTCACGCCCCGGATTGCAGGGGCACAGCGGGGAGTCCGGCATCTGTGGTCTCCCTTCTGTTGGGCTGCCGTCAGGGTCAGACCGTGGCGTCACCTCCAGCGAGAGACCATTAGCTGGTCATCTCCCACGGGCGCCGAGTGGATGGCACACACTCCCAGGGTCAGCACGGGACCTCGCCACACTTCTTCCAGACAGGAAGGCTCCTCCTGGGGGGCTGCCTCTGTGGAGAGGAATGGAGGAATGTCCCGCTCAGCTACAGGAGGAGTGAGCTGAGCAAGGGTCATCCTCTGCTGGGGAAGTCTCAGGGGGTGAGAGGCTTTGGTCAAAGAAGCTTCTACAAGTTTTCAATGACATATATTGGACACCAAACCCCTCCACCATCGCCAAAAACATCATTTAAACGTGCCGAGCCTGTTCCTAAGGCAAAGATTTCACATGCACACCTGGACTGTCGGGAAAACTTTCTGCACAAAAACCCTGGCAGCTACTCTCGGTTGATGTAGTTGGCCCCCTCACACCTAAAGCGGGCTATAATACATCATCACCTTCGTTGATGTTTATTCGAAATTCATCATCGCCTGCCCGGCTAAAGACCATAATGCCGTGACAGTTGCAGACGCCTTAGTCCACCATGTCTTCCCCTACTTCGGGATTCCCCAGGCCCTACATTCAGATGAAGCCCCAGAATTTACAGGCAAGGTCTGGGAAGAACTCGCAACACTCTTCGGTTATCATATATCCCATTCCTCTCCATAGTGGCCTCAGGGAAATAGTGTCTGCAAAAGAAGCCATCAATCCCTGCTTAACCAGGTAAGAACCAGAATTGTGCAAACAGGCAACAACGATTGGCCGGCCCACATCAAAATTGTGCGGTGGGGCCTTAACACATGCCCCAGAGACGATGGAATAACCCCCCACGAGCGAGTCTTCGGGGAAGCCCCGCTCCTCCTGCCCCTCTGTCAACACCTCCAACCCCCTCCCCTACCCTCCACCACCGATCCCCTACACCACCTCAAAAGGCTTCTGCACCACCTTCAATCACAACAATACCTACAGCCTGACACAATCTCCTCCAACCCCTACAAACCAGGAGATTCTGTCATCGTGGCACGCCTGCCAACTCCCAGCAAAACCTCTCCCCGATTCGACGGCCCCTTCATTATCATCATAGTCCCTAACCCCTACCAGGTCACTATCGATCACCAGGGACAGACATGCACATACTGCAATAGACACGTGCGTCCCTTCCAACTCGCCAACAATGACGCCACGCTCAACCGCGCGCCGCACACCTCTCGCCACACACCACTTACCTCAGCATCTTCCGAGAATAGCCCCCCCCCCCCGATTCATACACCTACACCTTCTCACCTCCCCCATCTAACTCACCCACCATCACACTTCCTTCTCCTACACTCACCCTTGACCCACCACCAACTCTCTCCAATCCTGATCCTCACCACCCTCTACCCTCCATGCCTCTCCTACGCCCACCCCACCTTCTCCGCCACGCCACTCTCAATCACCACCTGCTACGCCCACCACCCACACTGAACCCCATCACCCAACGGAAACCACCACCTTCACTGCCACGGACACAGCCAACCCCGCCGCACCACCATGATTACCCCCACACCCCCACGCACTGCCACATGCAACACACCACCCACTAACCATCCACCTGCACCAACTCCACCTGCCACTCACACCACCCACTTTTCCACTCCTGGCCACCCATTACCCACCGACCATGCTCACTACACACGACACCCCACACCACCACCCACAACCGTCCCCAACCATGACGGGATGCCCACACCACCACGTGCCTCTCCACCTTCACCACCAACACCAACTCTCATTACCACTACCACCAAATCAGGACGTCTCTCCCGCCCACCATCTAGACACACCCTTACACCAACCCCTACCCCCCCTACTGCCCCACATTCCCCCACACATACCGCCCATACCCCCAACATCACCCCCATCATGCTTCCCCTCCATCAAGCATGATGGAAAATTCCCAATTCCCAAAAGGACGATGCCCCTCCCACCAGGTCCTCCCCCATAAAAAGCCCAGGACCTCATCCCTCGCCAGCATACAGCCTCTACCCCTTCACCAAGCACCACCACCAGAGATGAGGATCCACTGAATAGTATGGCGCCCCCACAACCGTCCAGCCATCAGACTACGAGGAACCTACCAGCTCCTTCGTAACCTCCATCACGCCAACAACCTACACTCCAGCTCATTCTCAACCCACACCAGGAACCAAACACCGCAACCCACCACTGGACCACCCTCCTCCAACACATCACCCCGGCCCACCAGACATCCACGACCAGCACATAACACCTCCAGTCACGGGGCTGTGACTTTTTGACAGCGGACAGTGGTAAAATACACCCCCCCGCTGCCGCCGGACCAACCACCCCGCCACCACCCACCCCACTGCCGAGCCGCAGCCCCACCACCACCCCAGAAGGACACCACGGCGGGCCAGGTCAGTGTGAGACTGACCCAGAGTGAGAAGGGCGTTGGGGCACCCCTACCTTCAGTCTCTCTTCCTCTCAACTGACCCAACAACAACAACGCAGGAATGAGAGATGACCTTACGACCGGAGCAGCCCTCACCAGGTTTGGGGTGGGACTGCTCCAGATTCAGTCCCAAACAACACTGCGGTCATGGACACAGTATGTACTGGGGAGGGAGCAGCCACAGTATGCTCCTCAGTTGGATCCCCCTGTAGTACCATGGTCACAGACACAGTATGTACTGGGGAGGGAGCAGCCACAGTACGCTCCTCAGTTGGATCCCCCTGTAGTACCATGGTCACAGACATAGTATGTACTGGGGAGGGAGCAGCCACAGTATGGCCCTCAGCTACAGCCACATCTGGAGATGGCCTTGGAGCGTTAGCTATTGAGCGTGCACCAACTGGGAAAGGAAGGAGGAGTGGAACCGTGACCACGGCCACAGTATGTGTCAGGGAGGGAGCGGCCACAGTATGTCCCTCATCCACCTCCTCCTCCTCCTCCTACGGGAGTAACACCGCGGTCACGGCCACAGTATATACCGGGGAGGGAGCGGCCACAGTACGCCCCTCAGCTACTTCCCGTTGGGCAGGCAGAGCCACGACAATGGCCACAGTACGTGTCGGGGAGGGAGCAGCCACAGTACACCCCTCATCTGCCTCTTCCTCCTTCGGGAGCAGCATCGTGGTCACGGCCACAGTACGTACCGGGGAAGGAGCGGCCACAGTACACCCTTCTGCTGCTACCCTTAGGGACTGTGGAACCACCACAATGGCCACCGTCCATGTAGGGGAAGGAGCGGCCACAGTACGCCTTTCATCTCTAGTCTCTAGGGTTCTCCTGGAGGAGAAGGTCCCTTGCGCGGCTGGCTCACTACAGCTGTGTGGGACGCCCTTTACTCTCTCCCTCCAGGTGTGGTTCCCCGGAGGTGCTGCCATTCCAAGAGTGGTGGCGACAAGACCCTGCCCTGCAGCCGACCCCTGGACGATGCCGGCCCATAACGGATGCCCAACAGAACAGGTGCCGCAGTCTACTCCTGACAGCGCGCAGCTCTGTAGGCAACCACAGCATCAGGCCTCCCAGGGCCAGTCAGCGGGCCCCACAGCAGGACCGCTCAGGCCTCACTCTCCGCCGGCCCTCCGCCCGGGGTAGGAGGCGGTGGGCCATCCTCCTGAAGCTGTTTGGCCCCAGCCCCGAGGGCCACCTATCAGGTTGAGGCCCCCAGATGGGAGGGCCTCCCTGCACCCCAAGGACGAAGCAGGCCCGGACAGTGACGCCCCTGAGGGCCGTACGTTGTCTCCTGCAGGAGAGCTCTCCAGAAGGGCCCCCTCCCACACCTGGGCACCACCTCTGTTAACCCCGGAAACCCAGGGCCTAGTGGCAACTTCAACGCATCTCCCAAGTTGTGCCTAAGTCTAAGTAAATGAGACAGAAGTGAAAGTGACAGTGGAACCGTGAGAACATAATATAAAGTGACGAATCGTGCATATGAATACAAGGGCAGAAATCAAGGGTCAGTAAGCACGAATAGTAAGGCAACTGTGATATACGGAAATGATGTATCTATACTAGTGGTGCCCCGAAACAGACTGAGACCAGCCAGCAGAGACAGAACCAGTGAAATAGTGTTGCCGCAGCTAAGTGACAATTCTGTGTGCCGCAGCTCGTGCCCTACAAAGTGTACGGTAATATTAACCAACCTGACCCTTTATTCCATTCACATATAGTGTATGCAGCTGAGAACATTAAATGACAGTTATGCCCTAACCCCAACACCTATGCTGTGCTCTAATGATTGACAATATCTATGTATGTGACTATCATTGTATTCTGCCCTTGACATCACTGTTTGTGTACACTTTATATCTGAAAAGCAACTCTGTCACCTTGTTCATTCTATATCCAGTGTCTCTTTGTCTTGGTATTGTAAGGTGTTTTGAATTAAGACAATAGATGTGCTAAGGTATATTGCCGAGTTTTTATGCCCTGTTCCTTTGTTGGTGCTTTACTTCCGGTCTGGAAAGAGGACCCCGCTCAGTCGCAGGCGTTTTTAGGACGAGAGGTCGGACTAAAAACACCCCGCATAACACTTATATACTTGAGTGGCGAATCAGAGGCGAGGCTTAACCCCTTAACCGCGGGCTTGTTTTGCTCTGTCTAGCGTATCCCGCGGGCATATTTGTGCTCCGACAGACTCTCTAAAAATATTTGCCAAAAATCAGTTATTAGTCCTAGAATATTAAAATCACATATCCTTATGGCACATACCTTCAGCTTTCTTCTGGGGTGTTTGGTGAGCCGTCGTCGAGTACCGTAGGACTTGTGGAGACCTCTGAAGTTCGGTAATGAAGTCTCCACTTTACACTTCCCGACAACCTGTAATATGATTACGACAGCTTGATATTATCACTAGAAACACTATTCTATGATTCTCAAATAGTTTGGAATCCATACTCCAAAAAAAAAAAAAAACACGTGAAAGCAATGATAATTACAAGGGCGTATGACCTTTCCTCTTGACATCGTTCGCCGCTAGTGTTCTGTCATTTATTATTCATAAAAACACTCACAGTTTATATTTCTATCACTATATAACACTTATATATATCTACAGTCTTTACCCTTAAGTTTCCTTCAGTAATAGTAGTTTATTGTCACTGTAGGCATTCAATTTCTCTATCAGTAAAATACGTAGCATTCACTTTCTCGTCCTGTATACTAGCGTTGAGAGTGAATGTCACTTTCACCTTCACTCTCATAACTCATAGTATTCATACATGCTAGAGTGAAACTTTCACTTTCATTACTCCTAGTATATATACTCGTATTCTTATAATACTACTCATTTACATTTCTACTTATGTTCTCTCTTTTATTTACATTATTTACATTTCTATTTTATTTACACTGTGTTAGGCAGTTATTTGCAGTAACTTATAAAACTATTTTCCTCTGTTCACTTATATTTACATTCATTGCTTTCACTTGCTGTTTACACATTATTTACACATTTTCTACAATTCCACTTGCACTGTTTTACTCACCATGAAGATCGTAGTCACCCTCTATCAATTGTCAGCCCTTTACCTCTTTCCACACGAGGTTTAATAGGGGGTAGAAGTCACAGGGCCCTTTGCATGGGGCTAAAAAGCGGCGGTAGTTAGCAGGCGCGAATCCGATGTACTTTCACCTTGAAACATGACAGTAAACTGATATTGGTGGGCCTGGGTGGCCTACCTAGGGAGAATGCATTACTGCCAACGTCAGCCTCATGAGAGCTGCTAATATATAGCCATGAAATGATGGGCAGGAAATCTAGGCAATACATTATAAATTAGGTAGTTCCAGGTGAATGTAAATATCACTTAGGCTTCTCCCTTCTCTCCTTATATATATTTTTATTACGAGAATAAGTTATACGGCATATTTCAAGGGGAAATAAACAGCGAAAATTAGCGAACGAGTACACGTGAGGTGTTGTCAGGTGATAATTAGCCAATTCCAGGTGTATGGCACTATCACTTACCTTATTTCTTTTTTGTATATATTATTTGGTATAAGAATAGGGCATTGGGCTTATTTCAATGGATGAAATCAGTGGAAAATTCCAGGGAAGATTTGCTTAGCATAGAATACAGTGTGGTGGCCTGCAATAATTATGTAGTTCCAGGTGAATGTAAATATCACTTAGGCTTCTCCCTTCCTTTCTTATATATATTTTTATTATGAGAATAGATTATACAGAATATTTCAAGGGGAAATAAACAACGAAAATTAGCGAATGAGTGCACGTAAGGTGTTGTTAGGTGATAATTAGCCAATTCCAAGTGTATGGCACTCTCACTTAACTTATTTCTTTTTTGTATATATTATTTGGTGTAAGAATAGGGCATAGGACTTATTTCAATGGATGAAATCAGTGGAAAATTCCAGGGAAGATTTATTTAGTGTAGCACGGCCGGGCAGGAGAGAGGAGAGGGTAATGGAGGGGACGTAGGGAGGGGAGTCAAGAACGGGGAGAAATGGCTAAATTGTCAACAGTGGATGGGAGTACAGATGAGATTAGAAGTGCTGACTAATGCTGGAGATTGGCAGTACTGATAGATGATACAAGGCACCACTTGAAAGCCCGGGCGAATTCAAAATAACACAGAATCACAAAAGTGACGCCCCGTGGTATGATCCCTTGCTCCCAAGCATCACGAAAGTGATGCCCTGCGGTTAAGGGGTTAATTAGGTTGCTGCATTCTGATTGGCACTTGGGTTCCGGGGACTGCTGACCCCAACAGCTGAGCCTGTGTTCTGGCCTGCTGCAGATATCCTCATGCTTTGGAATGCTTGTAAATCATGGGCTTGGACATTTATTGAACGGTTAAGCTCCTTGATATATAATGCCTCAAGTATAGAGAGCCGGCGGTTGTCACTATACTGTAGCTAGCCAGAAACTCAGTGTCCTTTTCAAGGTCATCCTCGGTGATGTCGGCACAGTGCTTCTGCTACATGTGGTTCCTAGGGTCTCCAGCATATCTGAGGCTGGTCAGGAGACTGACTAGCTTCATCATCGCCATGCCTATATAGGTAGAAGGGAGGGCTGAGCAGTTCCCTCTTTTACAGGTGTACCTATAAACAACATGTGAATGCTGAAGGGTGTTCACCTCCTGACATGGACTGTTCCTTAGAAGTAGTTGCCTAGTCTTCTTACTATTGTAGTAGACGATTAGTTTAACTCTTGCATTGGGAGCGATTGGCTAAATTTTCTGTTTGATGATTTGCTTCATTATTACTGCGTCTTCTTTATAAGTGCTGGAAAATGGATCACTAATACAGTTTGATGTTCTCTGGTGGTTTTCTGTTATTCTTCTCGTCTGTGTACCACTTTTTCATAATTCTTCTCGTGACTCTTTGAATATCTCTATTGGCAAATCCATTACTGGCCAACACATGAGAAGCTCTCTAGATTTCCTGAATGACTTGTTTCCAGCTGCTGCAGTGGGTAAGTGCCCTAAGTATACAGTATAAGCATCTATAGTTGAGTCTTTGTATCCTTGGGGGCATTCACCGTCACTATTGAGGCAGTGTCTCAGGCTACTCACCTTCACATGAACAGTAGTATTGAATGATGTGTCATGTTGGTTAAATAATATATCAAGGAAGGGCATGGTCCCGTTGTTGCTTTTCTCCACTGTGAAACGTAGTCCAGAAACTCCGGAGGGCAACATCGAAGGGTTTCTATCGCATTCTCCTCTTTCACCTTGATGAAGATATCAATGTATCTGCAGTATATATCTGGTTTCTCCACCTCAGCAAATATTTGGTTCTCAGTGCTCCCCCATGAAGAAGTTGGCAAAAAGGACCCTCAACAAAAAAGTTATGTAATGCCAGACTTGCAGTCATGTTTAATGAAGTATGTCTTAGAGAAAATCTAATATTATGTATCCCTGGGGGTAGGGGGGGTTTTCAAGAATACTCCCCCAGTATCCCTGCTTGTCGTAAAAGGTGACTAAAAGGGTTGGCGGAGGGTTAGTGCTCCTCCCCGGAAAACAACTAACTAAAAAAACAAACAAGAAGCCTCGGACAAGGACTGACCAAACGATGATGACCCAGGACCGGACAAAGGACTTGGTAATGGGTACATGGAATGTAAGAGGAGCGAATGATGAGGTGAAAGAGAGAGAGATTGTCCAGGTGCTTGAGGGTGTGGAAGTGGATGTATGTGGAAAAACTGAAACAAAATGGAGAGGAGAAAGTGTGAGAGAATGGGAGAATGGATAGGGTATATGTGCAGGAGTAGGTAAGAATGAGAGGCCAAAGGAAGGAGTATGTATAGTTGTGAGTAAAAGATGGAAGAAGAGCATAAGACAGTATGGATCAGTTGGGTCAAGGATTGTGTGGGTAAAGTTGAAAGTTGGAATACAAATGTGGGCGATTGTGTGTGTGTGTGTATGTGCCAACGCAAGATTGTGCTACAAGAGTGAGAGAAGAGTTCTGGACAAATGTAGAAGTGTGCATGGAAAAGTTTGGAAGGAATGAGAGAGTGTTTTTGATCGGTGACATGAATGGTAAAGTTGGGAATGTGAAGGTGGATGTAATAGTTGGTGAGTGGGATGTGCCTGCTGAGATAGATGAGAATGGGAGTGCGTTAGTGGACATTTGTGCTGGGAGGGGGTTGGTGATAGCCAATACCCTCTTCAGGCATAAAATGATCCACAGGTATACATGGCGAGTGATGAGAAGGGTGGGTGGTGAACTGAATGAAAGGAAGGCAATGATTGATTATGTGTGTGTGAATGAAAGGATGCGAAGATGTGTAATGGATGCAAGAGCTTATAGAGGTTGGGGGAGTGGACTTTCTGACCACTACTTGGTGGTGGCCAGAATTAGGATTCAAGTAAGATGGAGGAATAGAATAAGGGAAAGACGAGAGGAAGGAGTAGTTGCAAGGAGAGTGGAAAGGTTACAAGCGGATGAGAAAAAGGCAGAGTATACGAGAGAAGTGGAGGAACGATTGGGCAAATATGAATTGCAGAAGATGGGAGATGTGGATGGTGTGTCTAGGATATTTACAAAAGAAATATGTGCAGCATGTGATGTGGTGTGTGGAAGGAAGAGAAGACGGAGGGGGGGTGCAAGGAACAGCGTGGTGGACTGAAGAGGTGAGACAGGCTGTGACACAAAAGAAGAAAGCATACAATGAATGGATGAGAAATAGAGGCGTGGAAGAAGTTGAGAGGCGGAAGAGAGAGTTATATGTAGAAAGAAAGAGAGAGGTGAAAAGATTAGTGAGAGAGAGTAAGAAGAGAGTGGATGAGGAATTTGGAAGGAATCTGAGTGTAAAGTGGAGGGACTGTAAGAAAATGTTCTGGAAAGAGGTGAAAGAGTAAGACAGGGTGGAAGTGAAGTTAGCAGGGGAGTGAAAGATAATAATGGTAGATTACTAGTGGACAAGGGAGAAAAAGTGAGCAGATGGAGAGAACACTTTAAGGAATTGTTGAACATAGAGGATGGAAGTAAAGCGAGTATAAAAGGCTGGGGAATGGCTGGGAGAAGGAGGGAGGTGAGAAGACAGGAAGAAATCAGTAGGATAGAAGTTGTGGAAGCAATGAAGAAAGTTAAATCGGGGAAAGCCCCAGGAATTGATGGGAGTGTGTGGTGAAATGCTGAAGCATGGGGGAGAGATAGTAGTAGAATGGATGTGGAAGATGTGCAGATTGGCCTGGGAGGAAGGTAGAGTCCCGGAGGATTGGAAGTCAGGTATAATTATTCCCTTGTACAAAAGAAAAGGGGAAAATGAAGTGTGTGGTAATCACAGGGGCATTTGTCTTCTAAGTATAATAGGAAAAGTTTATGGTAGGATACTTATTGACAGAGTTAGAGAAAGAACAGAGAAATTAGTTGGAGAAGAACAGGGAGGCTTTAGGAAGGGAAGAGGTTGTGTAGATCAGATATTCATTCCTAGATCTTTAGTGGAAAAGTTTCTAGAGAAGGGAAAGAAGTTGTATGCGGCTTTCATGGATTTGGAGAAAGCATATAACAGGGTGGATAGACAAGGATTGTGGAAAGTGTTAAGAATATGTGGAGTCGATGGGAAGTTGTTGAATGCTGTGAAGAGTATGTACGATGGTGCGAAGGCTGCAGTGCGTGTGGATGGTGAACTAAGTGAATTTTTCTCTTTGAAAGTTGGGTTGAAACAGGGATGTCATGTCTCCAAGGTTGTTCAATCTGTACATGGATGGGGTAATAAAAGAGGTACAAGGTAGGGTAGTGGATGTTGGAGTGGCCCTGGTGAGAGGATAGTGTTTAGAAACTCCCTGTACTGTTGTTTTTAGATGGTACTGTGTTGTTGAGTGAAGACGAAGGGGAGCTGCAAGGCTTGGTGGATCAGTCTGGGAGTGTGTAAGAAACGGAATCTAAAGGTGAATGTAGGGAAGAGTAAAGTGATGGTCTTTGAGAGAGGTGAAGTCAGTGAATGTACAGCGAGGTTGGATGGTGAGGAATTGGAAAATATGAGTACGTTTAAGTACTTGGGTAGTGTGATGAGTAAGGATGGAGGTTTGGAGGGTGAAGTGCTTGAAAGGGTACAGCAGGGAAGAAAGGTTGCTGGTTTTTTGAAAGCAGTGATAAGAAACAGGGAAGTGAGCATGGAAGTGAAAAAGTTACTACATGACAGTATTGTGATACCAACTCTAACGTATGGAAGTGAAGCTTGGACGTTGTTGGAAGGACACAAGTCAAGAGTGAGAGCAGTGGAAATGAGTTATTTAAGAGGAGCTTGTGGAGTCACATGACGAATGAGGATATAAAGGAGCGTTGTGGTGTGGATGTGGATGTGATAGGAAGCGTTATGAGGAACACACTGAGGTGGTTTGGCCATGTGGAGAGGATGGAGGGTGAAAGACTGACGAAGAGAGTGTATGTGAGTGAGGTGGAGGGGGGAAGAGGGAGGGGGAAGCCGAGGATGAGATGGGGGGATGGGGTGGAGAGGTATATGAGAGAGGGGGGTGTGAGTTGGGAGCAGGGGAGTGAAATGGCTGGGGACTGGGCTACTTGGAGGCGATTTGTTTGTGGCCACCCCAAACGGAATTGAGGCGTCTGGCAATAGATAGATAGATAGATAGTCATCATCATCAGCCGTTGAATGTCCATTGCAGGACCGGCTTATCTCAACCAAAATGGGGACAATACAGCCCATGTATCTCTACCACGTGGCTTAGGCTGTCTGGTAGAGACTGTATGTAGGGTGAGAAGTGCTTGTAAGTGTGACTAATGTTGGAATAGCTTTGGATGTGTGTGTAGTCTGTGAACCAAGTATAATCGGCCCACACAAGCCGACTGGGTGCAAGCATACTTTATAGTATGCAACACTGGTTCAACCACAGCATCCCTTATGTCAGCCAAGGCAGTTCTCCCATGTACGAAAACGTACACACTACCACTGTACCACAGAGGCTCACTGTATATAGATAAATGATAGATAGATAGATATTGTGTGTGTGTGTGTGTGTGTGTGTGTGTGTGTATGTGTGTGTGTGTGTGTGTGTTACAGGGAATATTTGTAACCAGTCATCTCATGAAATACCTATGGATTTGGTGAAATGAGTTAAAATTAGGATGAGTTACTTAATGTTAAGTTAATTAGGCTGCGGTTAGGTTAGGCTGGGATAATTTAGGTTAAGTGTAGGTTAGGCTAGGTTAGTTACGTTAGTTAGGTTAGGGTAATATTGATGAATGCTTAATGTAATTTAAGGTTCATATAATTTAACCTAACTTATTCTAACCTAACTAACCTACCCTAACCTGACATAAACTTTACCTAGATTATCCGAGCCTACAGTAACCTAACCGCAGCCAAAATCAACTAAACATTAATCCTAATTTAAACTAATTTCACGAAATCCCTAGAGATTTCATGAAATTACTGGTTACACAAATTCCATGTAAAACACACACACACACACACACACACACACACCCACAGACATATATATATATATATATATATATATATATATATATATATATATATATATATATATATATATATATATATATATATATATATATATATTTATATATATATATAGGGTGGGGGAACGAGGGCGGGGGAGGCCGAGGATGAGATGGAGGGTTGGGGTGGAGAGGTATAAGAGAGAGGGGGGTGTGAGCTGGGAGCAGGGGAGTGAAATGGCGGGCGACAGGGCGACTTGGAGGCGATTTGTTTGTGGCCACCCCAAACGGGATTGAGGCGTCTGGCAATATATATATATATATATATATATATATATATATATATATATATATATATATATATATATATATATATAGTTACGGAACAGAGAAAACTGTCCCGCAAAGTTCCAGGTTCAAAACAAAAGAGTTAGGTAAAATTACAAGTTAAAGTTTAATGCTCAAACTAACAACTAAACATTCAGGACTCATAAGGATAATGTAATGGCAAAAAACAGGTTAAATATATGGTTAACTGCAATAGCCTCTATTAACACGAAATTAGCAAGAGTAAATTTATCTAAGTCTGCCCTGAAAAAATGAGAAAACCGGATAATGCTCAGTTAATGCAAGATATATTATTACAGATACAAAATATTATTACTACTGGCTGACAGTAAAAACTTTTCATTAATCACAAAAACCTCACCAGGCCTACGAATTAACACCTTATGCTATACAGTACAAGAAAAAATGTAATAACACTTATACTCAAATTACACAGCAGCTAGATGGTTGGAGACTTCCTGAGCACTCACAAAAATAATAACAACTGTACAGAGGAGGACAGAGTTGTGAACAAAATGAGGAGTAGATCTAAGTGGCAATTAATGTAGAGACTGAGCTCATTATATAGGGGCCGGCAGAGCTTGATACAACTTGTAAGAAGGACACGCAAATGAAGCCATAGGGGACAAAGAGTTGACAATCCTGGTCTGAACAACAGGAAGAACGACTTACTCTACTATAAGGGGAGAAGGGGGGAGTGAGGTAGAACACGCTCGTGATCAAACATGCAGCATACTGTACGTTAGAATTATACAATGGATGATGAAATCATAGGCTATGTAACACCTCCCCACAAAGAAAAAGAAATTTACAAAGGAAATTTCTTATTACTCTAAAACAATCTGTCTAAAGTCTAGATAAGCAATCTGCAATAACATTTTGTTTCCTCTTGACATGTTGTATGTCTAATGAATACTCCTGAAGAAGTAGACTCCATCTTGTCAATCTCTGATTTTTATCTTTAAACTTACTAAGGAATTTTAGTGGGTTATGATCGGTATAAATGACTATGGGGTCAAAACCAGAACCCAAAATCAAGGCCAAATCTCTTTCTCAATAATTGAGTAGTTCTTTTGAGGTGGAGTGAACTTCTTACTGTAATAAGATACAGGGTGCTCAATACCCTGATGATCCTCTTGCAGCAAAACAGCCCCAGCTCCCGTATCACTTGCGTCAACAGCCATCTTAAAAGGCTTAGCAAAATTTGGAGTAGCGAGCACTGGCTGACTTAATAGGATAGCTTTAAGTCTGCTGAAAGAGGATTCACAGTTATCGGTCCAGACAAATTTAACTCCCTTTTTCAGTAGGTCTGTAAGTGGTGATACAAGAATTGAAAAGTTAAGAACAAATCTCCTGTAATAACCTACCATTCCCAGAAATCTTTGTAGCTCTTTCCTACTTTTAGGTCTGGGAAGATCGCTTATAACCTGAACCTTAGCTGCTGGTGGTGCAACATGTCCATCACCAATTACGTACCCAAGGTACTAAACTTTAGCTTGACCAAACTCACACTTTGATAAATTAGCTACAAGATTAGCCTGAACCAAACGTTCAAGAAATTTACTGACATGGCATAGATGATCTTTCCAGTTGTCACTGAAGATTAATACATCATCAATATAAACAACACACCCTGCCAAACCCTCTGTTACAACATTCATGAGCTTCTGAAATGTGGCTGGTGCATTCTTCATACCATATGGCATTACAAAACATGCAAAAGTCTTTCCTAGTGTTACAAAACATGAGATCTCCCTAGCACGTTCAGTCATAGGTACTTGCCAGTATCCCTTTAACAAATCAAACTTACTTATGTACCTAGCCCTTCCGATCTTGTCTATGCAATCTTCCAAGCGAGGGAGAGGGTAAGTAACTGTTTTGGTTATCTGATTAACACGTCTGTAGTCAATGCAAAGCCGCTGTGACCCACCTGGCTTAGGGACTAGAGTGACAGGAGAACTCCACTCGCTCTGACAGGGCTCAATCATCTTGTGGTCCAACAAGTAGCCAAGCTTCTTCTGTATGAGAGGAATTTTCACTGAGTTCACACGGTAAGGAGGCAGTTTAATTGGCTTTGCGTCTCCAACATCGACATCATGCATCAACACAGTGGTTCTTCCTGGAGTGGCACGGAACACTTGCAGGTACTCCTGCAGTAATGCCGAAAACTCCTGCCTTTCCTCGGGAGGTAGATGAGAAAGCTTAGTCTGGAGATCATTCATGATATCAGGATTCTTCCCCAAACTATCACTCAGGCTCATGCTGCATGGGAGAACTTCACTTGCAGACTCGGGTGGAACAGCTACAGTGCAGACTGGGTTATTTTTGTCCCGCCTGTGATATAACTTTAGCATGTTGATGTGACAAAGTTGCTTGTTCTTTCTACGATCTGGTGTGGCGATGACATAGTTGACACCACTGAGTTTCTTCTCCACGAAATAAGGACCACTAAACTTGGCTTGAAGAGAGTTGCCCATGCACCGGTAGCAGAATCAAAACCTGATCTCCTGGCTGAAAGTGGCATAACCTGGACTTCTTATCATACCAAGTCTTCATCTTCTCTTGAGCAGCTCCTTAATTCTCTCTCGCCAGCTGTAAAGCAGTGGACAGCCGTTCTTTGAACATCATCACATACTCCAGCAGGTTGACGTCATCTTCCTCCGACAGCCAGCATTCCTTGAGTAGCTTAAAGGGTCCTCTTACTTCATGGCCAAACAGTAGTTCAAAGAGTGAGAACCCCAGTGATTCATTTGGAGATTCTCTTGCGGCAAATACAACGAATGGAAGACCTTTATCCCAGTCTTTCTGATGTTCCAAACAGTATTTCCTGAGCATCGATTTGAGTGTTTGATGATATCTCTCCAACGCTCCTTGGGTCTGGGGATGGTAAGCTGAAGACGTGATCTGGGTGATGCCCAACTCTTTCAGAGACTGCTTGAAAACATTTGACATGAAATTACTTTCCCGGTCTGACTGTACCTCCTTGGGCAGACCAAACTTTGTGAAGAACCCTAGCATTTCCTTAACCACGCTCTTTGCTGAGATATTTCTAAGTGGAATGGCTTCAGGATAACGAGTAGCCATATCAATCAGGGTCAACACATAAGAAAATCCTAAAGAAGTCTTAGGAAGAGAGCCCACAATATCCACCAACAAATGCGTGCCACAGTGTTCCTCACTCCAAGGTGTCCTGCCAAACTGGAATCATGAGCCACTCTAATGATATCCTGCCTACAAACACGAGGGATGACAACTTGATGTACAACCTCCCATTCACAGTCGGCTGATGCTGTTGGGGGTCTCCACTTCCTCATAAGTACTCCTGACTTTATATAATAACAAGTAGAAGCACCAGCTGACTCTTCCTCACTGCAAGCAGAGTTAGCTAGACCTTTCAACTCAGGGTCAGCAACCTGCAACTCAACCAACTATAGACGAGACAAATTATCAACACTACGGGGTACTGCCTCATCTGGTGAGTGGTCCAAATTAGCAAGAAAAGTGTCAGCTAGGATAACATCATCATCATTATCCTCTAAGTCACCAGTAACTTTAGACTTAGCCCTAGTGACAGCACATGCAGAGAACACCTCAGGGACATCACAATCCTGGGTCGCAGTCACTGGTTCACTAGACAACTGAGGAGCTGGACACACTTGACTTCCACCAATATCAGTTCCAAGTAAGAAAGTTACACCTGACATTGGGAGTGTCTCAACCAACCCAACCATAACGGAACCATTAACAAAACCAGACTCTAAATTCACTCTGCACAGAGGGACAGAGAAGTAATTATTCCCTACACCTTGTAAGATTACAGTTTCATCAGAGGAATTAATATTAGAGCCTAGAACACTGGTCAGCATAAGGGATTGGCAGGCACCTGTATCACGATATATTTTAACTGATTTCCTGTCATTACTGTCCAGAGGACTGACAAAACCATCAGACAGGAAAGTAGCACATGAACTCTTGAGAGTGTCACCCACGTTACTGCTCAAAAGAGGAGCTTCATCATGAGAATTTAATTTACCCCTCAAAGCAGGTTCAGTTAACTCGGTTAAAGAATTCTGGGAACTCTCAAGAGTGGACACTAGACCAATTGACTGAATATTTAAAGACTCCTTTTTGTTCACATCACGCTGTCTCCTGAAACATTTCTCCGTAGTATGACCAAGCTTACTACAATAAGTACATTTACTTTTCTGAAATCTAGAGGTGAAGCTGGTATTTACTTCCTGAAAAACATCATCTTTATTCTCTTTCCTGTTACCTGTACTCTGAGTAGAGGCAACGTACTTACTCTCAGCTTTTCTTTTTTCTTTAGAATATCTCTTGTGAGTGAGAACATATTCATCAGCTAAAACTGCAGCATCAGACAAATTATCTATTCTTTTCTCATCAAGATATAGGCTTACATCATTATTAATACACCTATTGAAGTCCTCCAGCAAAATCATCTGCTTAAATTTATCAAAATCGGAATTTACTTTCTTAGAATTTAACCACTGCTCTAACAGATCTTCTTTGATTTTTGCATACTCAACATGGGATTGCTTATCTTGCTTCTAAGTTGTCCTAAATTTTACTCTAAAGGCTTCAGGAACAAGCTCATAGGCCTTAAGAATCAAGCTCTTAACTACATCATAATTATCAGATTGATCCTGAGGCAAAGATGCATAAGTTACTTGAGCTTTACCGGTGAGAACAGTTTGAAGGAGTACTGGCCAATACTTTTTGGGCCAATTAAAACCTGTAGTTACCCTCTCAGACAACTGAAAATACTTTGTTAAATCAGATTCATTAAAAGGAGGGACAAGTTTAACATTTTTAGCCACATCAAAATCATCAGAGCTAGATGATCCAGTTCCACATTGTTTCATGCGATACTCATGGCCTGCCTGAATCCTAGCAAGTTCAACTTGTGCGTGAAACTCAGCCTCCTTAGCACGAGCCTCCTGCAGGGCTAGCTGTAACTTAGTTATTTCAATCTGCGTTTGCTCATCTGGAGGAGTTAGATTAAACAAACTTTCATTAATCATGTCAACAATTTGATCTTTAGAATGATGAGAGCGAACAGCAATTCCCAATTGTTGAGCAACAAGCTTAAGTTCATTCTTTGTTCTGTTTTCTACATCACACACTGTTTGCACATTTGACAAAAAATCTTTGGCTTCATGAAGAGTGGTAATAGTAGACATCATGAATAAATCACAATCACAAAATATCAAGCAATATCCTTATGAAAATATCCTGAATATCCTGATAAGAGGTCGCCAAATTTATGTTACGGAACAGAGAAAACTGTCCCGAAAAGTTCCAGGTTCAAAACAAAAGAGTTAGGTAAAATTACAAGTTAAAGTTTAATGCTCAAACTAACAACTAAACATTCAGGACTCATAAGGATAATGTAATGGCAAAAAACAGGTTAAATATATGGTTAACTGCAATAGCCTCTATTAACACGAAATTAGCAAGAATAAATTTATCTAAGTCTGCCCTGATAAAATGAGAAAACCGGATAATGCTCAGTTAATGCAAGATATATTATTACAGATACAAAATATTATTACTACTGGCTGACAGTAAAAACTTTACATTAATCACAAAAACCTCACCAGGCCTACGAATTAACACCTTATGCTATACAGTACAAGAAAAAATGTAATAACACTTATACTCAAATTACACAGCAGCTAGATGGTTGAAGACTTCCTGAGCACTCATAAAAATAATAACAACTGTACAGGGGAGGACAGAGATGTGAACAAAATGAGGAGTAGATCTAAGTGGCAATTAATGTAGAGACTGAGCTCATTATATAGGGGCCGGCAGAGCTTAATACAGCTTGTAAGAAGGACACGCAAATGAAGCCATAGGGGACAAAGAGTTGACAATCCTGCTCTGAACAACAGAAAGAACGACTTACTCTACTATAAGGGGAGAAGGGGGGAGTGAGGTAGAACATGCTCGTGATCAAACATGCAGCATACTGTACGTTAGAATTATACAAAGTCTGATGAAATCATAGGCTATGTAACAATATATATATATATATATATATATATATATATATATATATATATATATATATATATATATATATATATATATATATATATAATAAAGCAATCCCATTTTTAGACTGATCTGTGGAAGATCAAGGTCACAGGGCAATAGCAAAAATCCCGCCCCTAAGACCACTTGGTGGCAGCGGATGTTGAACTTTTTAAGTGCTTCTTCTTCTTCTTCTTCTCTTCCTCCTCTTTCTTCTCTGTCTTCTTTTCCGATGATGATCAAGAAGGTCTTCATCATTGTCATCATCTTCTTCGTCTTTTTCTTTTTCGTCTTCGTCGTCTTCTTGTTGTTTTGTTGTTGTTTTTCTTGTTGTTTTTCTTGTTCTTGTTCTTGGTCTTGTTCTTGTTCTTGTTCTTGTTCTTCTTCTTCTTAAGCTTCGTCGTACTGTATATATGGCGATGCTTATTGTTTTGGTATTATTATTTTTCTTTGCATTTTTTTTTTTAGATCTTGGTATTATCCAGGTAGGTACCAATGGGTAATCCAAGTACTTATGCCAAATATGAACGACTCTGGCCTATTTTTGAAGGTCATATACTCATTTTTGCTGCAAAAATAGCATATATGAAACTGAAATATCTCAGAAACTACTTGATATCAGCTATTAGGTTGAAAATCATATTAGATGAGTTTCTGGTTCTGGGTAAACATAGCAAGTGCACTCTGCATGTACTTAGAAGCTTACGGTATCTGCATCATTTAATTTACTTTATCAGTTGCACTTATCAAGCCACGAAAACTCTAACTCTTTACGCCTGGAAGGAAGCATCCACTATATTGGCGATAACGTCAGTAGTCGCACTGTAGACGACGCACCAATCCAGCTCGGTAAGAGTGATAATAGTTGTCAATATAATTTATTTACCTACATGGACACCATAGATCCAGACTACCCTCTTCAGTCATGTGAAGGAATACTTTTCACTGTGTTAATGGGTGGTACCTGTCAGATAAGCAATTTGCAGTGAAATTGACTAGAAGTAGCTAACAGGTACCATTGTTTACACCATTCCCAAGCTGCACTCTTATCTCATAAGAGGAGTGTTTAATGTATGCCATACAGTATCAGTGGTACGAGTTTATGCTGGCATTATGCATATGAATGTATAATATTTTACCTCTTCATTATTATTTTTCTGAAATAGCAGTTTCAGTGAGTGCTCTGAACTTGAGGAATATAGAAGTACCTTTAGCCCCTAAACCGCGGGGTTGTTTTTGCCTGACTTGCGTGTCTCGCGAGCATATTCGTGCTCCCACAGACTCTCTAAAAATATTTGCCAAATATCAGTTATTAGCCTTAGATTATTATAATTACATATGCTTATGGCACATACCTTCAGCTTTCTCCTGGGATGTTTGTTGAGCCTTCGTCGAGTACTGTAGGATTTGTGGAGACTCTGAAGTTGGGTAACGAAGTCTCCACTTTACACTTCCCGACAACCCATAATATGATTACCACAGCCTGATATTATCACTAGAAACACTATTCTATGATTCTCAAATAGTTTGGAATCCATACCCCAAAAAAAAAACACTGTGAAAGCAATGAGAATTTCGAGCACTTATGACCTTCCCACTTGATATCATTCGCCGCTGGTGTTCTGTCATTTATTATTCATAAAAACACTCATAGTTTATATTTCTATTACTATATAACACTTATATATATCTACAGTCTTTATCCTTAAGTTTCCTTCAGTAATAGTAGTTAATTGCCACTCTAGGCATTCAATTTCTCTTTCAGTAAAATATGTAGCATTCACTTTCTCGTCCTGTATACTAGCATTGAGAGTGAATCTGTCACTTTCATTCTCACTTTCATAACTCATAGTATTCATACATGCTAGAGTGAAACTTTCACTTTCATTACTCCTAGTATATATACTCGTATTCTTCTATTATTACTCATTTACATTTCTATTTACATTCTCTATTTTATTTACATTTCTATTATATTTACACTATGTTATGCAGTCACTTGCAGTAACTTATAAAACTATTTTCCACTGTTCACTTATATTTACATTCATTGCTTTCACTTGCTGTTTACACATTATTTACACATTATTTATATTTCCACTTGCACTGTTTTACTCACCAGATAGATCGTAGTCACTGTCTATCATTTTCATTGATAAATTAGCCAGTTCACGTTCCACAGTCACTTACCCCTTTACCTCTTTCCACACGAGGTTTAGTAGGGGGTAGAGATCACAGGGCCCTTTGCATGGGGCTAAAAAGCGGAGTAATTGGGCAAGTGTGAATCCGACGTGCTTTCACCTTGAAAGACGACAGTAAACTGAATACAGTGTCGTGGTCTGCCTGCCTAAGGGAAGTGCAATGCTGCCAATGTCAGCGAGGTGAAAGCTGCTAATATATACACTATGAAATGATTGGCAGGAAATCTAGACAATGCATAATAAATTAGGTAGTTCCAGGTGAATGTAAATATCACTTAGGCTTCTCCCTTTCTTTCTTATATATATTTTTATTACAAGAATAGATTATACGGCATATTTCAAGGGGAAATAAACAGTGAAAATTAGCGAACGAGTGCACGTGAGGTGTTGTCAGGTGATAATTAGCCAATTCCAGGTGTATGGCACTATCACTTACCTTATTTCTTTCTTGTATATATTATTTGGTACAAGAATAGGGCATAGGGCTTATATCAATGGGTGAAATCAGTGGAAAATTCCAGAGAAGATTTACTTAGTGTATCACGGATGGGCAGGCGAGAGGAGAGGGTAATGAAGGGGAGGTAGGGAGGGGAGTCAAGAACGGGGAGAAATGGCTAAATTGTCAACAATGGATGGGAGTACAGATGAGAACAGGACTGGTGACTAGTGCTGGAGATTGGCAGTACTGATAGATGATACAAGGCACCACTTGAAAGCCCGGGCGAATTCAAAATAACACAGAATCACAAAAGTGACACCCCGCGGTATGATCCCTTGCTCCCAAGCATCATGAAAGTGATGCCCTGCGGTTAAGGGGTTAATTAGGTTGCTGCATTCTGATTGGCACTTGGGTTCTGGGGACTGCTGACCCCATCAGCTGAGCCTGTGTTCTGGCCTGCTGCAGATATCCTCATGCTTTGGAATGCTTGTAAATCATGGGCTTGGACATTTATTGAACGGTTAAGCTCCTTGATATATAATGCCTCAAGCATAGAGAGCCGGCAGTTGTCACTATACTGTAGCTAGCCAGAAACTCAGTGTCCTTTTTAAGGTCATCCTTGATGATGTCGGCACAGTGCTTCTGCTACATGTGGTTCCTAGGGTCTCCAGCATATCTGAGGTTGGTGAGGCGACTGACTAGCTTCATCATCGCCATGCCTATATAGGTAGAAGGGAGGGCTGAGCAGTTCCCTCTTTTACAGGTGTACCTATAAACAACATGTGAATGCTGAAGGGTGTTCTCCTCCCGACGTGGACTGTTCCTTACAAGTAGTTGCCTAGTCTTCTAACTATTGTAGTAGACAATTAGTTTAACTCTTGCATTGGGAGCGATTGGCTAAATTTTCTGTTTGATGATTTGCTTCATTATTACTGCGTCTTCTTTATAAGTTCTGGAAAATGGATCACTAATACAGTTTGATGTTCTCTGGCGGTTTTCTGTTATTCTTCTTGTCTGTGTACCACTTTTTCATAATTCTTCTCGTGACTCTTTGAATATCTCTGTTGGCAAATCCATTACTGGCCAGCACATGAGAAGCTCTCTAGATTTCCTGAATGACTTGTTTCCAGCTGCTGCAGTGGGTAAGTGCCCTAAGTATACAGTATAAGCATCTATAGTTGAGTCTTTGTATCTTTGGGGGCATTCACCGTCACCATTGAGGCAGTGTCTCAGGCTACTCACCTTCACATGAACAGTGGTACTGAATGATGTGTCTTGTTGGTTACCTAATATGTCAAGGAAGGGCATGGTCCCGTTGTTGCTTTTCTCCACTGTGAAACGTAGTCCAGAAACTCCGGAGGGCAACATCGAAGGGTTTCTATCGCATTCTCCTCTTTCACCTTGATGAAGATATCATTGTATCTGCAGTATATATCTGGTTTCTCCACCTCAGCAAATATTTGGTTCTCAATGCTCCCCATGAAGAAGTTGGCAAAAAGGACCCTCAACAAAAAAGTTATGTAATGCCAGACTTGCAGTCATGTTTAATGAAGTATGTCTTAGAGAAAATCTAATATTATGTATCCCTGAGGGTAGGGGGGTTTTTCAAGAATACTCCCCCAGTATCCCTGCTTGTCGTAAAAGGCGACTAAAAAGGTTGGCAAAGGGTTAGTGCCCCTCCCCGGAAAACAACTAACTAAAAAAACAAACAAGAAGCCTCGGACAAGGACTGACCAAACGATGACTACCCAGGACCGGACAAAGGACTTGGTAATGGGTACATGGAATGTAAGAGGAGCGAAGGATGAGGTGAAAGAGAGAGAGATTGTCCAGGTGCTTGAGGGTGCGGAAGTGGATGTATGTGGAAAAACTGAAACAAAATGGAGAGGAGAAAGTGTGAGAGAATGGGAGAATGGATAGGGTATATGTGAAGGAGTAGGTGAGAATGAGAGGCCAAAGGAAGGAGTATGTATAGTTGTGAGTAAAAGATGGAAGAAGAGCATAAGACAGTATGGATCAGTTGGGTCAAGGATTGTGTGGGTAAAGTTGAAAGTTGGAATACAAATGTGGGCGATTGTGTGTGTGTATGCGCCAATGCAAGATTGTGCTACAAGAGTGAGAGAAGAGTTCTGGACAAATGTAGAAGTGTGCATGGAAAAGTTTGGAAGGAATGAGAGAGTGTTTTTGATCGGTGATATGAATGGTAAAGTTGGGAATGTGAAGGTGGATGGAATAGTTGGTGAGTGGGATGTGCCTGCTGAGATAGATGAGAATGGGAGTGCGTTAGTGGACATTTGTGCTGGGAAGAGGTTGGTGATAGCCAATACCCTCTTCAGGCATAAAATGATCCACAGGTATACATGGTGAGTGATGAGAAGGGTGGGTGGTGAACTGAATGAAAGGAAGGCAATGATTGATTATGTGTGTGTGAATGAAAGGATGCGAAGATGTGTAATGGATGCAAGAGCTTATAGAGGTTGGGGGAGCGAACTTTTTTACCACAACTTGGTGGTGGCCAGAATTAGGATTCAAGTAAGATGGAGGAATAGAATAAGGGAAAGACGAGAGGAAGGAGTAGTTGCAAGGAGAGTGCAAAGGTTACAAGAGGATGAGAAAAAGGCAGAGTATAAGAGAGAAGTGGAGGAACGATTGGGCAAATATGAATTGGAGAAGATGGGAGATGTGGATGGTGTGTCTAGGATATTTACAGAAGAAATATGTGCAGCATGTGATGTGGTGTGTGGAAGGAAGAGAAGACGGAGGGGGGTGCAAGGAACAGCATGGTGGAATGAAGAGGTGAGACAGGCTGTGACACAAAAGAAGAAAGCATACAATGAATGGATGAGAAATAGGGGCGTGAAAGAAGTTGAGAGGCGGAAGAGAGAGTTATATGTAGAAAGAAAGAGAGAGGTGAAAAGATTAGTAAGAGAGAGTAAGAAGAGAGTGGATGAGGAATTTGGAAGGAATCTGAGTGTAAAGTGGAGGGACTGTAAGAAAATGTTCTGGAAAGAGGTGAAAAGAGTAAGACAGGGTGGAAGTGAAGTTAGCAGGGGAGTGAAAGATAAAAATGGTAGATTACTAGTGAAGAAGGGAGAAAAAGTGAGCAGATGGAGAGAACACTTTAAGGAATTGTTGAACATAGAGGATGGAAGTAATGCGAGTATAAGTGGCTGGGGAATGGCTGGGAGAAGGAGGGAGGTGAGAAGACAGGAAGAAATCAGTAGGATAGAAGTTGTGGAAGTAATGAAGAAAGTTAAATCGGGGAAAGCCCCAGGAATTGATGGGAGTGTGTGGTGAAATGCTGAAGCATGGGGGAGAGATAGTAGTAGAATGGATGCGGAAGATGTGCAGATTGGAATGGGAGGAAGGTAGAGTCCCAGAGGATTGGAAGTCAGGTATAATTATTCCCTTGTATAAAGGAAAAGGGGAAAAAGAAGTGTGTGGTAATCACAGGGGTATTTGTCTTCTAAGTATAATAGGAAAAGTGAATGGTAGGAAACTTATTGACAGAGTTAGAGAAAGAACAGAGAAATTAGTTGGAGAAGAACAGGGAGGCTTTAGGAAAGGAAGAGGTTGTGTAGATCAGATATTCATTCTTAGATCTTTAGTGGAAAAGTTTCTAGAGAAGGGAAAGAAGTTGTATGCGGCTTTCATGGATTTGGAGAAAGCATATGACAGGGTGGATAGACAAGGTTTGTAGAAAGTGTTAAGAATATATGGAGTCGATGGGAAGTTGTTGAATGCTGTGAAGAGTATGTACGATGGTGTGAAGGCTTGAGTGTGTGTGGATGGTGAACTAAGTGAATTTTTCTCTTTGAAAGTTGGGTTGAAACAGGGATGTCATGTCTCCATGGTTGTTCAATCTGTACATGGATGGGGTAATAAAAGAGGTACAAGGTAGGGTAGTGGATGTTGGAGTGGCCCTGGTGAGAGAGGATAGTGTTTAGAAACTCCCTGTACTGTTGTTTTTAGATGGTACTGTGTTGTTGAGTGAAGACGAAGGGGAGCTGCAAGGCTTGGTGGATGAGTTTGGGAGTGTGTAAGAAACGGAATCTAAAGGTGAATGTAGGGAAGAGTAAAGTGATGGTCTTTGAGAGAGGTGAAGTCAGTGAATGTACAGCGAGGTTGGATGGTGAGGAATTGGAAAATGTGAGTACGTTTAAGTACTTGGGTAGTGTGATGAGTAAGGATGGAGGTTTGGAGGGTGAAGTGCTTGAAAGGGTACAGCAGGGAAGAAAGGTTGCTGGTTTTTTGAAAGCAGTGATAAGAAACAGGGAAGTGAGCATGGAAGTGAAAAATTACTACATGACAGTATTGTGATACCAACTCTAACGTATGGAAGTGAAGCTTGGACGTTGTTGGAAGGACACAAGTCAAGAGTGAGAGCAGTGGAAATGAGTTATTTAAGAGGAGCCTGTGGAGTCACATGGAGAGACAGGCTGACGAATGAGGATATAAAGGAGCGTTGTGGTGTGGATGTGGATGTGATTGGAAGTGTTATGAGGAACACACTGAGGTGGTTTGGCCATATGGAGAGGATGGAGGGTGAAAGACTGACGAGGAGAGTGTATGTGAGTGAGGTGGAGGGGGGAAGAGGGAGGGGGAGGCCGAGGATGAGATGGAGGGATGGGGTGGAGAGGTATATGAGAGTGGGGGGTGTGAGTTGGGAGCAGGGGAGTGAAATGGCGGGGGACAGGGCGACTTGGAGGCGATTTGTTTGTGACCACCCCAAACGGAATTGAGGCGTCTGGCAATAGATAGATAGATAGATTGTCATCATCATCAGCCGTTGAATGTCCATTGCAGGACCGGCTTATCTCAACCAAAATGGGGACAATACAGCCCATGTATCTCTACCACGTGGCTTAGGCTGTCTGGTAGAGACTGTATGTAGGGTGAGAAGTGCTTGTAAGTGTGACTAATGTTGGAATAGCTTTGGATGTGTGTGTAGTCTGTGAACCAAGTATAATCGGCCCACACAAGCCGACTGGGTGCAAGCATACTTTATAGTATGCAACACTGGTTCAACCACAGCATCCCTTATGTCAGCCAAGGCAGTCCTCCCATGTACGAAAACGTACACACTACCACTGTACCACAGAGGCTCACTTTATATAGATAAATGATACATAGATAGATATTGTGTGTGTGTGTGTGTGTGTGTGTGTTACAGGGAATATTTGTAACCAGTCATCTCATGAAATACCTATGGATTTGGTGAAATGAGTTAAAATTAGAATGAGTTACTTGATGTTAAGTTAATTAGGCTGCGGTTAGGTTAGGCTGGGATAATTTAGGTTAAATGTAGGTTAGGCTAGGTTAGTTACGTTAGTTAGGTTAGGGTAATATTGATGAATGTTTAATGTAATATAACGTTCATATAATTTAACCTAACTTATTCTAACCTAACTAACCTAGGCTAACCTGACATAAACTTTACCTAGATTATCCGAGCCCACAGTAACCTAACCGCAGCCAAAATCAACTAAACATTAATCCTAATTTAAACTCATTTCACGATATCCCTAGAGATTTCATGAAATTACTGGTTACACAAATTCCATGTAAAACACACACACACACACACATATATATATATATATATAAAATAAAGCAATCCAATTTTTAGACTGATCTGTGGAAGATCAAGATAACAGGGCAATAGGAAAAATCCCGCCCCTCAGACCACTTGGTGGCAGCGGATGTTGAACTTTTTTAGTGCTTCTTCTTCTTCTTCTTCTCTTCCTCCTTCTTCTTCTCCTCCTCTTTCTTCTCTGTCTTCTTTTCCGATGATGATGAAAAAGGTCTTCATCATTATCATCATCTTCTTCGTCTTTTTCTTTTTCGTCTTCGTCGTCTTCTTGTTGTTGTTTTGTGTTGTTTTTCTTGTTCTTGTTCTTGTTGTTGTTCTTCTTCTTAAGCTTCGTCGTACTGTATATATGGCGATGCTTATTGTTTTGGTATTATTATTTTTCTTTGCATTTTTTTTTTTAGATCTTGATATTATCCAGGTAGGTACCAATGGGTAATCCAAGTACTTATGCCAAATATGAATGACTCTGGCCCATTTTTGAAGGTCATATACTCATTTTTGCTGCAAAAATAGCATATATGAAATTGAAATATCTCAGAAACTACTTGATATCAGCTATTAGGTTGAAAATCATATTAGACGAGTGTCTGGTTCTGGGTAAACATAGCAAGTGCACTCTGCATGTACTTAGAAGCTTACGGTATCTGCATCATTAAATTTACTTTATCAGTTGCACTTATCAAGCCGCGAAAACTCTAACTCTTTACGTCTGGAAGGAAGCAGCCGCTATATTGGCGATAACGTCAGTAGTCGCACTGTAGATGACGCACCAATCCAGCACACAAGACTTTATCGGTAAGAGTGATAATTGTTGTCAATATAATTTATTTACCTACATGGACACCATAGATCCAGACTACCCTCTTCAGTCATGTTGTGAAGGAATACTTATCATTGTGTTAATGAGTGGTACCTGTCAGATAAGCAAATTGCAGTGAAATTGACTAGAAGTAGCTAACAGCTACCATTGTTTACACCATTCCCAAGCTGCACTCTTATCTCATAAGAGGAAAGTGTTTAATGTATTCCATACAGTATCAGTGGTATGAGTTTATGCTGGCATTATGCATATGAATGTATAATATTTTACCTCTTCATTATTATTTTTCTGAAATAGCAGTTTCAGTGAGTGCTCTGAACTTGAGGAATATAGAAGTACCTTTAGCCCCTAAACCGCGGGGTTGTTTTTGCCTGACTTGCGTGTCTCGCGAGCATATTCGCGCTCCCACAGACTCTCTAAAAATATTTGCCAAATATCAGTCATTAGCCTTAGATTATTATAATTATATATGCTTATGGCACATACCTTCAGCTTTCTCCTAGGATGTTTGTTGAGCCTTCGTCGAGTACCGTAGGACTTGTGGAGACCTCTGAATTTGGGTAACGAAGTCTCCACTTTACACTTCCCGACAACCCGTAATATGATTACCACAGCCTGATATTATCACTAGAAACACTATTCTATGATTCTCAAATAGTTTGGAATCCATACTCCAAAAAAAAAAAAACACTGTGAAAGCAATGAAAATTACGAGCGAGTATGACCTTCCCACTTGACATCGTTCGCCGCAGGTGTTCTGTCATTTATTATTCATAAAAACACTCACAGTTTATATTTCTATTACTATATAACACTTATATATATCTACAGTCTTTATCCTTAAGTTTCCTTCAGTAATAGTAGTTTATTGTCACTCTAGGCATTCAATTTCTCTTCCGGTAAAATACGTAGCATTCACTTTCTCGTCCTGTATACTAGCGTTGAGAGTGAATCTGTTACTTTCATTCTCACTTTCATAACTCATAGTATTCATACATGCTAGAGTGAAACTTTCACTTTCATTACTCCTAGTATATATACTCATATTCTTATATTATTACTCATTTACATTTCTATTTACATTCTCTATTTTATTTACATTATTTACATTTCTATTTTATTTACACTATGTTAGGCAGTCACTTGCAGTAACTTATAAAACTATTTTCCACTGTTCACTTATATTTACATTCATTGCTTTCACTTGCTGTTTACACATTATTTACATTTCCACTTGCACTGTTTTACTCACCAGATAGATCATAGTCACTGTCTATCATTTTCATTGATAAATTAGCCAGTTCACGTTCCACAGTCACTTACCCCTTTACCTCTTTCCACACGAGGTTTAGTAGGGGGTAGAGGTCACAGGGCCCTTTGCATGGGGCTAAAAAGCGGCGTAATTGGGCAGGCATGAATCCGACATGCTTTCACCTTGAAAGACGACAGTAAACTGATTACAGTGTGGTGGCCTGCCTGCCTAAGGGAAGTGCAATGCTGCCAATGTCAGCGAGGTGAAAGCTGCTAATATATACACTATGAAATGATTGGCAGGAAATCTAGACAATGCATAATAAATTAGGTAGTTCCAGGTGAATGTAAATATCACTTAGGCTTCTCCCTGCCTTTCTTATATATATTTTTATTACAAGAATAGATTATGCGGCATATTTCAAGGGGAAATAAACAGTGAAAATTAGCGAACGAGTGCACGTGAGGTGTTGTCAGGTGATAATTAGCCAATTCCAGGTGTATGGCACTATCACTTACCTTATTTCTTTCTTGTATATATTATTTGGTACAAGAATAGGGCATAGGGCTTATTTCAATGGGTGAAATCAGTGGAAAATTCCAGGGAAGATTTACTTAATGTAGCACGGATGGGCAGGCGAGAGGAGAGGGTAATGGAGGGGAGGTAGGGAGGGGAGTCAAGAACAGGGAGAAATAGCTAAATTGTCAACAATGGATGGGAGTACGGATGAGATTAGGAGTGCTGACTAGTGTTGGACATTGGCAGTACTGATAGATGATACAAGGCACCAATTGAAAGCCCGGGCGAATTCAAAATAACACAGAATCACAAAAGTGATGCCCCGCAGTATGATCCCTTGCTCCCAAGCGACACAAAAGTGACATCCCACGGTTAAGGGGTTAAGAGGGTGCAAGGAAATACAGAATGGCTGGTCATCATTTTACTGAATCGGCACTGTTGATTGGTATATATTATAGTTTTTATCACCATATAGGTTTATACACACCTAATTATCTGAAATTCGGTGATGTTTTTGTATTTAACTGCTCATAAATAATTAGGATTCAGAAGGGAAAATGCGCTAAAGTTAGCGTAAGTGTTTCTCCCTTAGATCAACAACTCACCTTAGAGACTTCTACTTTGTATAAATATTGATTTAACCCTTTCTGGGCAAATGGGGTCCCTGCAGACCCCAGCATTTTTTTTAAATGTTGCCATTAAGCCATTTTTTACTTTCACAGCTTGGCCTTTCATGACTTTTATTGTAGTTGGTTATTTTATATCCTTATAAAATCTGAGCAAAAATCTCGCATGATTAAGGAGTGACACATCAATAAATGTCATTGGGGTCCGCGAGGACCCCACCTGGCCTTTCGTGTGACTAATTTTTTATATATTTTTTTTCAGATATTTCGGATTATAAACATTATCACAATGTCAATACCAGTAGCAAAGTTTTATGCCTCAAAGGCGGTGGCAGAAGATGACCAAGAAGAAGAAAATTATTCAGATGGTGATTTATCTGTATCCGACGCTGATGATTATGAAATGCTTGAACGATCGGACAGTGAAATTAGTGTGAATAGTATTGAGTCTCCTGTGAGTGATGATGATAATTCTGAAAATGCAAGTGGTGGTAGTAATACAGATGCTCTTCAAGAGGATAAAACAAGAAATTGTTGTACCAAATTTGAACATTACAGGGATAGTTTTATGATCATGCTAATTTACTTTACACAAGAACTTATTATTTTGAGAACCTGTTCCAAGAATACTGACAATCAGACATTCAAATAAGTGTAGAATCAGTACTTCCACAAACTCTAATAAAATTGTGATAAAATGAAAAAATGTTGTTGAAATAATAATAAAAAAAACAAAAACAAAAAGGGACACTTGGTGGGTTGGTTCCACATGCCGTGTCCTGGGCAACATATGTACAAAGTTTAGTAGATATAACATTATGAATATGGCAGAAATACACCATTAAGGTTTGGGGTCCACTGGGACCCCTTTGGCCTTCCGTGTAACTTGGTAACCCCTGGCCCACAAAGGGTTAAAATGCATGTAGATTCATTTGCACTGTAAATCAATACTTGTGCAAAACAGAAGTCTGTTGAGGCGAGTTGACGATCTTAAGGAGAAATATCCACTAACTTTAGCACCATTTCGCCTTGAATCCTAAATTTCTATTAAGAGTTAAAATAAGCAGTTTCTTTACCAGACTTCAGATAATTAGGTGCACATGAACATAGCTGGTCAAGAAAATTATATTTTACTACCAAAAGTGCCATCATCATCATTCATCATCATCCAGACCTCCTTTCCCACCCTAGGGCAGGGTTAGGATTTGGTAAATGCCTGCTGATTTGGTAAATGACCGCATTCCAGCACAGGGAACTTATGAGTAGCCAGCCATCATTGCTTTCGTTTATTCTTATTTGCTGATATATCTATCTCTTTATCTATTGCCAGATGCATCAATCCTGTTCGGGGTGGCCACAAACGAATCACCTCCATGTTGCCCTGTCCCCCGCCATTTCACTGCCCTGCTGCCAACTCACACCCCCCTCTCTCATATGCCTCTCCACCCCATCCCTCCATCTCATCCTCGGCCTCCCCCTCCCTCTTCCCACCTCCACCTCACTCACATACATTCTCTTCGTCAGTCTTTCACCCTCCATCCTCTCCACATGGCCAAACCACCTCAGTGTATTCCTCCTAACGCTTCCTATCACATCCACAACCACACCACAACGCTCCTTTATATCCTCATTTGTCAGCCTGTCTCTCCATGTGACTCCACAGGCTCCTCTTAAATAACTCATTTCCACCGCTCTCACTCTTGACTTGTGTCCTCCAGCAACGTCCAAGCTTCAAGAGTTGGTATCACAATACTGTCATGTAATAACTTTTTCACTTCCATGCTCACTTCCCTGCTTCTTATCACTGCTTTCAAGGAACCAGCAACCTTTTTTCCCTACTGTACCCTTTCAAGTACTTCACCCTCCAAACTTCCATCCTTACTCATCACACTACCCAAGTACTTAAACGTACTCACATTTTAAAATTCCTCACCATTAAACCTCGCTGTACATTCACTGACTTCACCTCTCTCAAAGACCATCACTTTACTCTTCCCTATATTCACCTTTAGATTCCGTTTCTTACACACTTTCCCAAACTCATCCACCAAGCCTTGCAGCTCTCCTTCGTCTTCACTCAACAACACAGTATCATCTGCAAACAACACTACAGGGAGTTTCCAAACACTACCGTCTCTCACCAGGACCACTCCAACATTCACTACCCAACCTTGTACCTCCTTTATTACTCCATCCATGTACAGATTGAACAACCATGGAGACATGACACATCCCTGTTTCAACCCAACCTTCAAAGAGAAAAATTCACTCAGTTCACCATCCACTCTCACTGCAGCCTTCGCACCATCATACTCTTCACAGCATTCAACAACTTCCCATCTACTCCATATATTCTTAATACTTTCCACAATCCTTGTCTATCCACCCTGTCATATGGAAAGCCACATACAACTTCTTTCCCTTCTCTAGAAACTTTTCCACTAAAGATCTAAGAATGAATATCTGATCTACACAACTTTTTCCCTTCCTAAAGCCTCCCTCCTCTTCTCCAACTAATTCCTCTGTCCTTTCTCTCACTCTGTCAATAAGTATCATACCATACACTTTTCCTATTATACGCAGAAGACAGATGCCCCTATGATTACCACACACTTCTTTTTCCTCTTTTCCTTTGTACAAAGGAATAATTATACCTGAATTCCAATCCTCCGGGACTCTACCTTCCTCCCAGGCCAATCTGCACATATTCCACATCCATTCTACTACTATCTCTCCCCTATGCTTCAGCATTTCACCACACACTCCATCAATTCCTGGAGCTTTCCCCAATTTAACTTTCTTCATTGCTTCCACAATTTCAATCTTACTGATTTCTTCCTGTCTTCTCACCTCCCTCCTTCTCCCAGCCATTCCCCAGCCACTTATACTCGCATTACTTCCATCCTCTATGTTCAACAATTCCTTAAAGTGTTCTCTCCATCTGCTCATTTTTTCTCCCTTCTCCACTAGTAATCTACCATTTTTATCTTTCACTCCCCTGCTAACTCCACTTCCACCCTGTCTTACTCTTTTCACCTCTTTCCAGAACATTTTCTTACAGTCCCTCCACTTTACACTCAAGTTCCTTCCAAATTCCTCATGCGCTTTCTTCTTACTCTCTCTTACTAATCTTTTCACCTCTATTTTTCTTTCTACATATAACTCTCTCTTCCGCCTCTCAACTTCTTCCACGCCCCTATTTCTCATCCATTCATTGTATGCTTTCTTCTTTTGTGTCACAGCCTGTCTCACCTCTTCATTCCACCACGCTGTTCCTTGCACACCCCTCCGTCTTCTCTTCATCCCACACACCACATCACATGCTGCACATATTTCTTCTATGAATATCCTGCACACACCTTCCACGTCCCCCATCTGCTCCAATTCATATTTGCCCAATCGTTCATCCACTTCTCTCTTATACTCTGCCTTTTTCTCATCCTCTTGTAACCTTTCCACTCTCCTTGCAACTACTCCTTCCTCTCATCTTTCCCTTCTTCTATTCCTCCATCTTACGTGAATCCTAATTCTGGCCACCACCAAGTAGTGGTCAGAAAGTCCACTCCCCCAACCTCTATAAGCTCTTGCATCCATTACACATCTTCGCATCCTTTCATCCACACACACACAATCATTCATTGCCTTCCTTTCATTCAGTTCACCACCCACCTTCTCATCAATCGCCATGTGTACCTGTGGATCATTTTGTGCCTGAAGAGGGTATTGGCTATTACGAACCCCTTCCCAGCAAAAATGTCCACTAATGCACTGCCATTCTCATTTATCTCAGCAGGCACACCCCACTCACCAACTATTCCATCCACCTTCACATTCCCTACTTTACCATTCATGTCACCGATTGAAAATACTCTCTCATTCTTTCCAAACTTTTCCATGCACACTTCCACATTTGTCCAGAACTCTTCTTTCACTCTGCTTGCACGATCTTGCGTTGGCGCATACACACACACAATCGCCCACTTTTGTATTCCAACTTTCATTCTTACCCACACAATCCTTGACCCAACTGATCCATACTGTCTTATGCTCTTCTTCCATCTTTTACTCACAACTATACATACTCCTTCTTTTGCCCTCTCATTCTTACCTACTCCTGCACATATACCCCATCCATACTCCCATTCTCTCACACTCTCACCTCTCCATTTAGTTTCAGTTATTCCGCATACATCAACTTTCGCACCCTCAAGCACTTGGACAATCTCTCTTTCACCTCATCATTCGCTCCCCTTACATTCCATGTTCCGATTAAATAAGCAGTTTCTTGACCAGAACATAGCTGGTCAAGAAAATTATATTTTCCTACTAAAAGTGCCATCATCATTGCTTTCGCTTATTCTTATTTGCTGGTACACAGAGGAATAATTTCCCAGGTGCAATTTTACCTGTGCCCTTACACGTTGGGACTAAACACCAGAGATTATTCGTCTTGTCACTGGACATTCTTGGAGGTCAGAAATAAGCACAGAGTATGCAGGCAACACCTAAACAAAGTCGACTATGCCATGGGCATAAATAAGACTAGATGCCGCATTATCCATTCTTCAGCACAGCGACGATGCTTCTGTACGGCCGCCATGTTGGCGCGGTCAAGCATGTAACAGTGGCTCTTGTTTTGGAGTGAATTCAGACTATGAAAATAAATATTGTTTTGGTGGAGGTGGTGATGGTGGTTATTGTTGTCGTGGTGGTGATGGTGGTTATTGTTGTTGTGGTGATGATGGTGGTTATTGTAATGGTAGTGGTGGTTGTTGCTGTGATGTTGGTGGTGGTGATGGTGGTTACTGTTGTTGGGATGGTGGTGGTGGTGATGGTGGTTATTGTTGTTGGGATGGTGGTGGTGGTTATTGTGTTGTTGGTGGTGGTTGTGGTTGTTGTGATGGTGGTTGTGGCTGTTGTGCTGATGGTTGTTGTTGTGGTGGTGGTTGTTGTAGTTGCTGTTGCTGTTGTGGTGGCTGTGGTGTTGGTGTGGTGGTGGTTGTTGTGGTAATGGTTGTTGTTGCTCTCGATGTTGCTGCTGTTGTAGTGGTGATGATGGTTGTTGTGGTGATGGTGGTTGTTGTGGTGATGTTTGTTGTGCTTGTTGTTGTAGTGGTAGTTGTGGTTGTTGCTGTTGCGGTGGTGGTGGTTGTTGTTCTTGTAGTGGTGGTGGTGGTTGTGTTGATTGTGGTGGTGGTTGTGTTGATTGTGGTGGTTGTGGTTGTTGTGGTGATGATGGTGGTGGTTGTTGTGGTGGTGGTGGTTTTTGTGATGGTAGTTATCATGGTGGCTGTTATGGTGGTGGTTGTGGTTGTTGTTGTTGTTCTTGTGGTGGTGGTGGTGGTGGTTGTTGTGGTTGTTGTTGCTGTTGTGGTGGTGGTGGTGGTTGTTGTGGTGATGGTAGTTGTTGTTGCTGTTGTTGTTGTGGTGGTGGTGGTTGTTGGTCTTGTGGTGGTGGTGGTGATAGTTGTTGTGTTGTTGTTGTTGTGGTTGTTGCAGTTGTGGTGGTTGTGGTTGTTTTTACAGTTGTGGTGGTGGTTGTTGCAGTTATGGTGGTGGTTTTTGTTGTGATGGTGGTGGCTATTGTTGTTGTGGTGGCTATTGTTGTGAAGGCGGAGGTTGATGTGGTGGCGGCTGTGGTGATGGTGGTGGTTGTTGCAATGGTGGTGGTTGTTGTTGTTGTGGTGGCTCTTGTTGTGATGATGGTGGTTGATGTGGTGGTGGTGGCTGTTGTGGTGATTTTTGTTGTGGTGGTGGTTGTTGTTGCTGTTGTGGTGATGGTGGTGGTTGCAATGGTGGATGTGGTGGTGGTGGTTGTTATGGTGGTGGCTGTTTTGATGGTAATGGTTGTGATTCCTCGTTCATCTGAAACGTGAACTTGGTGGACTGCAGGCTATTTCCTTTCTTCAACCCACCATTTTCCTTCCGGGGGATAGGGAACCAGCTGAGGGACGTTTGCATAACCAGACAGTTGAGCCGCTTGTGCTATCGGTGCCATCATAGATATATTCCGACGATTTGTACACCCGAAAGCAGCACAGTGCTGCTGCATGTATGGGGACATGGTGGTCAACTTTTCCTATTGTCAGGAACACGGCAACGTCTGCCTTGACCGTTACAAGACGGCAGCCGAGCAGACGCATCGGAAGTATTGCCATGCGGCCTCTAGGCTTATTTATACATATGAACTATGCCGCCTCAGTGTGTAGTGACGTTACGACCAATCAGAGGCCATTTCAGATCACGTCATTTTTCAACAACTTTATCTTTTATTTTTTCATGTACAGTATTTGCACTTTTTTTTTTTTTTTTCTAATGGTTGGCATAGTCATTTTCTGCGTATTTTTTACCCTAACAAATATCCTACTTAAAAATAAATGTTGACCGGATACTCGTCTAATCCATTTAGCCTCGTCGAAAGTACCGAATCTGCTCATTGCTTTCTTTGTTGCACGTTTTACAGAAAACTACAAAAGCTGTACAGTAGAGCTGTGGTCCCTCTCACTATCAAAAAGGAATATTGTTATAGTTAAGCATACAGTTAGCGAGTTACTGAGACATGTAAAATGTACCCATGCTTACAATGACAGTCAATACCATAATCAGTTATGGTGGCTACACAATAAGTAAATAGATAACTAGTTATTATTATTATTAATACTATTATTATTTTTATTATTATTATTATTATTATTATTATTATTAGTAGTAGTAGTAGTAGGAGAAAGAGGAGGAAAAGTAATAGTAGTAGTACCAACGGTAGAAATATGAGAGCGGTGGTGGAATGTTTCGTAGGTATATCGATATATCTTATCAGTGGCACTTATCATCTTATCTCTCATCTTCCTTCCCTCTCATTCTTACCACACACATGACTCACTCACCACATCCACTCCTACACCCTCACCCTGTTTAGCCACACTCTCAGGCTCGTATTCTCGTTGCCATAGCAGGCTTCGTAACACATTCTCCTCAATAATCATTTTACAGATTATGCCCGCTTAATTTCCTGTATACCATCTATAGCCTTTATTATCAACAAGCTTTGCAATCAGTAACACAAGAAGAGGATACTGAGTGTAGAACAAATCGTTAAGGACGAGATGCTACGAAGTTCCATGTGACACTGCCATCGGTTTTCCATGTATCCATTCATCCCATCATTGTCTTTCGTGCATTAATCTGTCAGCTGATGTGCCTCAGCATTTATCAATCAGCTCTCATGGTCGGGACATCTCCAGTATTTCATTCTAGATGACGCCAGACAATTTAACTGAGTACAGGTGCGTCATAGGAGCTTGGGAGAGTTAATTCTGTAGATACTCCATTACGACAAACGGAAGTGTTGGATGGAAAAGTGACGCAGTTCGAGCTCGAATACTTTATTTTCTTTATCGTTTCGGGTTACACAGATCCCGGCTTTCTGATGAAGGGGTGTGTGTTGCCGAAACGCTAGAAGAGATAAAGAATTCAAGCACTAACCAGTGACATTCCCTCCAACATTTCAAAATTAATTCATTTACCAGTGACGCTTTCATGGTCGGAACAACACGACTGTTTCAATGCAGGTGACGCTTGACTAATTAACTGCAGAGGTGAGTGTGCAGTACGGACCCGAGAGTTGATACTGTTCCCATTAACTATCTCATGGTGGGAACAACAGTAGTATACTATGCCAACCATCGCTGGGTTATTTCTTTCAGCTGAAACTGCCCCACAGGAATTTGAGAGTGTTTATACTGTCACGGTTACCTCATAAGATCGGGAAAACAAGGACTCTATTCCTACTGACGCCAGACAAATTAATTTTAGCTGAAAAGGAGTTTTAGGAGCACGAGTATAATTTGTCAACATTAAGCGTGTCAAGATCGGCAGAAAGCTATTATTCTCTTGCTATTGACGCCAAACGGTTTTATTCAGCTGAGGGCGAGTTACACGAGCCAAAGCTTGTTACCGTTCATCCCCTCTCTTCTTCACAGGTTTATTTCTTCCATTTCTCCAGTCATTTTTTCATCCCTTCCCACTCCTATCCCTCCAGTTAATCTTGCATCCACCCATTCCTCTTACTTCTATCCACAGCTCCCCCAGTTCGTCCACCTCATCCCTTATTATCATACATCCATCCATCAGTCAAACTTCTTTTTTAATCCCTACAGTCAGAAGGCGTTTCATCCATTATATTCTATTTACTCTCACACGATTTTTCTTAACTTAGGAGTGGCTTTTTGAACAGGAATTAGCTATAGCCTTCGTTAACCTCTTCACTACCATGCCGCTCTCCTGTTCTGAATAAAGCAGTTTGGAAAGAGAAAAAATAAAGTGAAAAAAAAAAATACCCTTTGGCAGAAGACGTTCACCATCCAGTCATTTCCACCCTTCCGTTTCATCTTCCAATGCTTCCTTCCATGGGTAGTATTCCAACTGACTCAGAAGATTCGCAACATCTCTCCCTTAGCGGGTTTTTTATACTCAATACACCTTCATATCCTCTCGTTCGTTATTCGTGCAAATTATACTGATTTAAAAACGATCTAAATCTCAGACTACAGAATATTAATGGGTAGAAGGTGTAAGAAATCGCTAAGAAAGAGATGTTACGAAGTCTCCAGCGCCGCCTATAAACTACTGACCTGTATCTCATATGTATTATCCATCTCCCTACCGTTCAGCTCGTCCCCTCTTCTCCATATATTTCTGAGTTTCCTTCCCTTTCATTCATCCATTTCCTATTCATTCCTTCCATATTCACATCAGTTAATCTTTCTACCATCTCATTCTATCCGTCTGTCTTTTTATCTCTCTACCATGAATTCAGTCGTTATTCCATCCATCCGTCCTCCCTGCAGAGCCTTCAACTTTGTTGTCCTCTTTGTGACCGTCTGTAGTAAGTCAGTAAGTGTTTCTGTTAAGGCAAGGCCATCTAGAATGCACCGTAAGATCTAAGAAATATGTTTCTCTGTGTAACTATGTAACTTATTCCATCCAAAGTTTCTCCAGTTGTTTCAGTTTTCTTTCTGCTATTCAGTCGCTCCATCCATCTATCCATCTATCCATCCATCAATCTTTCCTTCAATCCATCTAGCCACCCGTTCGTTCCGTCCGGCCGTTCATCCATCCAATCCTCTGTCCGCTGCCCTCCACGTCGTGTTATCAGTCCTTATCACAACTCGGATATAGGTCGGCCACACATTCTGAGCACATATCTTATGAGTAACTCCTCAGTCATCCCCAAGACGCAAATGTTACGAAGAGAACATAGCCATTTGTGATTAATCATTTCAAAATCCCATTACTCCAGCAATTAATGTGTGCAAAAAGCTAAAATCGGTATAAAAAATCCACCCGAAAGAAACATAACGCACGTCCTAACGGGCAACATCCGTGTTTTATCTCTTATCTCTCAATCTAGCGTTGCTTATCACTTACGCGGCCTCGAACCGGGAACCTTACTTCTGCCAGTACTGTAACAGCTCTTGCCAGCAGTGTTACTCTCCGCTAACATTGACAGAGAACAAATACTGGACAACGTCTTGATGGATTTTGGCAGTTACAGATACAAATTTCAAGACGTTTCGATTATTTTGAAAGTTGTGTTTTTATATAATTTTATATATATGTAAATTTTGTTGAATATTCATGTGTAAAAAATTATGCAAAAATTTCTCTCGGATGATTATAAAGTAGAGGAAAGTATAACTGTGAAGGAAAAATATAGAATGTTAACAGATTTTTTTCCCCTTACTTCTCTTTGATTAAATATTTTGTTCATCAAGTTATCTGTTTAATAAAAGTATTTCTCTGAAATTTGAAGAACTTCATCTATATGTTAACTTGAACAAATTGGAAGTGCAGAAAAAGTCTGAATACTATGCAGTCCAGTGGTTGTAATGCAACCATGGTATCAGGAGAAAATATAAGCAGCTGAAAACTGCCACTCAATACTAGTATCATTACAAGAAGCAGAACTCGTATTTATCAAAGATCTTAACCAATTTCCAGTACAACAAGTCTCCATAGCAATTTATTGTTACCTAAATTCGTTCCGTTTTTGTATTCTTTCACTTCATCATTCATGGTGTTTGGATAGTGAAGTGTATGGTAGCTGTGAGAGTGAAGATAAAATAATAAACACGCAGTCCTATGCACAGCTAAAGCTCATTAAGGTTAGCTCATTAAGGTTTGGGAGGCCCAAGACATTTCTACCACAGCTGAAGTTCTTTTGTCATAGCGTGACAAAGATACCTGAACACTTTCACCTCAGTGGATAGCCCTGTGTAGTCAAACCAGAGGGACTGAGTTGACCGGTTAGCAAAAAGACTCATTCCTAACCCAGAACGAAGGTCATCGAACTTCATGTAACCACGACATAGTATTTCATATGTGACAGTGGCTTAGTTCCGTCAGGTGAAAACAAACGCGCTTGACTCACAAACACAACTACCACCACCAACTCAGCCACATCCATTACAGTTTCCAGTACAACCACAACCACAACTACCACATCATGAAAGCAAGACCAAGCAAGAGGGTAGCTTTTACTCACCTACCACTACAGGTGACTAAGGAAGAGAAGAATGATTATGATGGTGAGAGTGGAGGGGTAGGAAGGGACCTGCTGAGAAGAGAAGAAGAGGAAGACAAAGATGGAGAAAGTCAGGGTTCGCCTCCCACCCCCCGCCACCCTTGTCTCTTCACATACTGGAACGAGGTGAGTAGTGCTGGGTTTAGAAAATTATTTCAAGTGGATTTCAAGATTTCCCAACATCATTTCCTCAGTGATTTATCATGCACATGATATCTCAATATCTTCTTGCATATCATTCATCGAAACTATCAGCAACACCATATACATAACACAAGCAAATGCCAAGGTGTAATGTGGTAAATAGCTGCGAAAGAGGCACCTACGAGTTAGTACGATCAGAGAAGCAACCAGGATTTTTCATGGAGGGGGGGGGGGCTGAATTTTAACCGTCCTCATTCTTTAGCGGTGGTAGGTGGTGGCGACCATCATCCACTCACTTGATGTAGTACTGCCTACTGCTTCCTTAGCCCCTATCATTCTTTTTCTGTGCCTGCCATCCTCTCTTCATATTTCTCCCATCTTTCCTGTCACTTCTTATTGTTTTTCTTTTCTTTACAGGACTTTACATTGAGTGACAAGCCAAATGCTTTCCTGTAAGCCAAGAAACCACTTACAACGCTGGGTGGTAACCGTATAACCAAAACATAAGTGCTCCCTACGTGTCAACAAGTGGGTTGGTGGAGGGTTAGTGCCCCTCCCCGTAAAACAAATAACTCAAAGTCAAATGCCACCCCTTTCGGGATTATGGCGTCTGGGAGTAGATAGATAGATAGATTATTCTTTAGATACAATTTTTTAAATGTGTCCGACTCTGGCCATAGACTTCACAACCTGTTCCCAGGGCCCAGTAATTCTCCCACATTCCATAAATCTCTACATGTCACCACTTCGGGGCTAACACCACCCGTCCATACTAAATACCTCCTAAGGCTGTCACATACAGGACTGGTGTATTGGTATTAGCGGGGGTATTTTTACATGTTGGCGGGTCTTCTGGTAGATCAGTAAGGTCAGCTTTATGAAAATCAAATCCTTAAACTGTTTCCTGCCCCAGCCGGGATTCGAACCTGGGTCCATCTGGACTGCAGACCACCTTTCTCCCGATTCAGCAACAGCTTGGAAAGCATAATACTGTAATATTAGACTGATTAATAAAAAATATCGATACTTAAATAGTAACGAAACCAACCCTGGAATCAGTCATTAAGAGCAGAATGAGGAAATAATTATATAAATGTACTGTATACTACATGTCGACAATGACTTGATGGATTATAAAGAGGGAGTCCTGGGCCCCACGGCTGCCTCCTCTGACTGCTGCCATATATGCGACTCAGAGTGAAGAGATCTACGACTCCACTAGGGATGATGGGCAGGCTCCAGATTCACTAAACTTACTACCAGTTCCTTCTTGCATATGCAGGACGAACAGAAGACATACATTTTTTGTTTTCCTTGTCCCCGTTAAAAAAAAAAAAAAAAAATCATGACAGTTTTCTAACTGAATTGCTAATTCAGACCGCAAGAATGAAAACAAGTTCAATCCCGACAAGTCAAAATTAATAAAAGGAATGAATAGATAATAGCTTTTGCAAGGCCTTCTTCCTCTTTGGTTGTTGCTGTTGTTGTTGTTGTTCTTGTTCTTCTGCTTCTTCTTCTTCTTCTTCTTCTTCTAAACATTTTGTAGGTCATCTCAATGTAAATCTCTGCTGAAGACTCCAGTCTGAGAGCTACTAATCTTAACCCATTCTGTGTGATGATTTTTTTTTTTTTTAATCATGCTGCTAAGCTTTACACAGCATAGGAGGAGACTTCGAAAAAGGGGAGGAAGATATACCAAACTTCCATTAATTTTTTTCCGGCAGAGCAACTCTCCTCAGCTGAATAAACCTGTTTGGATGCAGCAAGAATAAACAAGCAGAATTCCGTACGTCAGCGGGTTCAGGGGGTTACATGTCATAGATAACAGAAGCATAGTCTTGGTCGCCTACACGTAATTATGGGTAATATTTATTTATTTATTTTTTATTTTGTCTCCAGATGGAAATGTAAGAACAGCTGATAACTCTAGGAGAACCAGCTGACTATGAGCTTATTAGTTCATTTGCCCAATTTTAAAATGCATTTTTTTTTTCTCTCTTTAGTACTGCGAGATTATCGATCGCGCTTCTTACCTTTGCGACAGCGAATCCCGGCGAGGGGTGGCAGTCACCTGGCGTGTCCAAGAGCAGTATTCTCGTGGGGGCCACAATAACACCTCATAATTAGTGATTTTTCCCTATTTACCTCGGAGGTTACGTATTCACGTATGTTTGTCTGTTTGTCCTCACGATATCTCCATAAGTCCTCAATGAATTTAATTGAAATTTGGTGGAAGTCTGGCCCATGGACCAAGAAAGAATTGATTAAGTTCGGGGGGGGGGGGAGGATCCGGATTCGTATCCTGTGCATAATATCTCCAAAAGTTCTCAATGAATTTCGATAAAATATTGTGGATGAGTGGGTCATGGGTCAAAGAATAATTGATTAAATTTGGGGGCGGATCCAGATCCTATGTATTCCATACAATATCTCCAGGGATCCGGATCCGGATCCTTTTTAATGGCAATGGAATTGACGGAGGTATGCGCTCTCTGAGTGTTTTCAAGTTCACTTGATGTTCTCTTGCAGGCCATTATTTCTTATTAACTTCGACAGAGATTGCACAAGCAACATACGAGAGAATATTAACGCGCTATATGTAAAAATTAGTTGGTAAGGAAGGTGCTAGAAAACCTCCTTAGCCATCTAGAATACCAGACCAAGGGAGGGCGGTTGCACTTGGTAAGCTTTCTCGGCCCCAGATGTTGAGAGGGATGGAGAGAGGGGAGTGGGTGAAAAGAAAGAAAATAAATTAATCAATATGTAAATAAATAAATAATATAAATGCTCTGTAAGGACTCTCTCGACAGTTTTGGTAATAGTTGCAATTTTCTATCAAAAAACATATGCTAATAATCGTATTAATTGCAATCAGACCACGACGTCATCACCTCAAGAAGTGTGACTGACGGCAACACTGTCATTGTAACTATCATAAAACCAAAACTATTATTGCTCACGCTGGGGCATCTGCAACGCTTCTGCCTTAGCGATCTAAATTTTCCTATTATACCTTGATATTCCACTGTCTGTTAATGATGCAAACGATAGTAAGTCAGTATCAGAGACAAGCAGCATGTAGCATACAAAAGGAAATTAGGGCATGATGTATAATACCTCCATATAGATAGATAGATAGATAGATAAATAGATAGATAGAGATAGAGATATAGATAGATAAATAGATAGATATAAAATCATCGTTTCCCATTCAGAACAAACCCCCACCACTCTCGGAAAAGTTGTCGTTGAAGACCAATCAGAAATTTGCACGATCACCTAAGAAAAGGTTCTACAAAGTCTCCCATGCCAACGAGTAAACGGAGCTCTGATAACAATGAACTCCAAGATAATGAGCAGAAAACGAAATAGCACTACAGCCTTTGTGCCGTGAATGGGAATTTTTTTATTATGCGAGGAAGAAGGAACCAAAGGCCGCGAGCCCGCAATTATTGTTCCTTCCAAGAGAAAAACAAAATACAAGAGAGAGCCAAATTCATGATCCGATCATTTCGCAATGCCTGGACACACTGCGTTTGAAAGACTGGAGATAACAGGAAACAGGAAATACAGACAGAGGCAGACATTTCCAGAGCTGACCTGTTGCATAAATGAAGGACTGGTAGTAACGGTTAACTCTTGCATTAGAGAGTTGGAAAGAAAAGGGATGAGAGTTTGCTGCTAGACGGGTGCTATGCGCCTGTCGTAGAGGTGGAGGAATGCATGCAGACAGTTCAGAGGAACAGTGACCATTGAAGTAGCGATAGAAAAGAGATAAAGATGCAACAATGCGACAAAGAGACAGAGGTTGAAGAGCGTCAGTAAGAGGAGGAGAGTTAAGTAAACGAAAAGCCTTTGACTCCACCCTATTGAGAAGAGCTGTATGTGGGGAGCCTCCCCACACATGGGAGTTGTACTCCACACAGGGGCGGATAAAACCCCTGTATAGAGTCAACAATTGTGCAGGGGTAAAGAAGTAACGGAGTCGGCTTAGCACACCTAATCTCTTGGAAGCAGATTTTACAAGAGATGTAATATGATCTTTCCAAGGTAAGTCACGAGTAAATGAACCCCAAGCATGTTCAAGAATGATGCAGGATTAAGCTGAATATTATTAAACATCAGTGGGTATACCTGTGGAAGATTTTGTCGGGTTGAAAGGTGTAAAAACTGAGTCTTTGATACATTAAAAACAACAAGATTATTTTTACCCCAGTCAGAGATTTGAGCCAAGTTAGACATTAGGTGTGCCATACCCTCATCCCTTGTTTATTGAAGTAACTGCTGAGATGGACGTTGCAGGAACCGAATGGAAAGGTGAAGGGTGGATTCATCAGCATACAGTATGAGTGGATAGGGTTAGATGTACAGCTTAGAAGGTCATTGATGAATAAAAGGAAGAGAGGTGGTGATAGGACAGAGCCCTGAGGAACACCACTGTTGATAGATCTAGGAGAAGAACGATGGCTGTCTAAAACAGCGGCTATAGAATGACCAGAAAGGAAACTAGAGATGAAGACACAGATAAAAATATAGAAACCGTAAGAGGGCTGTTTGGAAATTAAAGATTTATGCCAGACTCAATCGAAAACCTTTGAGATGTCAAGTGCAATGGCAAAGCTTTCGCCAAAGTCCCGAAAGGAGGATGACCAGGAGTCTGAAAGGTAGGTGAGAAGATCGCCAGTGAAGCGTCCCTGACGGAGCCCATATTGACGATCAGAAAGTAGGTTGTGATAGGAAAGATGCTTTAAAATATTTCTATTAAGATTTGACTCGAAAACTTTTGAGATAGAGGATGTTAAAGCATTTGGACGATAATTAGAGGGTTGCAAATGGTCACCATTCTTTGGGACTGGCTGAATGAGAGCAAACTTCCAGCAAGAAGGAAAGGTACACGTTGATAGACAAAGGAGAAAGAGCTTGACCAGACAGGGTATAAGCACAGAAGCACAGTTCTTGAGAACAACAGGAGGGACTCCATCAGGCCCATATGCCTTATTAGTATTGAGGCCTGTGATGTCAGAAAATACATCAGCTGAAGAAATTTTAATGTCAGCCACGAGGAAGCCAGAGGGGGGAAGTGATGGTTTGGGTTGCCACTCAGGGCTTACAGAAACAACGGCTGTGTTTCAAGGCAGGTGAATCTCCTGCTTTTTTTTGATCTGAGTGGTGGTGGTGGTGTAATCGGACACATACCCGGCCTACAAAAGGGAAGTCCCTGGTTCGATATCAGAGCCGGCCATGAGACCACTGGGCAAGATTTTCTTTACCCAGCCTGTAGTACCCTAAACTGAATAGGGACATGGGGTGTCAATTGGACGGTTGCATGTCTTAGTTTAGAATTTAGAAAAAAAAAAATGTCTGCTTTTCTGATCCTCGTGCAATCAATAGCATCACTTTAAACTCTGTTTTTTTGTTAGGGGTCTGTCAAAATTCTCGTTGTAATCTGGTCGGGGTTCCATGTCTGTTACATGGGCAAGGTGAAAATTCTAACACCAATTTTTTTTTTCCCAAAACATAGAGTTATCATTCTGAAATATTCCATGTAGGTAGCAGAGGTCCAGACCGACACACCAGTGTTGAATGAAAATGAGTTAGGTTCTTCAAGGGAAGAAGTTTGTGAGCAGCATCGAATTCCATGCTCTGACCTTGAAAGTGGACGGTCTTATCTGAATACCTTATCAGTTAGATGCTAGTTAATATACTGTAACACTGACACATTCATTGCCTCGTTTTTTCCTACTCAGCTGCGTGAACATGGCACGGTATTTCTCCACGGTGAAGCAAGAGGATATTTTGCCTCCTCACTCTTCTCCTTTAGTATTCCCAATACCTCTTTATTTAGGCATTTTCTATCCATACCTTTTTAAATTCCTCTCTTTCCATGAGTTTGTTTGCATTTTTTAGTACTTCCTCTACAGTGTTCACACTCTGGAAGGTTACTTTCAAGGGCCTTGACTTGTTTCTCACATATTTCCCTAGCCTTTTGTGTTCCTCTGTGTCTCTATCACAGATTTCCTCTGAGACTTCCTTCAATATGTTCATTATATTTGCCATCTCTTTTTTGTCTCGAAATTTTGTTTATTTCTTCTTCATCTATGCCTATGATTACTACAGATTTTTTTTATATCTGCTGAATCTTTGACCAGTTTAAGGTTATTTAAATTATTTCTTTCACTTCCTTTGTTACTTTTTTTTCTTCGACTTTTGTTTCTGTTTTTCCATACTTTCACCATTGCAGCATACGGACTTTCCATTTCATCTTTGCAACTTCTCATTAATTCGTTCACCTGGGTTATCTTCTCTTTATATCACTGTTTTGGCTTATCAGACTGCTTGCTTGCCTAATTGTCTCTGTATCATTTCTGAACTCCTCCATAATACTCATGGTTGACAAGTGTACTTGCCATTTCACTGATCTTCCTTTTAAGTGAACCTACCTCGACTGACAGCTCATCCAATGTTTTGTCCTTTTTGTTAAATTCCTTTACTAATTTTTCATTTTCTTCCTTCTGTATGTGTAATTGCCTCTATTTCACTTTGAAAAGTTTTCTCCCGTTTATTCACTTTCTCCATTAATTTATTATATGTCTCCATTTCAACCAGTTCTGGGTAGAAATCATTATCCTGTCTCCTAGCTTTATCCGTTTTCTTAACTCCTTCCATACCGGTATTCACTTTACTACAGATGGTGCTCATCTTGTGGTAATTTTCATTTAGACAGGTAAGTTTACTTACAAGTTTGCACTGCGCGCTAGTAGCCTGGTTGCAGATGACACCCAGCTGATGATGCGCTGTGTCAGCGAATTTTTGCACAAATTGGATGTATTCCATTATTTGGACAACACTTTTGCTTATACTTGCCCTACTATATTATAACATCATTTAGTTTAACCTAGTACAGAGCTTGGCTCATTTAAAGATACTATTTAGGTGTGGCCAGTTGTGGCCAAGGGTGGCCAGCGCGGAGCGTGGTGATATGCTTGTTGTCTCTTTGGTGCCTCAACTTGGTGTGTGTGTTCTTACCTTACCTAATTGTATCTTTACAGGAATGAGTCAAGCTCGTACTGTCCCGTGTCTTAAACCATATTTATCGTACATATCCTTAAATTTGTGAATTGTTTTGGCACACACTATTTCATTCGGTAGTGCATTCCGTTGATCAATTGCTCTGTTTGGGAAACTGAATTTCCTTACGTCTTTATCACCTCTCTTCTTATGCAGTTTTTTGCAGTGTCCTCTTGCTGATGCTTCTCCATAATTTAAGTAATCATTTATGTCTATTTTCTCCATTCCTGATATGCACTTATATAGCATTATCATGTCACCTCTTTTCCTTCTCTCCTGTAAAGTTGGTAGATTCAGTTTATTTAGTCTTTCTTCGTAGCTTAGATCCCTTAAGCTTGGTATCCATCTCGCAGCGGCCCTTTGAACTTTTTCAATCTTGTCTATGTGCTTTTTGAGATGAGGACTCCAGACTACTGATGCATATTCCAGGGTTGGTCTAATGAATGATGTTATTATCCTTCTTAGCATGTCTTCATTTATGTATGTGAATGCTATTCTCATATTTGCAAGCAGTGTATACATGTTCCGTACCTTCTCGCTGATGTGGTCAGCCGGAGATAGTCTGTAATTGATAATCACACCTAGGTCTTTCTCTCTTTCTGATGTGTATAGGGTTTTATTTCCTAACTTATAATCCCAATCAGGTCTTTTTCCACTTTTACCAAACTTGATTACATGACACTTGTCCACATTGAATTCCATTTGCCATGTGCTACTCCATTCATGAAGTTTATATAATTCTTCTTGTAGCTCTTTGCAAGAGTCTGTGTTACTAATTCTCCTTTGTACTTTTGCATCATCTGTAAACATATTCAGATAGCTCTCATTTCCAGTGTTACTGTTTATATCATTTATATACACTAAAAACATGATTGGTGCCAGCACTGAACCCTGTGGTACTCCACTAGTCACTTCTTTCCATGATGAGTAGTTTCCTCTTAGTACTGTCCTCATTTCTCTTTTTATGAGAAAGTCTTGGATCCAACAAAACAGTTTGCCTCGAATTCCTCCTTGATGGTACAGTTTCCATAAAAGTCTTTGGTGTGGTACTGTGTCAAAAGCTTTCTTGAATTCTAAATAGATACTGTCCACCCATCCTTCCCTTTCCTGTATTGTGTTTGTTACTCTGTCATAGTAGCTCAACAGATTAGTAACACATGATTTTCCTTTTCTGAAACCAAACTGTCTTTCTGTTATCATACTGTGTTCTTCTAGATGATTTATCCAAGCTTTTCTTATAAGCTTTTCTTATACCTTGCTTACAACACTGGTCAGTGATACCGGTCGGTAGTTGAACGGATTTTGTCTATTTCCTTTCTTGAATAAGGGGACAATATTTGCTTTTTTCCAAATATCAGGTAGTTTACCTTGACTCAAGGATTTCTTGAAAATTAAAAATAATGGTTTACTTAACTCCTTTGCACATTCTCGTAATACCCAACATGAAATTTCATCAGGACCACTTGCTTTTCCTCTGTCTAATCTACTTAACTCCTCCTGTATTACTTTTTCTGCTATTTGTATATCTGGTAGTATGTGTGGACATGCGTGTTCCACATAGTCCCTCTCAAAATTGTTTTCTTCTGTAAAAACTAATTGGAAATTCTTATTTAGTGCTTCACAAATATCTTTCTCTTGTGTATAAGTGATTCCCTCGTCCGTAATGGATTGTATTATATCTTTTACTTTGGTTTTGCTTCTGATATAGCTGTAAAACAGCTTTGGTTGATCACTACTTTTTTTTTATTATATCCTCCTCAAACTGTTTTTGGGCTTCCCTCCTTATTCTTGTATAGTCGTTTCTTGCCTGTTTGTAATTATTATACGCCCTTTCACTATTGTGCCTTCTGTATCTATTCCACAACAAATCTCTTCTTTCTTTTGATTTTTTACATTCTGTATTGGACCATTTCTGTATTTTCTTATCTGCTTCTTTGTGCTGTGGGATGTACTTCTGGACTCCTATTTCATAAAATTCACAAAATTTTTTATATACAGCATTTAAATCTTGTCCTCTAAGCTCATTTTCCCAATCAACTTCTAAGAAATACTTCTTTAGGTCTTGATAATTTCCCTTTTTATAGTTTAGGCTCTTTTTGTAAACTGTCATTGCTGTTTACTATGTCATATGCTATCCTGAAGTTATAATTTAGTACTGCATGATCACTCTTGCTGAGTGGAGGGTGATATATTAAACTGTCAATATCATTTTCTTGCCTAGTAAATATTAGATCTAGCACTGAAGGTACATCAAGTCCTCTTTTTCTGGTGGTTTCCCTCACATGTTGCGTTAAGAAAAACTCTTGTACGAGATCCAGGAGCTTTTGGTCCCAACAGCTTTCTTGGCTATTTATATCTACAGTATTCCAATTTATATTTGTATTGAAGTCCCCAGTTAGTATAATTCTTTCCGATTTCTCTTCCATTTTATGCAGCAATGATCTTATACTCTGAATTGTACTCTCTGCCAGGTCCTCATATTCGTCTCTTTCCCATGTGTTTGATCTGGGTGGCATGTACAAATTGGGTACAATTACTTTACCTTCAGATGTGTCGATCTCTACTGCAATCAGTTCTACTTGTGATGGTATATCTAGTTTTATTTCCTTGACTTTTAGATTTTTTCTTAGTTAATATTATAATTCCTCCTCCTTTTTTTAAATTTCTGTCTCTTCTCCATATATTGTATTCCTCTAAGTTTAGTATGTCGTTGGATATCCTTGGTGTTAATTTTGTTTCAGTTAGGCATATTATTTGTGGTTCATTTTCTCTGACATAATCATTCATCTCTAGTAATTTAGATACCATTCCATCCACATTTGAGTACATCAACTTTATCATCTTGTTTATATACTTGTCATGACATGGTTCTACTACATTCCTCCTTTTTATTCCATCCTGTTTGTGTACCACTTTCGTACCTGCAATCCTATTACTTTGTAAAAAAATTTCTTCTTCTCCTCTTCTGATCTTCCCTCATTTTTTGTTTTTGCTTCCTCCCTCTTCTCTTTCAGTAATTCCAGTTCCTCTTGTGTTAGGCATCTTTTCATCCATACATTTTTGAACTCCTCTTTTTCCTTAAGATTCTTTGCATTTTTTAGTATCTCTTCCACAGTGTTTACACTCTGGAAAGTCACCTTTAGAGGTCTTGTCTTGCTTTTCTCGTATTTCCCTAACCTTTTGTGTTCCTCTATGTCTTTACTACCGATTTCCTCTGATACTTCTTTCAGTAAGCTCATTACATTTGCCATCTCCTTTTTGTCTCTTGTGATCTTGTTTTTAACTTCATCCTCTTCTATACCAGTGATTACTATTGATTTGTTTATCTCTACTGAATCTCTGACTAACTTTGGATTGTTTTGGATTATTCTTTTCACCTCCTTTTTAATGCTTTTTTCCTCCACCCTTGTTTCTAAGTCTTTCTTTACTTTCACCATTTCAGCATACGTGGTTTCTACATCATTTTTGTAGCTTTGCACAGCTTCATTTACTTGTGTTATCTTCTCCTCAATATCACTGCTCTGGTCAATAAGACTGCTAACTTGCCTAATTGTCTCCGTGTCATTTTTGAACTCTTCCATAACACTCTCGTGATTGACGACTGTACTTGCCATTTCACTCATTTTCTTCCTAAGTGTACTCAATTCCACTGTTAGTTCACTGATGGTTGTGCCTTTCTTATTGGCCTCCCTTCCTAGTTTTTCTATTTCTTCCTTTTGCAAGTGCATCTGCTTCTTTATTTCATCAATTTCATTTTTGAAAACCATTTTTAGTTTGTGTACACGTTCAACCAGTCTATTGTGGGTCTCTTCTTCAACCAGTTCTTGGTAGAAATCATCATTTTGCTTTTTACCTCTATCCCTTTTCTTTTCCAAATTTGTTTTACTGAAGTATGTATCCATTTTGCAATACTTAAAGTGCAAAGCATATACTTACAAGCTCCGTCTTGTTGTAGTCTAAACAAACCTCAGAGATGACTCAGCGTATTCTTTCGTCTTGGTTCTATTTCCTGTTTTTACAAGTCTTGTTTAAACTTATTATTTTTTTCCTTTTTATAATGAACAATTATTTAGTCTAACCTGGTACTGAGCTTGACTCATACAAAGATACTATTTAGGTAATGCCACTGGCCGTGATGATTTGGTACGGAGCGCCGGTGTCACACGTCTGTCTAGATTGAATCCCTCTGTGTGTGTGTGTGTGTGTGTGTGTGTGCAATAAAGAATGACTGGTAACTGCATTTTCTTATGGCCAGTTTACACTTTTGAAACATCTTGACATATGAAATAAACTAGAACTCCACATTTTGTGTAGGGTCGCAAATGGCCTTTATTTGGCACCACAATATCGTCTGTCTAGCACCTGTTCCGAATTGTTGTCATGCACTCTGAGATGCGAGGCTCCGTGTCCTTCTCAAGATACTGAGAGAAATATACACCGAATGATTTGTGTTAAATATTCTGTATGCATGCATAATGGCAACTACATTATGTCCTCGCGTGTCCAGTCGTATCTCCACCATTTTAGATGTCGTTTCCATGGCAACAGACTACTATATGCACTGATTCACAGGAAGCGCCGATTAACTGTTACCAATATACTTATTCCATGTCTTTAATAATTTGTTATATCAAAACATCTCCCACATAAAATTACTGATCTCTTATATCCGCATGAATCATCACGTAAATGTTAAGAAAGCTCTGATACACTGCGTCATCAACCGAGATGTGATTAGCCTTGTGCGGGTGGTGGGGGGATCGCCTCACAAGTCATGCTCACCAGGACACAGCATCGCCACACGAGAAGGCCTCCATAGATCCTCACGACAAGCTAGCATTACGGGGAAGGATGGTAAACATGAAGGAATGTGTCATGTCACCTACCCAACTTTCAAGGGAACTTGGAATTATTCGCAGCACGTTTATCACTGGATATGGAGGTGGGAGGAAGAAGGTAACCTCAAAGATTAGGCAAGACCTGGAATCGCTGGGAAAACAACTACTGAGGACGATCAGAGAATACGAGCAGATATAAACAATAACCCTGTCACAAACGCCGTGGCAGGAAGAACTGAATTAAATCTTCAAGTGTCATCAGAGACTGCGAGAAAAAGAACGTCACAAAGCCGAAGTTTACCGACTGATATCGCCGACTTCGTCTTCGATTTGCACAGGAACACGTGAACACTGTACCTGATTTCTGGCGGCCAGTCATATTCCCCAACGAGAAGTCTTTCTCGTCTACAGTGCATGGGAGACATCATTGATGAAGAAGGAACACACAAGGTAACCAGTTATAAATGAATTTATTGATCTGTCAGCACATTTGCAATATAAATGATCTGTTCTATCAGCATATTCACTGTTATTGGCCTGCTATGTCAGCCTTTTCAGAGTAGTTGTTATTGTCATGTGTTATGTCAACACACAGTCAACACATTCTTAGTATTATTAACAACATTCACAATATTATTGGCCTGTTTTCACCACATTCACAATATTGACCTGTTTTATCAACATTCGCAGTATTACTGACCTGTTATGTCAACACATTCACAGCAGTATTGACTTATCTCAAGATACTTAATATTACTAACCTGCTAGCTCAACACATTCACAACAGTATTGACTAACATACACAGCTGCTGACCTGATACATATCAACACAACTACTTTTTTGTTGATCTGTTGGTGTATTTTTTTTATGGGAGGAAGAAGGAACCCAAGGCTTGGAGCCCGCAAATCAGTTCCTTCCAAGAAAAAAAACAAAAACAATACAAAAGGGAGCCAAATTCAAGATCCTTTCATTTCGAGATGCCTGAACACACTGTTTGAAAGACTGGAGATCATAAGAAACAGAAAATACAGACAGAGGGAGACAATTCCAGAGCTGACCTGTTGCATAAATGAAGGACTGGGAGTAACGGTTAGCTCTTGCATTAGAGAGCTGGACAGAAAAGGGATGAGAGTTTGTTGCTAGACGGGTGCTACGCACCCGTCGTAGAGGAGGAGAAATGCAAGCAGACAGTTCAGAGGAACAATGACTATGGAAGTAGCGATAGAAAAGAGATAATGATGCAACAGTGCAGCGAAGAGACAGAGGTTGAAGGGAGTCAGTAAGAGAAGCAGAGTTAATGAGATGAAAATCCTTTGACTCCACCCTATAGAGAAGAGCTGTATGTGGGGAGCCTCCCCACACATAAGAGTTGTACTCCATACAGGAACGAACAAATCCCGTGTACTGTAGAAAGTCAACAACTGTAAAGAAGGAACGGAGCCGGCTTAGCACACCTAATCTCTTGGAAGCAGATTTTACCAGAGATGTAATATGATCTTTCCCGGACAAATCCCGAGTGAATGAAACCCCAAGCATGTTCAAGGATGATGTTGGATTGAGCTGGATATTATTAAACTTTAGTGGGTATTCCTGAGGTAGATTTTGTCGGGTTGATAGGTGTAATAACTGGGTCTTTGATGCATTAAAAACAACAAGATTATTTTTACCCCAGTCAGAGATATGAGCCAGGTCAGACATTAGGAATGCCATAGCCTCATCCCTTGTCTGTTGAAGTAACTGCTGAGATGGACGTTGGAGGAACCGAATGGAAAGGTGAAGGGTGGATTCATCAGTGTACGAGTGGATAGGGTTAGATGTACAGCTTAGAAGGTTATTGATGAATAAAAGGAAGAGAGGAGGTGATAGGACAGACCCCTGAGGAACACCACTGTTGATAGAACTAGAAGAACGATGGCCGTCTACAACAGTTGTTATAGAACGACCAGAACGGAAGCTGTAGATGCAGGCACAGATAGAAGGATAGAAACCGTAAGAGGGCAGTTTGGAAATTAAAGATTTATGCCAGACTCGATCGAAAGCCTTTGAGATGTCAAGTGCAATGGCAAAGCTTTCGCCAAAGTCCCGAAAGGAGGATGACCAGGAGTTTGAACGGTAAGTGAGAAGATCGCCAGTGGAACGTCTCTGGCGGAACCCATACTGTCGATCAGAAAGAAGGTTGTGATAGGAAAGATTCTTTAAAATTTTCCTGTTAAGAATAAACTCGAAAACTTTGGAGACAGGATGTTAAAGCAATTGGACGATAGTTAGAGGGTTGGGAATGGTCACCCTTCTTTGGGACTGGCTGAATGAGAGCAAACTTCCAGCAAGAAGGAAAGGTACAAGTTGAAAGACAAAGGCGAAAGAGTTTACCTAGGCAGGGTGTAAGCACTGAAGCACAGTTCTTGAGGACAACAGGAGGGACTTCATCAGGCCCATATGCCTATCAGTATACAAACTCTCCATCTATAAATTCAAACACTGTGTACCCGGAATCGGTGATGAACAGCAATTCGCCTCCATGCCACCCAATTCACTTCCATCAGGGAGACTCCCATTCGGCTGACAATACATTTATTCAAATACCTCCTCTCCAACACTCTTCCACTCCCCTTCCTTCTCGCTCACAAACTTAACTAGTCAGTCACATCTCTCTCCAGTTTCGGCGCATAGCCGATGTCAGGACTCCATATTATAATAATACAAATCATAATAGACATGAACACAAATGCGTAGGCTTAAAGGTAGTCAAGGTGTGGGAATAGGAAATATGTCAGCGTGATTTAACAAAAGGAAATGTGTTTGCGATTTCAGTGGGAATGGAAATGTGTCCGCATATCTGTAAGGAATGCCACACGTGCACTATGTCACCGGAAATGCTACATACACACAGACATACACAAGATTCTAGAACAATCCCACATGTACAGTACATGTGACACTAGCTCTCCTGTACGAGAAGGAAGAGATTGGACAGGCAGATGGGGGCTAGCTATAGAACTGAAAGGTTGTGGAGAGAGGATGAGAGAAGAGGGGTCTGACGAGACTTAGCTAGTAAATTACGTTCCTGTGTAATACATACATTGCTCAACTTAAACTTTTTCTTGAAGATAATAAACTACGATCAACACCCTGTATCCATCTTTAACTTCTCCTGTCTTCGACTATACCATAACTAAAACCAAATTCCAAGATTACATATTATATGGTCAAGATCCCACATACCATAGTTGGTGGCAGTAACGGACGACCCGACGCCTTCAAACCATCACTTCTACAATCAATTAAACACGATCGAGTATACAATAAGAAATCACGACATTCATCACCACTGCAACTTCACTTTTGCTCCAGATAAGCTTATACAGCATCAGCGCAACTGACACTCACAGTTTTTTTTTTCATTTCACTCATAACACATCAGTTTGTATAATCTGTCCAGATATACCAGCATCTCATACTTCAGCATCAGGATTATACATAGCACCAGAGTGTAGACAAAATAAATGCCATGGAAGGGAATATAACACTTTCCCAATACTTCTCCAACATCACGGAACATATTGACACAATTATACTCCAGCTAGATAACACTAGAGTTCGTTACAGGGGACTTATGCAAGGAACTGCAAATGCTGGTAATGGTAGGATCACAACTGACCTACTTCCAGTTCATGAGCTACGTCAGATAATTAGTCAAGGCATACATAAAGATGGTTTGAAGCCTTTGCTCCGAGGTAGAGATTTCATGTTATATTATCCATATTTAGAAGCAACACTAACACCAACATCAGTAGTAGTTCATGTACCATTTATAACTGACGACCTGTTCACTTTGTATCAAATATACCCCTTCCCCTCTAAGAATAACAACACTTTGGTCATCATCAACATCGACACAGACACCGGACTCATCATGGTCTTCAAGAGACGGAACACTGTCACTTTCGCCAGTGAATTAACGATTGAAGGAAAGTGCCGCACATCCTTACATGCTGTTCACCTTTGTCCTGCGTACATTTTTACGTTTCAGCCTACTGAAACAGTCCCTTGTGAAATGGCTATGTTAAGAAATCACAAGAAGAAAGGACCGATAATACATCGAAAAAGAAAAACAAAACAAACAAACGACTCACAACTCACAACCACCTGACCTCACCCTCCTCTCGACAAACTCCCCCCCACCTCCGTCTCCACCAACCCCGCTGACGCAAAGAGTGAAGAGATCAAGACGACGGCAGCAAATACAAGAACCCACACTGACCACTCATCTTACTCATCCATCTTGACTCACCACAGCTGCCAGAGTGAGAAGTCGCTGTGCTTGCGTTTTGCTGAGACCACATCACGTCAATCAAAGTGTGTGTGACACCACCACTCACCACCACTCACACCATTCCCAGCACGGTAAAAATTAGTGAGTTATATAGTTACTTCGTTTATACAATACCCAGTGGTAGACAAAACCTTCTGCACAAACATATAAAACGTGCTGTATAGTTACAACTTACGTACACATACCTGCTTCAGTTATCTGCATAATTCAATCACTAAATACTTGCATCAACAATAAATATTCTACACTGTATATATTTACTCATTTATTATAGCATTCATTTGCTACCAACGAGTGTTACCATTTATACCTACATAAAATACGTGTTTCATACATAAACTATACATTATTACATCTACAAAGTAATAAAGAAAATATACTATCACAGTTACTCAGCGAGCGATTAAAATAACTGTATTAAACATTTATTAATTAAAGCTACCTACTGGAAACAGACAAATTAGGTTACAAGGGTAAAAAAATGGCCAACACAAATGACGTTAGCCAGAATGAACAATATCTTCCTCACATTCATGAAGACAAAGATTTCCACAGAGTGCTGACACATACAGGTATATTGCACACGATAGGTACAAATGAACAACAAGTGAGTGTATACTGTATAGTTAATGTTGTATATAGTGTATATATATTTTTTATATAAAATAAAAAAATATGGGGCTATATAATATCATTTTCAGTAATATCTGTGCAATATAAACTAAGCTTTAAAATAGGGTCCCAAGGGAATTAACCAGCAATTATGCAACCTAGGACAAAACCGAAAAACCGTACACAAACAACGAAAAAGAAACTATAGAAAATCAATATATATATAAATACAGTTAGATCATATAACAAACAAACGAATATAGGTGTAAGTTTTTTTTTTTTTTTTTATGCGAGGAAGAAGGAACCAAAGGCCATGAGCCCGTAGTAACAGTTCCCTCCAAGAGAAAAACATAATACAATAGAGAGCCAAATTCAAGATCCAATCATTTTGAGATGCCTGGACACACTGCGTTTGAAAGACTGGAGATCATAGGCAGCAGGAAATACAGACAGAGGGAGACAGTTCCAGAGCTGACCTGTTGCATAAATGAAAGACTGGGAGTAACGGTTAACTCTTGCATTAGAGAGTTGGACAGAAAAGGGATAAGAGTTTGCTGCCAGACGGGTGCTACGCGCCCGTCGTAGAGGTGGAGGAATGCAAGCAGACAGTTCAGAGAAGCAGTGACCATTAAAGCATCGATAGAAAAGAGATAAAGATGCAACAGTGCGGCGAAGAGACAGAGGTTGAAGGGAGTCAGTAAGAGGAGGAGAGTTAATGAGACGAAAAGCCTTTGACTCCACCCTATTGAGAAGAGCTGTATGTGGGGAGCCTCCCCAAACATGAGAGTTGTACTCCACACAGGGGCGGATAAAACCCCTGTATAGAGTCAACAATTGTGCAGGGGTAAAGAAAGAGCGGAGTCGGCTTAGCACACCCAATCTCCTGGAAGCAGATTTTACAAGAGATGTAATATGATCTTTCCAAGATAAGTCCCGAGAAAATGAAACCCCAAGCATGTTCAAGGATGATGCAGGATTAAGCTGAATATTATTAAACATTAGTGGGTATACCTGTGGAAGATTTTGTCGGGTTGATAGGTGTAAGAACTGAGTCTTAGATGCATTAAAAACAACCATATTATTTTTACCCCAGTCAGAGATACGAACCAAGTCAGACATTAGGTGTGCCATAGCCTCATCCCTTGTTTGTTGAAGTAACTGTTGAGATGGGCCTTGCGGGAACCGAATGGAAAGGTGAAGGGTGGAGTCATCAGCGTATGAGTTACTACAAATGCCACAACACGACATAAACTCCTTCTATAAGTGAAACAAAGAGCAAGTTATTGTTCTCCGCGACCCAGTGGCAAGGCACATCATAACTATCATCGACCGCAGCATGACCGGATTACCGATGTCAGGACAGCAGTTACTACAATATTACTGCAGTTATACATTTATGTAACTACAAACGATGTGTAACAATTACAATACAATTATGTGCAATAAAAATACAATAATGTAACAATACAATTATGTAACAATTCTTACATTGTTACTACAATTCTGTATTACCAGAATCATCATACAAGTTAGGTGAAATATTAGGCATTACTAAAGGGATAACTCCATATGTAATATATTGACCTAGTAGTATTATCATTTCACAAATATATGAGTATGAGTATGCATACACATTTTACAGTATGTTATACAATATATTGTAATCAGTTTAACTATTGTGCATTTGTTCAGTTATGTATACAATTTGTTTAAAATGTATGATGTTTCTAGAATATTATTAGGCCAGTACAATATTATCATGAATATTATGCCTATACAATATTATAATTAGTAATATGTATTAATAGATTAGAGTGTGTCACTGACGAATGCTGTTGGAGGATCGCCAGCTGACGTGCCGAGTGATGTCAGGACTCCATATTATAATAATACAAATCATAATAGGCAGTACCCCTGGGGGTAGGGGTTTTTTCAAGAATACTCCCCCAGTATCCCTGCTTGTCGTAAAAGGCGACTAAAAGGGTTGGCAGAGGGTTAGTGCCCCTCCCCGGAAAACAACTAACTAAAAAAACAAACAAGTAGCCTCGGACAAGGACTGACCAAACGATGACGACCAAGGACCGGACAAAGGACATGGTTATAGGAACGTTGAATGTAAGGGGAACGAATGATGAGGTGAAAGAGAGAGAGATTGTCCAGGTGCTTGAGGGTGCGAAAGTGGATGTATGTGGAATAACTGAAACAAAATGGAAAGGAGAAAGTGGGAGAGAATGGGAGTATGGATGGGGTATATGTGCAGGAGTAGATGAGAATGAGAGGCCAAAGGAAGGAGTATGTATGGTTGTGAGTAAAAGATGGAAGAAGAGCATAAGACAGTATGGATCAGTTGGGTCAAGGATTGTGTGGGTAAAGTTGAAAGTTGGAATACAAATGTGGGCGATTGTGTGTGTGTATGCGCCAATGCAAGATCGTGATAGAAGAGTGAGAGAAGAGTTCTGGACGAATGTAGAAGTGTGCATGGAAAAGTTTGGAAGGAATGAGAGAGTATTTTTGATCGGTGATATGAATGGTAAAGTTGGGAATGTGAAGGTGGATGTAATAGTTGGTGAGTGGGGTGTGCCTGCTGAGATAGATGAGAATGGGAGTGCGTTAGTGGACATTTGTGCTGGGAGGGGGTTGGTGATAGCCAATACCCTCTTCAGGCATAAAATGATCCACAGGTATACATGGCGAGTGATGAGAAGGGTGGGTGGTGAACTGAATGAAAGGAAGGCAATGATTGATTATGTGTGTGTGTGAATGAAAGGATGCGAAGATGGGTAATGGATGCAAGAGCTTATAGAGGTTGGGGGAGTGGACTTTCTGACCACTACTTGGTGGTGGCCAGAATTAGGATTCAAGTAAGATGGAAGAATAGAAGAAGGGAAAGACGAGAGGAAGGAGTAGTTGCAAGGAGAGTGGAAAGGTTACAAGAGGATGAGAAAAAGGCAGAGTATATGAGAGAAGTGGAGGAACGATTGGGCAAATATGAATTGGAGCAGATGGGAGATATGGAAGGTGTGTCTAGGATATTTACAGAAGAAATATGTGCAGCATGTGATGTGGTGTGTGGAAGGAAGAGAAGACGGAGGGGGGTGCAAGGAACAGCGTGGTGGACTGAAGAGGTGAGACAGGCTGTGACACAAAAGAAGAAAGCATACAATGAATGGATGAGAAATAGGGGCGTGGAAGAAGTTGAGAGACGGAAGAGAGAGTTATATGTAGAAAGAAAAATAGAGGTGAAAAGATTAGTAAGAGAGAGTAAGAAGAGAGTGGATGAGGAATTTCAAAGGAATTTGAGTGTAAAGTGGAGGTACTGTAATAGAATGTTCTGGAAAGAGGTGAAAAGAGTAAGACAGGGTGGAAGTGAAGTTAGAAGGGGAGTGAAAGATAATAATGGTAGATTACTAGTGGAGAAGGGAGAAAAAGTGAGCAGATGGAGAGAACACTTTAAGGAATTGTTGAACATAGAGGATGGAAGTAATGCGGGTATAAGTGGCTGGGGAATGGCTGGGAGAAGGAGGGAGGTGAGAAGACAGGAAGAAATCAGTAGGATAGAAGTTGTGGAAGCAATGAAGAAAGTTAAATCGGGGAAAGCCCCAGGAATTGATGGAGTGTGTGGTGAAATGCTGAAGCATGGGGGAGAGATAGTAGTAGAATGGATGTGGAAGATGTGCAGATTGGCCTGGGAGGAAGGTAGAGTCCCGGAGGATTGGAAGTCAGGTATAATTATTTCCTTGTACAAAGGAAAAGGGGAAAAAGAAGTGTGTGGTAATCATAGGGGCATTTATCTTCTTAGTATAATAGGAAAAGTGTATGGTAGGAAACTTATTGACAGAGTTAGAGAAAGAACAGAGAAATTAGTTGGAGAAGAACAGGGAGGCTTTAGGAAGGGAAGAGGTTGTGTAGATCATATATTCATTCTTTGATCTTTAGTGGAAAAGTTTCTAGAGAAGGGAGAGAAGTTGTATGCGGCTTTCATGGATTTGGAGAAAGCATATGACAGGGTGGGTAGACAAGGATTTTGGAGAAAGCATATGACAGGGTGGATAGACAAGGATTGTGGAAAGTGTTAGGAATATATGGAGTAGATGGGAAGTTGTTGAATGCTGTGAAGAGTATGTACGATGGTGCGAAGGCTGCAGTGCGTGTGGATGGTAAACTAAGTGAATTTTTCTCTTTGAAAGTTGGGTTGAAACAGGGATGTGTTATGTCTCCATGGTTGTTCAATCTGTACATGGATGGGGTAATAAAAGAGGTACAAGGTAGGGTAGTGGATGTTGGAGTGGCCCTGGTGAGAGAGGATAGTGTTTGGAAACTCCCTGTACTGTTGTTTGCAGATGATACTGTGTTGTTGAGTGAAGACGAAGGGGAGCTGCAAGGCTTGGTGAATGAGTTTGGGAGAGTGTGTAAGAAACGGAATCTAAAGGTGAATGTAGGGAAGAGTAAAGTGATGGTCTTTGAGAGAGGTGAAGTCAGTGAATGTACAGCGAGGTTGGATGGTGGGGAATTGGAAAATGTGAGTACGTTTAAGTACTTGGGTAGTGTGATGAGTAAGGATGGAGGTTTGGAGGGTGAAGTGCTTGAAAGGGTACAGCAGGGAAGAAAGGTTGCTGGTTCTTTGAAAACAGCGATAAGAAACAGGGAAGTGAGCATGGAAGTGAAAAAGTTACTGCATGACAGTATTGTGATACCAACTCTAACGTATGGAAGTGAAGCTTGGACGTTGTTGGAAGGACACAAGTCAAGAGTGAGAGCAGTGGAAATGAGTTATTTAAGAGGAGCCTGTGGAGTCACATGGAGAGACAGGCTGACGAATGAGGATATAAAGAAGCGTTGTGGTGTGGATGTGGATGTGATAGGAAGCGTTATGAGGAACACACTGAGGTGGTTTGGCCATGTGGAGAGGATGGAGGGTGAAAGACTGACGAAGAGAGTGTATGTGAGTGAGGTGGAGGAGGGAAGTGGGAGGGGGAGGCCGAGGATGAGATGAAGGGATGGGGTGGAGAGGTATATGAGAGAGGGGGGTGTGAGTTGGGAGCAGGGGAGTGAAATGGCGGGGGACAGGGCGACTTGGAGGCGATTTGTTTGTGGCCACCCCAAACGGGATTGAGGCGTCTGGCAATAGATAGATAGATAATAGACAGGAACACAAATGCGTAGGCTTAAAGGTAGTCAAGGTGTGGGAATAGGAAATATGTCGGCGTGATTTAACAAAAGGAAATGTGTTTGCGATTTCAGTGGGAATGGAAATGTGTCCGCATATCTGTAAGGAATGCCACACGTGCACTATGTCACCGGAAATGCTACATACACACAGACATACACAAGATTCTAGAACAATCCCACATGTACAGTACATGTGACACTAGCTCTCCTGTACGAGAAGGAAGAGATTGGACAGGCAGATGGGGGCTAGCTATAGAACTGAAAGGTTGTGGAGAGAGGATGAGAGAAGGGGGGTCTGACGAGACTTAGCTAGTAAATTACGTTCCTGTGTAATACATACATTGCTCAACTTAAACGTTTTCTTGAAGATAATAAACTACGATCAACACCCTGTATCCATCTTTAACTTCTCCTGTCTTCGACTATACCATAACTAAAACCAAATTCCAAGATTACATATTACTGTATATGGTCAAGATCCCACATTTCACCAAAACACCTCTGTATGCTTTAACACTTTCCAGCACAAACACCACAACTCTCTCTCTCTCTCTCTCTCTCTCTCTTCACATGAATCATAGGATAAGCTAATGCCATCCTACCCATTCATGACTTGTCTCTCCAGTGCAATGAAAAAATCAATATTTCATGTCCCACAGGTTCACTAGACAAAACATAAACGGAGACACGAGAAGTGGCCACGCTACTGTAACGTGGGGATGGGTTGACTACATGGTGTTGGAGAGGTAACTAAGATCGAGAGAAGATTCACTATGGACCCGTACTTGTGATACTGGAGGAGGTGATGCTACCCAGTGTGCGGGCTTATGAACTCCCCTTTCCTGGCAGAGTATTTTTCATGCGGGACAACTGCCCAGTTCATACCGGAAGAACTGTAAATTGGTAGTTTGAGGAACAGCCAGGCATACAACTGCTTGCCTGCCCAGCAACAGTTGTGATCTCAACACCATTGAAAATATTTGGGCAAACGTTGGCAAAGTGGGGGAGCCTTCACAAGAAAGGACATCACAGAAATTATTAAATCACGTGGTGAACGAATGGGAAGTGACGGAAAGGAAGCCACAACTTGTATATAGCCACGTTGTCTCCTTGCTACATCGACTGTAGAACGTCAGCCAGAACCAGGATGGGTAGGCACGGTACTAGGCAACACGTTGAGAAATATTATTGTTCTGTGTTAGGACCAGAGTTCAAGTGTCACTAATAATACCTTCTTCCTTCCTATTTGGAAGTGATAAATAGTACGGCAAGAGATAGTTCCCTCAGGGAATGGCCTACCCAGTGTCCTCTCGTGCCTGGCATCCTTTCTCTTAGCTGTAGCTGACAGGCATGTTGGTGTGCATATTATATATATATATATATATATATATATATATATATATATATATATATATATATATATATATATATAATGACATTATACAGTCGCTCATACAGCTCATCAGTTACTTATAAAGAAGTCCTCCACTGCGCAACATCGGTCGGCTGTGTTTAATTTGCCAAATGAGTAGATTTATGGTGCAGATGAGAAAAAGGAGCTATCATCCCCTCATACCCAGTCTAACCGTAAATGTTCCTTGCCTGTATTTATTTCCCTCATAACTCATGTCTATGTTTCTCGTTTTTCAGCGGACTGTGTTACTATGTGCAAGGTGACATAAAAAGGATATATTTATTAACTCACTGTTGAGGTATTATCCGCAGCTTATTACTTTGGGGGATGAAGTGCGTGAAAGGGTACAGCAGGGAAGGAAGGTTGTTGGTTCACTGAAAGCAGTGATGAGAAATAGGGAGGTGAGTATGGAAGTTAAGACGCCACTGCATGATAGTATTGTGATCCCTACCCTGACGTATGGAAGCGAGGCATGGACCTTGCAAGAGGGGAACAAGTCAAAAGCGAGAGCAGTGGAAATGAGTTACTTGAGAGGAGCATGTGGAGTGACGTGGAGGGACAGGTTGACGAATGAAGAAGTGAAGGAACGTTGTGGGGTGGATGTGGATGTGGTTGAGAAGATTAGGAGAAATACACTGAGGTGGTTTGGACATGTGAAGAGAATGGAGAATGAAAGACTGACTAAGAGGGTGTAGGTAGGTGAGGTGGAGGTAAGGAGAGGGAGGGGTAGACCGAGCATGAGGTGGAGGGATGGAGTAGAGAGGTATATAAGGGAGGGGGGGGTGAGTTGGGGGGAGGGTAGTCAAATGGTGGGTGACAGAGCGACCTGGAGGCCTTTTGTCTGCGGCCACCCTTTGCGGGATTAGGGCATCGGGCTATAGATAGATAGATAGATAGATTATTACATTTTTATTTTATTTTTGCACACACACACACACACACACACACAGGGAATCATCGGAGGTAGACGTCCGTCACCGGCGCTCCATACCAGACCAACACGGCAGTACCTAAATTAGTATCTTTGAATGAGTCAAGCTCTGTACCAGGTTAGACTAAATGATTTTTCATTATTAAAAGGAAAAGAAATAATAAGTTTAAATAAGACTGGTTCACACAGAACAAAGAACCACGATGCGTTGAGTCAGCTGGGTTTGTTTATACTACAGCAACACGGGGAAAGTGTACATACTCTGTAAGTACATACTCTGTTCATTTAGTATTACAAAATGAATACATACTTCAGTAAAACAAATGTGGAAAAGAAAAGGGATAAAAGTAAAAAGCAAAATGATGATTTCTACCAAGAACTGGTTGAAGTGGAGACTCACAAGAGACTGGTTGAACGTGTACACAAACTAAAAATGGCTTTCAAAAATGAAATTGATGAAATAAAGAAGCAGATGCACTTGCAAAAGGAAGAGATAGAAAAACTAGGAAGGGAGGCCAATAAGAAAGACACAACCATCAGTGAGCTAACAGTGGAATTGAGTACACTTAGGAAGAAAATGAGTGAAATGGCAAGTACAGTAGTCAATCACGAGAGTGTTATGGAAGAGTTCAAAAATGACATAGAGACAATTAGGCAAGTAAGCAATCTTATAGACCAGAACAGTGATATTGAGGAGAAGATAACACGGGTGAATGAAGCTGTGCAAAGCTACAAAAATGATGTGGAAACCACGTATGCTGAAACGGTGAAAGTAAAGAAAGACTTAGAAACAAGGGTGGAGGAAAAAAGCATTAAAAAGGAAGTGAAATGAATAATCCAAAGCAATCCAAAGTTAGTCAGAGATTCAGTAGGTATAAACAAATTTATAGTAATCACTGGTATAGAAGAGGAAGAAGTAAAAAACAAGATCACAAGAGACAAAAAGGAGATGGCAAATGTAATGAGCTTACTGAAAGAAGTATCAGAGGAAATCTGTAGTAAAGACATAGAGGAACACAAAAGGTTAGGGAAATACGAGAAAAGCAAGACAAGACCTCTAAAGGTGACTTTTCAGAGTGTAAACACTGTGGAAGAGATACTAAAAAATGCAAAGAATCTTATGGAAAAAGAGGAGTTCAAAAATGTATGGATAAAAAGATGCCTAACACAAGAGGAACTGGAATTACTGAAAGAGAAAAGGGAGGAAGCAAAAACAAAAAATGAGGGAAGATCAGAAGAGGAGAAGAAATTTTTTTACAAAGTAATAGGATTGCAGGTACGAAAGTGGTACACAAACAGGATGGAATAAAAAGGAGGAAGGTAGTAGAACCATGTCATGACAAGTATATAAACAAGATGATAAAGCTGAGGTACTCAAATGTGGATGGAATGGTATCTAAATTACTAGAGATGAATGATTATGTCAGAGAAAATGAACCACAAATAATATGCCTAACTGAAACAAAATTAACACCAATGATATCCAATGACATACTAAACTTAGAGGAATACAATATATGGAGAAGAGAAAGAAATTTAAAAAAAGGAGGAGGAATTATAATATTAACTAAGAAAAATCTAAAAGTCAAGGAAATAAACCTAGATATACCATCACAAGTAGAACTGATTGCAGTAGAGATCGACACATCTGAAGGTAAAGTAATTGTAGCCAATTTGTACATGCCACCCAGATCAAACACATGGGAAAGAGACGAATATGAGGACCTGGCAGAGAGCACAATTCAGAGTATAAGATCATTGCTACATAAAATGGAAGAGAAATCGGAAAGAATTATACTAACTGGGGACTTCAATACAAATGTAAATTGGAATACTCTAGATATAAATAGCCAAGAAAGCTGTTGGGACCAAAAGCTCCTGGGTCTCGTACAAGAGTTTTTCTTAACGCAAAATGTGAGGGAAACCACCAGAAAATGAGGACTTGATGTACCTTTAGTGCTAGATCTAATATTTACTAGGCAAGAAAATGACATTGACAGTTTAATATATCACCCTCCACTCGGCAAAAGCGATCATGCAGTACTAAATTATAACTTCAGGATAGCATATGACATAGTAAACAGCAATGACAGTTACAAAAAGAACCTAAACTATAAAAAGGGAAATTATCAAGACCTAAAGAAGTATTTCTTAGAAATTGATTGGGAAAATGAGCTTCGAGGACAAGATTTAAATGCTGTATATAGAAAATTTTGTGAATTTTATGAAACAGGAGTCCAGAAGTACATCCCACAGCACAAAGAAGCAGATAAGAAAATACAGAAATGGTTCAATACAGAATGTAAAAAATCAAAAGAAAGAAGAGATTTGTTGTGGAATAGATACAGAAGACACAATAGTGAAAGGGCGTATAATAATTACAAACAGGCAAGAAACGACTATACAAGAATAAGGAGGGAAGCCCAAAAACAGTTTGAGGAGGATGTAATAAATAAAAGTAGTGATCAACCAAAGCTGTTTTACAGCTATATCAGAAGCAAAACCAAAGTAAAAGATATAATACAATCCATTACGGACGAGGGAATCACTTATACACAAGAGAAAGATATTTGTGAAGCACTAAATAAGAATTTCCAATTAGTTTTTACAGAAGAAAACAATTTTGAGAGGGACTATGTGGAACACGCATGTCCACACATACTACCAGATATACAAATAACAGAAAAAGTAATACAGGAGGAGTTAAGTAGATTAGACAGAGGAAAAGCAAGTGGTCCTGATGAAATTTCATGTTGGGTATTATGAGAATTTGCAAAGGAGTTAAGTAAACCATTATTTTTAATTTTCAAGAAATCCTTGAGTCAAGGTAAACTACCTGATATTTGGAAAAAAGCAAATATAGTCCCCTTATTCAAGAAAGGAAATAGACAAAATCCTCTCAACTACCGACTAGTATCACTGACCAGTGTTGTAAGCAAGGTATTAGAAAAACTTATAAGAAAAGCTTGGATAAATCATCTAGAAGAACACAGTATGATAACAAAAAGACAGTTTGGTTTCAGAAAAGGAAAATCATGTGTTACTAATCTGTTGAGCTACTATGACAGAGTAACAAACACAATACAGGAAAGGGAAGGATGGGTGGACAGTATCTACTTAGATTTCAAGAAAGCTTTTGACACAGTACCACACCAAAGACTTTTATGGAAACTGTACCATCAAGGAGGAATTCGAGGCAAACTGTTTTGTTGGATCCAAGACTTTCTCATAAAAAGAGAAATGAGGACAGTACTAAGAGGAAACTACTCATCATGGAAAGAAGTGACTAGTGGAGTACCACAGGGTTCGGTGCTGGCACCAACCATGTTTTTAGTGTACATAAATGATATAAACAGTAACACTGGAAATGAGAGCTATCTGAATATGTTTGCAGATGATGCAAAAATACAAAGGAGAATTACTAGCACAGACTCTTGTAGGGAGCTACAAGAAGAATTAAATAAACTTCATGAATGGAGTAGTACATGGCAAATGGAATTCAATGTGGACAAGTGTCATGTAATCAAGTTTGGTAAAAGTGGAAAAAGACCTGATTGGGATTATAAGTTAGGAAATAAAACCCTTTACACATCAGAAAGAGAGAAAGACCTAGGTGTGATTATCAATAACAGACTATCTCCGGCTGACCACATCAGCGAGAAGGTACGGAACATGTATACACTGCTTGCAAATATGAGAATAGCATTCACATACATAAATGAAGACATGCTAAGTAGAATAATAACATCATTCATTAGACCAACCCTGGAATATGCATCAGTAGTCTGGAGTCCTCATCTCAAAAAGCACATAGACAAGATTGAAGAAGTTCAAAGGGCCGCTGCGAGATGGATACCAAGCTTAAGGGACCTAAGCTACGAAGAAAGACTAAATAAACTGAATCTACCAACACTACAGGAGAGAAGGAAAAGAGGTGACATGATAATGCTATATAAGTGCATATCAGGAAAGGAGAAAATAGACATAAATGATTACTTAAATTATGGAGAAGCATCAGCAAGAGGACACTGCAAAAAACTGCATAAGAAGAGAGGTGATAAAGACGTAAGGAAATTCAGTTTCCCAAACAGAGCAATTGATCGATGGAATGCACTACCGAATGAAATAGTGTGTGCCAAAACAATTCACAAATTTAAGGATATGTACGATAAATATGGTTTAAGACACGGGACAGTACGAGCTTGACTCATTCCTATAAAGATACAATTAGGTAAGAACAATTAGGTAAGAACACACACACACACACACACACACACACACACACACACACACACACACACACACACACACACACACACACACACACACACACACACACACACACACACGCACGCACGCACGCAGGCACGCACGCACGCACGCACGCGCGCGCGCGCAGTATACAATAAACGTCCACAGGTGTTATAGTCTATTTTCAAACAATAAATTCATCAGCGGTAAATGGCAAAAAGGACTTCACCATTCAGCTAACAATACCTCTCCCGATAGGTAATTAAGTAGTCTAAACATAGCAAGAATAAATTAACACTACAAAAATAACAGGATGGCAAATATTCAATACCCTAGTCTACTGAAGAGTTGCAGCGGCATTAGAGGCAGGCAAGGCAGATAAATGGTCTGCGGTGTCGAGCAGAGCGTGGAGGTGTGAGGAATATTAGAGGGTAGGGACAGAAAACAGAGGAAAATAAAGGGGACGAAGGAATGGACTGTCAAAATAATATTAATTAAATTAACTAAACAGAATATTGTGTATCATCTGACCACCACACTCAACAGAATATTGCATAATGCTTGACCGACAGACGTACAGGTCAAGATGTCTTCAGTTATGATAATGTAACATTTATTTAAGGATACACTAATGCCTAAGGCCACCAGACAGTTTTATTTAAAATACGTTCATCTAATGATTATTATGGATTAGCTCGAGAAGAACGTGTTTGTGTAATTCTGTGTGTGTGTGTGTGTGTGTGTGTGTGTGTGTGTGTGTGTGTGTGTGTGTGTGTGTGTGTGCGCACATTACGCACCATCAGGATGTCTCATCGAGGTTTTCGTATGACCTACTTTCCATTTACGTGTTTCACCTCCTGGAAGGAATTTATGTATTTCATTTAATTTTCCAAAAGGCTGCATGTCATTTCCTACAAAAGCTTCAGCTAAATTTGCATTGAAGGACTAACGTAATTTTTAATTCAGCTGCTATACTGTGTTCAAGGCTTCATTTTTTGAGTTGCTGCTCATCAGCTTACGAGACGGGTGCTGCAGGTGCCAACGATTATTTTATTCAGTGCTGAGTTTGTTACATATGCATAAATATTTCCGTTAAATCTATTTCATAATTTGCAGTTAATAATTGAATGATAGGTCAGACACGCAAACAGTGGAATGGAGGTGATAAGCTAGGTGTTTTTAGGTCGGCTTCTTGTCCTGAGAACACTAGCTACTGAGCGGGGTTCTCTTTCGAGACCGGAACTAGAACACACTACCAGCGAACAGGACATAAAAGCTCGGCAGACCAACCTTATACACATATTGCCTTAATTCAGATCTTTAACAATACACAACAGGTATATACTGTACACAGTATTATACAGACACAGTCAGGCTTTGGTTACACACGATAATATAGGTACGTGGGGAGGGACAGTCAGGCCTCGATAGACACAATAATATGTGGCCCGATAAATATGAACACTGGCAGGCCTAGCTATACACACACTGTACTCGATGTTACAGTAACACATGGCCAGGTGGACATGGACACTGTCAGGCTCCGTTTCTCATAAATATCATATGGCTTGTTGGATCTGGACACGGACGGGCCTTGATATGCACAATGGTATTTGGCCATATGGATATAACACTGTTAGGCCCGAGCACACACGACGCTATACGGCCCGATGGATGTGGACACTGTCACGGCTAGAGATACACAATCGTGAGTGGCCAGATAGATATAGATACTGTAAGGCCTGGGAGCACACGATGTTATATGGTTGGGGTACTACGGGTACTGTCAGGTTTCACCATACACATACACTATACACAGGGGAAACACACTATCCGATTTTCCTGGACTGTTGGGCCTGGGTAGGTTACAGGTGGCGCCCGGACGTGGGAGGCAGGTCGTCGGGCGTGTCCTCCCTCAGGAGGCACGGGACTACCACCAGGGGCGAAGTTGTCTGGCTGGGGCTGCGGGTCGACGTACAGGGAGGCCCTTCCCTGGTGGGGCCTCGACCTGTGCTTTGGCCCCGGCTCGGCGTACAGGGAGGCCCTTTCTTGGTGGGGCCTTGACCTGCGGTGTGGCCCATGGGACTGGGACCAAACAGGGCCAATAGGCGTGCCTGTCTGTGTAGGCGCCTGGCAGGGGGTCGTCTGGAACTGGGGCTTGAGAGATCACGCCCCAGCGTCCTGGGGGTGTCCCTGGAGGGCTGGGGGCTGTGGTCACCACTCGGTTGGACTGCCATCAGGAGCTGCTTGTGGCGTCCCTTCCCTGCAGTGTCCGTCAGCATCGGGCGTCGTCCAGGGGCGATCCGTAAGGCATGGATCCCAAAGTCTGGGAGAGGTCCTTGCCACAACTCCTCAAGCTGCAGCACCCCTGAAGGACTGCACCTGTGAGGAGTGAGACATCCCACTCGGCCTCTGGATGGGTAGTGGGTCGAGCCAGGGACTTCCTCCGAAGGGGTAGTTCCAAGGGCCGTGGACGAAGGGTGTACAATGGCGTATAGTGGCCGTCCCTTCCCCGGTATGTACAGTGGCCATTACCACGGTGCTGTTCCCTATGGAGGAGGCAGATGAAGGATGTACAGTGGCTGTCCCTTCCCCTGTGCGTACAGTGACTGATACCGCGGTTCTGCGTCTGCCTGGTTATCCAGCTGAAGGGCATACAGTGGCCCTCCCTTCCCCGGTACGTACAGTGGCCATTAACGCGGTGCTGCATGGGACTGTCTGTGGACAAGTCCCACCCCGATCCTGGCAAGGGCTGGTCTGGCTGCGATGTAGTTGGCAGGGACTGCTCCCCTGTGGGTGGTCATGTTCCATGAAATAGGGGCATAGGTCTGTGGGCCACCTAGGCCCGTCTCACTCGGACCCGACGCTCTTTTCATATGCCCCTCCATGTTGTCTTCCTGGGGTGGGTGTGGGGCCGTGGGTCCTTCCAAGGGTGGGTGTTGCAACACCCTTCCCTGGGTGTCTCAGGGGTGTGGGCATTTCAGGTGGCATATACATGATCCCGTCAGGAAAGTATAAAACAGAAGCAGTCGCTTATGTGTAAGTCAATCACCACCTGCGTTACAAGCCCATCTAAAGGAGCTTCATTCATAAAAGAATACCACGGTCTAGTAGGGGTTGCCGTAAGTCGCAACATTTCACAACCTTGAAAAAAAATAAAAGTGTATCCCTTTCATTGTGCCCAACTGTACTTACGTACGCACCTACTTAAGTACGAATGTATGTACGTGCCTTCATACACACCTATGTATATACTGTACTTACGTAAGTACGTATACCTCCGAATGCACGTATTTCATACCAGTGTGTATTTTCCTGGCAGGGAAGGAACAGCTGTTTCCTTGGTAACCTTTCTGTGGTCTTTTTCATGGCGGCGAGTTTATCTTTTCTTCGTTTTGTATTTGCTTATTTGTTTGTTTTTCTAAAATGTGAGAAAGTACTTCATGAATGATGATAAAAATTACTTTGTGACCCAGGGTGAGATTCAGCAGATGGTTCTACCGACATGAGAACATCTCATCTAGATCTGAACGATGACCATAAGCATACCTGATTTATTGGAGCTAAAAGCTGGACATTGTCACGTATATATATCATCATCATCATCATCATCAGCCGTTCAGTGTCCACTGCAGGACTGGCCTATCCCTACCGAAGCAGGGACGATACAGCCAATGTATCTCTGCCAAATGACAGGCTGTCTGGTAGAGATTGCATGTAGGGTGACAAGTGCTTGTAAGTGTGACTGTTTTGGGTGTGTGTGTAGTCTGTGAATCAAGTGTAATCGGCCCGCCTTAAGCCGACTGGGTGCAAGCATACTAGTATGAGACACTGATTCAACCACAGCATCCCTTATGTCTGCCAAAGCAGTAAGTGGCTCGGTGAACGCTTCCCAAAGCTTTTACAATTCTGGCAGGAGGAAAACCCTCGTCCACCACCGTGCGAGACGCATACTCTACCACTGTACCACTGAGGCTGTACGTATATATATATATATATATATATATATATATATATATATAATCATCCAGACCTCCTATCTCACCCTAAGGTAGGGTGAGGAGTAGCAACGTCCAGACAGCCTATGTTTGCCCAGTTCAATGGGCCATGCTTCCATTCACTCATCATTCAAGCACAGGGAATCCTGGCTTCATCAGATAGCCCCCCCCCCCAAAAAAAAAAAAAAAAATCACCACGTTCTGTTGCTTCATATGTACCTATCTGATAAGAGTCAGTCCAAACACTGTCACGTTAAAAGAGGGTGCCAAGCCCCTGGTTATGCGTTTCTCTGCACAAAATTCATTCAGCCAGCCCGGTCTCTTGTCAGTCCCTTAGCCTCACCAACTTACATTACTTCTCTTCCACACACACTCATCCACCATATCCCTCCACCTTCTTCTTGGCCTACCTCGCCTCCTTCCTCTTTCAAACTCGCTCAGATATACCTTTTTCACCACTTAATTGTCATCCATTATCTCAGTATGATCAAACCATCTCAGTACACTTTCTCCGATTCTGGTGTCCACAGACTTCCTCACCCTACATCTTTCACGAATAATATTCCGTATCCTATCCACTCTCTATACTCCACATATATTCCTCAGCAGTCCCATCTCCACTGCTCTTACTCTTGACTTTTCACTTTCATGCCACACCATAGTCTTACGTCCGTATGTTAAAGTTAGCACTAACACTCCTTCATGTAAGCCTCGCTCAGCTACAACACTCAAGCCTCTGTTTAAAAGAGGCTTGAGTGTTGCAAGGCCTTCATAGCACCAGTTACTTTCCTTCCTTGTGTCACTCTACTTTCCACATCTTTTGCACATTTTCCTTTCATTTCGATCATTGTACCCAGGTATTTGAACTCTCTCACCAATTCCAGTCTCTCTCCTTCACTGTAACATCACACTGGGAGGCACTTTCTCCCTCAATAACCATCACTTTACTCTTTTCTACATTTACTGTCAAAGCACGACGCTCACAGACACGTACAAAACTCAGCACTTGTCTACCAAGTTCTCGTCTGGTATTTGCAAGTAGTACTGAATGATCAGCATACAGCAAATTTGAGATATTCCATCCATCACCATTCATTACCAACGCCATCCCTCTCTCCATTACATACTCGTGTTTTTACCTCTCTCATCACCCCATCCATATATATATATATATATATATATATATATATATATATATATATATATATATATATATATATATATATATATATATATATATATGTATATATATATATATATATATATATATATATATATATATATATATATATATTGAACAACCATGGGGACATCACACAACCCACACTGATCGTGAACCAGTTACTTAGATGCCCATTTGCCCTTACACACGTCTCACTGCCGTCATAAAAACTCTTGACGGCACCTGGCAGCTTACCATCTACACCGTACATGCGCAAAACCTTCCACAATCTTTTTCTGTCTACTTTCCCGTATGCTTTTTCCAGATCCATAAATGCCATAACACCTTATAGTCCTTCTCACACGCCTTCTTCACTATCTGTCTTACTGCAAATATTTGATCCACACATCCTCTGCCACTCCAAAAGCCGCCCTGTTCGTCACTAACTAGGACTTCTGATGTCTCTCTTACTTTTTCTATAATAATTCTTCCATATACCTTCTCTACCACACTCAGCAGACTTATGCCACGATAATTCATGCACTCACTTCGATCACCTTTCTATTTGTACAGGGTACAATCACTGCCTTTTTCCACTCTGCTGGAATGATTTCACTCATCCATATCCTCTTACGTATCTCCAACAAGCACTTCATTCTGCTCTGTCCATTACAATTAATTATCTCTACATACATCTCATCAACCCCAGCTGCTTTCCCATTTTTCTGTCGCTTCACAGTGTTCTTCACCTCTGCGATTGTCTCGTTTCCTGGCACTGCTTTTCCTTCTCTGGGCATCCCCCAAACCAATCATGTTAGTTGTCCCTTTGCTCTCTCCATTCCCATTCATCAGACTTTCAGAATATTCTTTCCATCTGGTCCTTATTTCATCCCCATTAGCTAATAATCTACCACTTACATCCATCACACTTTCACATTTCTTTTCTCTGTCACCTCTACATTTCCGCACCTCTTTCCAGAGTAACTTCATATTTTCAGAGTAATTTGCATTCATTTTTCTTCCTAGATCATTTACCTCCTTCTTCTTCCTCTTTACTAGTCTCTTTGCGTGTTTCTTAATCTCAGTATATTAATTTCTTATTTCAATTGAACCCCCGTCCTCTAAGCACTCTAGCCACTTCTTCCTCTTTTCCTCCACTGTTCTCATAACCTCTTCATCCCACCATGCCGTACTTACCTTTCTTCTTTGTTGTTACTCATGCCACACCACACACCGCTTTAGCATTCCTAACTAAGCAATTCCTATATACATTCCACAAGCTGCCCAGATCCATTTCATTCCAATTCACTGATTCTAACTCCTCTCTTACTTTAGTCCTGTATTCATCTGCCATTTCTTTGATCCTCAGCTTCTCGACTTTCAGTCTCTCTCCCTGACAGCTCCTCTCTCTCTTGTTCCACCTCACTCCTCTCACCTTGATCTTGCATACCACAGTCATATGATCTGACAGACCACCACATCGTCCTCTCATTGCCCTCGTATCAGCAACACCACCCAGCATCGATTTCTCTACGAGCACGATCGCCATTCCTTCTATTCCGTGTAAGTTTATGCGCATCTTTGTGCTTGAAATAAGAATTAGAGATGCACAACCTCCTTTCCAGACACATATCCTTCAGTCGCTTCCCAATATCATTTTCTCCTGGTACTCCATTACAACCCATTATGTTATCCTCAGGATCAGTGCCAACTCTTCCATTCATATCACCCATTACAATCACTTTATAGCTCCTGGGCATTTCTTCCACTACTTCACCCAGCTCATCCCAAAACCTGTCTTTCTCTGTCACCTTCCTGTCCTCACACGGTGCACACGCGACAATCACTGCCACGTTCACCTTCTCAAACTTGAACTTGACATAGATACATCTCGAGCTGACACATTTGTAATCTCTCATTCCACTCTGCCACACTTCATTTATCAGCAAAACAACTCCTTCCTTGCATCTTCCTCGCCCATTTACGACCTTACAAACTTTACACCCTCCCACTCCTCCACTTCACACCCTTTCATCTTTGTTTCACACAATGCCATCACGGCATATCTCACACTCTTGAAATCATTCATTTTCACCCTCTTACTCTCCCACTCCTCCACTTCACACCCTTCCATCTTAGTTTCACACAATGCCATCACGGCATATCTCATACTCTTGAACACTTTCGCCATTTCCACCCTCTTACTCTCCTCATTCACACCTCTCACATTCCACATGGCCATGCGAATCTGTCCATATGGTTGGGGCCCTGGGCAGGTAGTGGACCCTCCGAGGCTCTCCGAAAGATTTGCCATAATTTAGTGATTTTAGATAGGGGTATCCGGGGGACATATAACCTTGCCATAAACCCCGGTTATATGGTTACGACCCAGCGTATTCTTCCCTCGGGAAACTGTCACCATCCTATTGTACTTCAGCTCCTTGGTCCTCCTCAATATCCGCGGCTGGGGGTGAGCACGAATCCTTGCAGACGTCCCAGATGCACTGTCCTGGCCCATGGTACTGCCACACACGATTCACGTGCACTACCTTTGGGCGGAAATTCCTGCCTCCCTGAATCCGGTACATTACGTTTGAAAGGTGGTCCATCACAGTGTACGGCCCATCCCACGGGCTCTGCAGCTTCGGTGACTGTCAAACTTTGTTACCAATCTTGAAGCTCACCTCACTAACCTTGGCAACATACTTGCGCTTCCATCACTTCGCCTGGAGGGATGCAAACAGACAGTTCAGACGAGCAGTGACCATTGAAATAGCGATAGAAAATAGATAAAGATGCAACAGTACGGCAAAGTGGTGACATAAGCATGTGTATGGTACGTAGAGGGGCTGCTGGGCCTCAGGGAACGGGATGTTTAAGTCTGTGCCCAGAGTTAGACGCGTTAAAATAATAAAAAGCTCAGTGGCAGAAAAAAATACTGAGGCTCCACATCATTTTCGTAGCATATCTTCGTGACTAGCTTTATGTTCTAGGGTAAATGTGTTGTTAAATCTCGGCAAAGCAGGTAGAGAAATGACAGTAGTAGGCCAAGTTATAGCTTTCACCACTTCATATTAACTAATCTAGTCATTAGGGTGACCTACTGTTTATTCTCAATTCCCTCAGACGATTTTATTCAGCTTAGGAGAGAATTTCCAAACTGAAGGGGTTATGGCCCTCATCCATCCATTCACCAAAAGAAGTATTCCGTAAGCTGAATACCAATCAAAATTGTGTCCTTGGGCTGAAACAGTTTATCACTTGCTTTGCTGCTTCGTGCGTAATGACGCTGACCGAATGTTGTGTTTTGGGAGGTTAAATTTATAAAATTGTTGAGATCGGCAACTGGTGTGTTTTGAGTCAAAGCCCTGTATCATGAAGAGTGACATGATGATACGCTGTTCACCACACTTTTATGATGCATTAGCAGCCAGGCTCCTATGACTCACACAGCTGAATAGAGTCATCTGTCATTGGTCGTAACTGAATAATTGTCATGAACATGAGAAGGTTAATGGTATAATACCCGTATCATCATTCTCAGACTCGTATGACTCACTCCTAACAGAATGAAATCGTCTACGGTTGTCTGGAATGAAATACCAGTGTTGTTCTGACCATGAAACGGTTAAAAGGAATGGTGATGCTTATATATATATATATATATATATATATATATATATATATATATATATATATATATATATATATATATATATGAGAGAGAGAGAGAGAGAGAGAGAGAGAGAAAGAGAGAGAGAGAGAGATATTAAGGTCTTGTGATAAGAACTGATAATGTTTATGAAAACTGTGGACAAGAGGCACAGAGGGATGGATGATGGGTGATGGAGTGACAGGGGTGAGACAGATGAGCTGATGGAGGTATGGATGTAAGAGGGAAGGGTTGAACACGGGTAAGCGAATGAACAGAATGAAGTCAAAGAGGGATTGTTGGACTGATGGATGAATAGAATCTGAGGAGGACAATGGGCGAATACATAGATGAATGGATGAAGAAATGGATGGTTGGAAGAGTGACTGGAAGGAGTAAGAAGAAGCCGATGGATGAATAGATTGATGGAAGGGAAAAAGAGAATAGGTTGACGAACTGAAGGACGTGGACTTGGACGGAGACGTGAGCTAATTAATGGACAGAAGGATGGATGGATGAATGGATAGATGGATGAGGAGACGGATGAGCTGGAGGCGTTATGGATGGAAAGAGGTGTGGATGGATGAATAAGAGAAGGAAGGATGGGGTGGATATGTATTATCAGACAGACAAACAGACAATGGATAGGTAAAAAGGTAAAGGATGGATGGAAGGAAAGGTAAGGAACAGATGATATGGCTTTTGTGGATGGATGCAAGAAAACAGAATGGATGGAGAGTGGGAGTGGAAGGATGAAGAGTGGGAACAAAGAAGGGATGGAGAGAATGGTGGAAAAGAGATGGATGGTAAACCGGAACAATTGAACTAAAGAAAGGGAACTAAGGGGAAGAGATAGACGCTGGATGGAATGACGGAAGTAAAGGAACGGTGAAGAGGCTGATAGAGACAGATGGAATGAAAGGAGTATGGAAGGAAACGGAGTGGCTAGATGGATGCATGGAAGGAGAAATATTAAACAGAACTGAGAGAAAGAAGACTGCAGTCAGCTGTAGATTTCGGTGTACGTGCACACACACAATCACACACACACACACAGGGAGTCAACCGAGACAGACGTCCGACATCAGCGCTCCGTACCGAACCAACACGGCCAGTGGCATTACCTAAATTAGTATCTTTGTATGAGTCAAGCTCTGTACCAGGTTAGACTAAATGATTTTTCATTATTAAAAGGAAAAAAATAATAAGTTTAAACAAGACTTGTTCAAACAGAAAAGAGAACCAAGAGTAAAAAATGCGCTGAGTCAGCTGAGGTTTGTTTAGACTACAGCAACACGGGGAAAATGTACATACTCTGTAAGTACATACTCTGTTCTTTTAGTATTGCAAAATGGATACATACTTTAGTAAAGCAAATTTGGAAAAGAAAAGTGATAAAGGTAAAAAGCAAACTGATGATTTCTACCATGAACTGGTTGAAGTGGAGACTCACAATAGACTGGTTGAACGTGTACACACTCTAGAAATGGATTTCAAAAATGAAATTAATGAAATAAAGAAGCAGATGCACTTGCAAAAGGAAGAAATAGAAAAACTAGGAAGGGAGGCCAATAAGAAAGACACAACCATCAGTGAACTAACAGTGGAATTGAGTACACTTAGGAAGAAAATGAGTGAAATGGCAAGTACAGTAGTCAATCACGAGAGTGTTATGGACGAGTTCAAAAATGACACAGAGACAATTAGGCAAGTAAGCAGTCTTATAGACCAGAGCAGTGATACTGAGAAGAAGATAACACAGGTGAATGAAGCTGTGCAAAGCTACAAAAATGATGTGGAAACCACGTATGCTGAAATGGTGAAAGTAAAGAAAGACTTAGAAACAAGGGTGGAGGAAAAAAGCATTATCAAGGAAGTGAAAAGAATAAACCAAAACAATCCAAAGTTTGTCAGAGATTCAGTAGATATAAACAAATCTATAGTAATCACTGGTATAGAAGAGGAAGAAGTAAAAAACAAGATCACAAGAGACAAAAAGGAGATGGCAAATGTAATGAGCTTACTGAAAGAAGTATCAGAGGAAATCTGTAGTAAAGACATAGAGGAACACAAAAGGTTAGGGAAATAAGAGAAAAACAAGACAAGACCTCTAAAGGTGACTTTTCAGAGTGTAAACACTGTGGAAGAGATACTAAAAAATGCAAAGAATCTTATGGAAAAAGAGGAGTTCAAAAATGTATGGATAAAAAGATGCCTAACACAAGAGGAACTGGAATTACTGAAAGAGAAAAGGGAGGAAGCAAAAACAAAAAATGAGGGAAGATCAGAAGAGGAGAAGAAGAAATTTTTTTACAAAGTAATAGGATTGCAGGTACGAAAGTGGTACACAAACAGGATGGAAGAAAAAGGAGGAAGGTAATAGAACCATGTCATGACAAGTATATAAACAAGATGATAAAGTTGATGTACTCAAATGTGGATGGAATGGTATCTAAATTACTAGAGATGAATGATTATGTCAGAGAAAATGAACCACAAATAATATGCCTAACTGAAACAAAATTAACACCAAGGATATCCAATGACATACTAAACTTAGAGGAATGCAGTATATGGAGAAGAGAAAGAAATTTTAAAAAAGGAGGAGGAATTATATTAACCAAGAAAAATCTAAAAGTCAATGAAATAAAACTAGATATACCATCACAAGTAGAACTGATTGCAGTAGAGATCAACACATCTGAAGGTAAAGTAATTGTAGCCAATTTGTACATGCCATCCAGATCAAACACATGGGAAAGAGATGAATATGAGGACCTGGCAGAAAGTACAATTCAGAGTTTAAGATCATTACTACATAAAATGGAAGAGAAATCGGAAAGAATTATACTAACTGGCGATTTCAATATAAATATAAATTGGGATACTCTAGATATAATTAGCCAAGAAAGCTGTTGGGACCAAAAGCTCCTGGATCTCGTGCAAGAGTTTTTCCTAACGCAACATGTGAGGGAAACCACCAGAAAAAGAGGACATGATGTACCTTCAGTGCTAGATCTAATATTTACTAGGCAAGAAAATGATATTGACAGTTTAATATATCACCCTCCACTCGGCAAAAGCGATCATGAAGTACTAAACTATAATTTCAGGATAGCATATGCCATAGTAAACAGCAATGACAGTTACAAAAAGAGCCTAAACTATAAAAAGGGAAATTATCAAGACCTAAAGAAGTATTTCTTAAAAGTTGATTGGGAAAATGAGCTTAGAGGACAAGATTTAAATGCTGTATATAAAAAATTTTGTGAATTTTATGAATTAGGAGTCCAGAAGTACATCCCACAGCACAAAGAAGCAGATAAGAAAATACAGAAATGGTTCAATACAGAATGTAAAAAATCAAAAGAAAGAAGAGATTTGTTGTGGAACAGATACAGAAGACACAATAGTGAAAGGGCGTATAATAATTACAAACAGGCAAGAAACGACTATACAAGAATAAGGAGGGAAGCCCAAAAACAGTTTGAGGAGGATGTAATAAATAAAAGTAGTGATCAACCAAAGCTGTTTTACAGCTATATCAGAAGCAAAACCAAAGTAAAAGATATAATACAATCCATTACGGACGAGGGAATCACTTATACACAAGAGAAAGATATTTGTGAAGCACTAAATAAGAATTTCCAATTAGTTTTTACAGAAGAAAATAATTTTGAGAGGGACTATGTGAAACATGCATGTCCACACATAGTACCAGATATACAAATAGCAGAAAAAGTAATACAGGAGGAGTTAGGTAGATTAGACAGAGGAAAAGCAAGTGGTCCTGATGAAATTTCATGTTGGGTATTACGAGAATGTGCAAAGGAGTTAAGTAAACCATTATTTTTAATTTTCAAGAAATCCTTGAGTCAAGGTAAACTACCTGATATTTGGAAAAAAGCAAATATTGTCCCCTTATTCAAGAAAGGAAATAGACAAAATCCACTCAATTACCGACCAGTATCACTGACCAGTGGTGTAAGCAAGGTATTAGAAAAGCTTATAAGAAAAGCTTGGGTAAATCATCTAGAAGAACACAGTATGATAACAGAAAAACAGTTTGGTTTCAGAAAAGGAAAATCATGTGTTATTAATCTGTTGAGCTACTATGACAGAGTAACAAACACAATACAGGAAAGGGAAGGATGGGTGGACAGTATCTATTTAGATTTCAAGAAAGCTTTTGACACAGTACCACACCAAAGACTTTTATGGAAACTGTACCATCAAGGAGGAATTCGAGGCAAATTGTTTTGTTGGATGCAAGACTTTCTCATAAAAAGAGAAATGAGAACAGTACTAAGAGGAAACTACTCATCATGGAAAGAAGTGACTAGTGGAGTACCACAGGGTTCAGTGCTGGCACCAGTCATGTTTTTAGTGTATATAAATGATATAAACAGCAACACTGGAAATGAGAGCTATCTGAATATGTTTGCAGATGATGCAAAAATACAAAGGAGAATTACTAACACAGACTCTTGTAAAGAGCTACAAGAAGACTTAAATAAACTTCATGAATGGAGTAGTACATGCCAAATGGAATTCAATGTGGACAAGTGTCATGTAATCAAGTTTGGTAAAAGTGGAAAAAGACCTGATTGGGATTATAAGTTAGGAAATAAAACCCTATACACATCAGAAAGAGAGAAAGACCTAGGTGTGATTATCAAGAACAGACTATCTCTGGCTGACCACATCAGCGAAAAGGTACAGAACATGTATACACTGCTTGCAAATATGAGAATAGCATTCACATACATAAATGAAGACATGCTAAGAAGGATAATAACATCATTCATCAGACCAAGCCTGGAATATGCATCAGTAGTCTGGAGTCCTCCTCTCAAAAAGCACATAGACAAGATTGAAAAAGTTCAAAGGGCCGCTAGAAGATGGATACCAAGCTTAAGGGATCTAAGCTACGAAGAAAGACTAAATAAACTGAATCTACCAACACTACAAGAGAGAACGAAAAGAGATGACATGATAATGCTATATAAGTGCATATCAGGGAAGGAGAAAATAGACATAAATGATTACTTAACATATGGAGAAGCATCAGCAAGAGGACACTGCAAAAAACTGCATAAGAGGAGAGGTGATAAAGACGTAAGGAAATTCAGTTTCCCAAACAGAGCAATTGATCAATGGAATGCACTACCGAATGAAATAGTGTGTGCCAAAACAATTCACAAATTTAAGGATATGTACGATAAATATGGTTTAAGACACGGGACAGTACGAGCTTGACTCATTCCTATAAAGATACAATTAGGTAAGAATTAGGTAAGAACACACACACACACACACACACACACACACACACACACACACACACACACACACACGCACACAGACACACATGTCCACTGGGGTTCTTCTAAACAGGAAGGAACACCAAAGCAGGCCTCGATACACCTTACGAGTACAGGATAAACACAGAAACTCTAGATGGCATGGCGAAAGATATATTTTTTCACTAGCCGTTATACTGTACACACCTTTACATCCGAGATCGTGAGATCTATCTGTAGGAAATGGTCAACTGGGGCAAAGAAGAACTGGGGAGGGGAAATCTGGAGGAAGATGTCCCGCATAAGACACACTCGTCACCGGGGTATTCTCTGGAAAAGGAAGGGGCCAGGGTTTAACTCTTCATCTGTACGGGTGTTGTAGTGTGGTGAATTAGTGGTGGTAAGGCTAAGGGGAAGATAGGCTACGACCCTGACTCTGAAAAAGTGGAGGCTCGATGTCTGCCTCTTTCGCTCTCTTTGTCTGGCGATAGAGTTGGGTGGTTTGCGCCCAGAGTGGGTCTGATGGTGAAATTAGAAGGGACCCGAGATAGTCGAGACAAAAAATTTGTTAACATGCCCAGGATTCCTTTTCCAGGAGTAGGAGGGACTCTCTACCTGTGGAAGGGGATGTGTGTGTGTGGGGGGGGGGCTTGCTCCAGCTTCAGCGTCACGTTGGGGAAGCCTGCTGGGTTCCGGGGAGTGTGTGACCTGGAACTCCTTCTGCTTTGCCAAGCTCCCTCTAGCAAGCTCGGGGGTGCCACACAAGGCAAGCTTACTGGAACACTGGAACTCCTTCTGCGTTGCGAAGCTGCCTCTAGCAAGCTCGAGGGTGCCACATCTAGCATGCAAACTAGAACACTGGAACTCCTTCTGCGTTGCCAAGTCGCATCTAGCAAACCCAGTTGTGCTGCCTCTAGCAAGAATAAGTTGACAAGTCCTCGTCGCTGCTGGTACTGGTGGCTTGATTGACGATAGGGATGGTATGGCGGTTTCGGACTAGAGGACTTCCAGCTGCAAGGCATGCTGGCTCCCTGCGTCCTTCTTGGGTTGACACTCGTATCCGTGCGACTGGGGGGATGGCTTCTCAGAGTGCACGTATTTTCTCCTGTCCCTTTTTGAGCTGGAATTGTGGTAGATCTTTCGACCTGGCGTGTTAGGGTCCCAGGTATTTTAGTATATATACTAGCAGGGGTACCCGGCATTGCCGGGCCAAAAAGACAAACACACTAATCCTATTTGTTCTGGTTCAATTTTTCTCTCTACTCATGAAAGACCAAGTATGATGAGGGATGAGAAGAAGTCCAGGAACTTCCTGTTTCAGCTTTTACAGACTAACGCACAGTATTTTTGCACACTTGTTTACTGTTACCGGTGACCTCAAATGACCTCGGAGGTCAACTTCACATAGCCTATGTCTGATGTGGAGGTCATGTGAGTCTCCATGCCAAAAATTGGGCTGCTGGGTCCAGTTGTTTGAGTGTATTACCAGTGACCTCAAATGACCTCGGAAGTCAATCTCACATAGCCCACGTCCGAAATGTAGCTCATGTGAGTCTCCATGTCAAAAATTGGGCTCCAGGGATAACCGGCGTTGCCCAGGCCAAAACGGCGAACACTCTACCATTGACCACGAATGAACCAGATCTGAATTTTGACCCCCCTAAAACCATTTTTGGGTCACCCTTATTCAGAATATATATATATACGGGTCTGGGGGTCTCTGACCCATGGTGTGAGTGTGACTGAAGGATAAGCAAAGAAACAATGCGACTTATATATATATATATATATATATATATATATATATATATATATATATATATATATATATATATATATATATATATATATATATGTAACAATGCGACTTATATATATATATATATATATATATATATATATATATATATATATAACATTGCGACTTATATATATATATATATATATATATATATATATATATATATATATATATATATATATATATAACAATGCGACTTATATATATATATATATATATATATATATATATATATATATATATATATATATATATATATATATATATATATTTATTTATATTTATATTTGTATATGTATGTACACACACACACACACACACACACACACATATCCTCGTATATATTCTATTGCTTGGCCGCAAAATTTGCAGGACTAACTAATAGCCTTTCCATCACAAAATGTTTGCAAATTTTCTTGAGAGAGACCGGACTGATCAGAGTGATGTGACTTTTTTACTGTGTGGTTATGGTTTTTATGAACAGTAAATATGTATATATTGTAATATTAATTAGGGTTGACAGTTGACATATTTTAAATAGTTCCTCCTCCCACCGATCTATTTCTAATATAGATGTCCCCTACATTAAGCCAAGTTCCTTGCCTGACAGTCACCAGCTGATGAGTGCAAGTGTGCAATATAGGAAGGTATTGGGCACTTGCAGTCGATGGTAGTCTGCTGGGCGAGGTTCTTCAATTTTTGTATAAATTATGTAAATACATTATATTATCTTGTTTAAGTTATTCTAATTAGGGACGACAGCTGACGTATATGGAAATGTTCCTGACTCGTCTGGTTCCCTTTCATATATTGATGTCCCCTATATTAGGTTGTGCCTCGACTGACAGTCATCAGGTGATGAGTGCAGGCATGTCATGTAGAAAGGCATTACATATCTGCAGTCGATGGTGTTCTCTTGGTCGAGGCTTTTTGAATATTAGTGTAGGCCTAGTTATTTGTCTCTTAGGATTTAGTATAGGTTAGCGATTTGTCTGTTAGGTGGTTAGTTTTAGGGTCTTTAAATTAGGTATTTTGTTTATAAGTAATATAAGGTTTAAAATATAAAAAATAAATAAAAATAATAAAAATAAAACTACAAAAAAATAATAAAATAAAAATTATTATATATATATGTACGTGTGCATGAAAGTGTGTATGTTCATATGCATGGATGTGTGTATGTATGTATGTATGTATATATATATATGTTTGTATATATATGTATATATGTGTCAATATATATACATATATATATATATATTTGCCTTAATGACCAGAGGCTTCGGCCTCAATGGTCGATAGGCAAAAAAAAAAAAAAAAAAAAAAAAAAAAAAAAAAAAGTTTGCAAATGCCATTATCTATGTTGCCATATCATTACTGAGTCCACAATGACCATTTCTGACTAATAAATCGAAAAAAATATTGGAATCAAGATGTCTAGCTATGTGCTTATTAATTAGAATCTTAAATACCTTACCAAGAGAAAACGTGATAGCTATTGATCTGCAATCAGAGGGGTCAGAAGAACTTCCTTTCTTCGGAATTGGGTGGATATTGGCTTCTTTTCAAGAATTTGGGAATGAAGACGTACGTATGGATTGTCTGAATAATCTAACTAGAACAGGAGCACGTTCTGGGGAACACATTTTCAAAACAAATGGAGGAGTTCCATCTGGAACTGGAGCCTTGCTGGTTGATAAATTGTCTAGGATGGAATTTTTGCTTCTAGTCTGTATCTTAAGTGGAGCAGTTTCGGGAGAGTCAAGCTTTGGTACGGTATAGAGATGTTCTGGCTGACTTACTCTAAGGTAGAATTTCTGGCAAGTGTACTGGCAAGGATGTTCGTTTTACCAAGCGGGTTATTACCTCCGTCAAGGAGGTAATGTTTTCACCCCTGTCCGTTTGTTTGTTTGTTGGTTGGTTGGTTTGTGAGCAAGATTACACAAAAACTACCGGACGGATTTCGACGAAACTTGATAGAAGAATTGGCCTTGGTCCAGAATAGATTCCATTAAATTTTGGTGCGGGTCCGAATAAAGGTGCGGATCCAGGATTTTTTTTTTTTTTTCACTTTCTTTAACATTGCGAGATATGACGTTCTTCGACATTTTCGTAAAATTTTCTGTGAATATTGCATGGATGTTGATGGCGGAGGCATGAGCTCTACTAAGTGCCATTCTAGTTTGTAGTGTTACTAGATTGTGTCCACCCCTGTGGCGGGAGGGAAACAGTCTGCCCGCACTATGGGATGGTACTACTACTCTGCAGCCAGGTTGTGTTTGGAAGAATTCTGCCACCGTGTTCCCTGCGTGTCGTAAAAAGCGAATAAAAGGGGCGGGGTGAGGGGACTAGGAACCCCCTCGTCTGTTTTTTTTTTTTTTTTTTTTTTTTTTGTCCCTAAAAAGAGACAGGCCATAGTAAGGGATGGGGGATTGAGTTATCCTCGTACCCTGAAGATTGGGTCTATGAATATGCGTGGTTGTAGGACGATTGAGGCTAAAAGGGGGGAGATTGGGAGAATGTTTGTGAGAAGAAAGTTGGATGTGTTAGCTTTGAGTAAAACAAAGATGAAAGGGAAAGGTGAGCCTAAGTTTGGAAGTGTGAATGGAAGGTAGTTGGTTGTTGATAGAGGAAGGGCAAGATAGGGTGTGGCCTTGTTAGTGAGCCAGGAAGTGCAGCAGTGTGTGACTGAATGAAAGGAGGTGTCATCGAGACTGATGTGGGTGAAAGCGAAATTTGAATGTGAGTTGTGGGTATTTGTGAGTGCATATGGACCACGTAGTGAAAGGGATGAATAAGAGAGGGAATCTTTCTGGAATGATGTTGATGAGTGTCTGCAAAGTTTTGGAGCGAATGTGAATGTGGTAATGATGGGATATCTGAATGCTTGAGTGGGAAATGTAGCAGCTGAAGGTGTTGTTAGTATGCATGGTGTGCCTGGAAGAAATGAAAATGGGGAACGAATGATAGCGATGTGTGTTGAGCGAGAAATGGTGATAGGAAATACCTTGTTTGAGGAGAAAGATATTTATAAGTATACATGGGTGAGACAGGAGGACAGAAGGGTTGTTGATAGAGATTGATGGACTATGTGGTTGTGTCCAGGAATGTAACAGGAAGATTGTTGGATGTGAGAGTTTTAAGAGGGGAGGGTGGAGGTATGTCTGACCATTATCTGGTGGAGGGAAAGTTGAGAGTACAGTAGGTAAGAGATGAGTGAGAGCTAGGAGGGTTAGGTGTGGGAGGGAGGTTTTGAAAGTGAGTTGGATAAAAGAGAGGAAATGATTGATAATCAGGAGAAATTGAAAGATGAGTGGAAAGCAGTGAAAGATCAGGAGAATGGCAGTGTGGAAGAGGAATGGCAGTTGTTTAAGAGTGCTGTGGTGGGGTATGCGGAAGAGGTGTGTGGTGTGAGACGAATGGGTGGTGGTGTAAGAAAAGGAAGTGAATGGTGGTGTGAGGAAGTAAGTATGGCTGTGGCTGAGAAAAGACGTGCATATGAAGTGTGGCTGCAGAGGTAGAATGAGGTGTCATATGAGAGGTATAAGGAAATGAGGAATAGGGCGAGAAGGGCTGTGCGTGATGCTAAAGTGGCAGCAGATGAGAGGTGGGGTAGGCGGTTGACTGAGAATTTTCAACAGAATATGAAAATATTCTGGAAGGAGGTGAAAACGGTGCGAAAGGGAGAGTCTGGGAAGGAAGAGCGAGTAAAAGCAGAGGATGGAAGGATGTTAACTGAGATGGACGCAGTTAGGACGAGGTGGGCCATGTATTTTGAAAGACTGTTAAATGTAGAGGATGAAAGGGAGGCTGAGATTGTGGCAGATGGAAGGGCGCAAGGAATAAATGTGTTGGGAGAGTTGAATGATTCTTTCATCACGATGGAGGAAGTGCAGGAGGCAGTAAAGGAGATGCAAAAGGGGAAAGCTGCAGGTATGGATGGGTGTGCTGTGGAATGCCTGAAAGGTGGTGGAGTGACTATTGATGACTGGTTAGTAGGACTGTTCAATGTATGCATTGTGCAAGATATGGTGCCAGTTGACTGGGAAAGTGCGTATGTGGTCCGGTTGTATAAAGGTAAGGGTGATAAGTATGACTGTACTATCTTTAGGAGGATAAGTCTGTTGAGTGTTGTAGGTAAGGTGTATGGCAGAGTGTTAATTAAGAGAGTTAGAGAGGGTACAGAGGAAGTGATTGGTGATGAGCAGTGTGGCTTCAGGAGGGGGAGGGGATGCATGGATCAGGTGTTTGCTGTGAGACAAGTGTGTGAAAAGTATTTAGCGAAAGGTAAGAATGTGTTTGGGTTGTTCATGGATTTAGAGCAAGTGTATGATAGAATTGATAGGAAGGCTTTGTGGACTGTGTTAATTTGTATGGACTTGATGGTAAGTTGGTAAAAGGTGTGAAAAGTTTTTATGTAAATAGTGAACATGTGTAAGATTGGGATATACTGTGAGTGATTGGTTTCCTGTGAGAGTGGGGCTGCAGCAGGGATGTGTGATGTCACCTTGGTTGTTTAATATTTATATGGATGGTGTTGGAATGGAGATGAATGCAAGAGTGTTAGGTGGAGGTCTGTGTCTGGTGAATGTTGATGATAGAGAGTGGAATCTGAACCAGCTGCTGTTTGTGGGTGATACTGCACTGGTGGCTGATTCAGAGGAGAGATTGAGACAGTTGGTAGAGGAGTTTGGAAGGGTGTGTGAAAGGAGGAAATTGAAAGTAAATGAGAACAAGAGTAAAGTAATGAAGTATACGAGGTTGGTAGATGATAGAAGGATGAATATAGTTTTGAATGGTGGGCTGCTTGAGGAGGTAGAGTGTTTTAAGTATTTAGGGTCACATGTTGCTGTGGATGGAAGAATAGATGCAGAAGTGAAGTTTAGAATGAATGAAGTAGGAAAGGTGCTGGGAGGAATGAAAAAAGTGTTTAGATGTCGTTTGCTTAGAATGGATGTAAAGAGAAGGCTGTATGAGGGTGTTGTGGTACTGACTGCATTATATGGGGCTGAAACATGGAATATGGGTGTAGCACAGAGTAAAAGTTTGAATGTAATGGAGATGAGGTGTCTGAGGAGTATGTGTGTAGCGATGTGTATGGATCCAGTGAGAAATGATGAATCGTGAAGGAGAACTGGAGTTGTTCGGGAGATGGCTAATCGAATTGAGCAGAGGGTGTTGTGATGGTTTGAGCATATGGAGAGAATGGATAATGAGCGACTGGTGAAAAAGATAACTAGATCTGATGTGAGAGTTGTAAGGCTGAGAGGACGACCACGAATAGGATGGATGGACAGTGTGAAGAGAGCATTGGATGCGAGAGGGATGTCTGTTGAGCAAGGAAGAGTGGATGTGTGTGATAGAAATGAATGGAGAGAAACTGTGAATGAATAAATGATGATGCACCCCTGAGGGGATATTCTTCCGCATTTGGTCTGATCAGCTAATCAGGTCAGGTGCGGGTAAGGGGATGGGTCCATTATGATGTGGCAGGGGTAAACCAGCTGTGCTGTCTGTCCCTGCTGCTGATGTCACTGATTGCACTGTGCAGTTGACCCTCGTGCGGTGTGGTGTGGTGAGGATCTGTCCCTTCTCCCTTTTGGGGCTAAGATGTGAATGAATGTGTTTGAGTGGATGAGTAAATTGGGAGTGTGTCGTCCTGCCTCAGCTACCTCCCTTTCCTTGGGGGAAGCAGCCTAGGTATATAGATACATGGACCATCTGAAGATTTTAGTGGAGGAATGGGTGATGACTTGTTAAAGTTATTATTAAAAGAATTGAAAGTTGACTAGAATATTTTATTGCGATTAGGATTTTTTAATAGTCTGATGCTTGGTTGTAAAGAAAGTGTGATTTAGCAAGATCTATTACTGCTTTTCATGGTTTCTAGCAATTTCAAATTGGCTGAGAGATTCAGATGATTTTGACTAAGTAAAAGTTATACGCTAAGGCCTTTTGGGTCGTTGCTCTGGCACAACTGCTGTCAAACCATTTTGGGAAGTCCGGTCTTTTAGTGAACTGTTGACGGGGGATGAACAATTCCATACCAGCTTGTCCTAAATCATTCATGTGGGACTGGGTAGAATTAATGTCACTGGAGAAGAAAGGCTGCCATGGAATATTAGCAAGATAATTTCTAAATCCATCCCAGTCTGCCCTATCAAAGTGCCATCTGGTCATTCTGACAGGTTCAGAATGGGGAGGTTTGGGGGAATTGACTAATAAGGCTTTATTGAGATTATGGTCGGAGGATCCAAGTGGTGACAGTACCTCTATCCTGTGTTGATCTGGGTTATTTGTCAGGGATAGATCCAAGAGAGGCGTTATGGTCAGGATTACCTGGTATTCTGGTTGGTTGTTTTACCAGTTGCGTGAGGTTAAACGATTCTGCAAACAGCTTGCATTCTAGATCAGTATCGTCAGTCCTAGCAGAGTGCAATAACAATTCTACATTATGGACGTTAAAATCACCCTAAACGGTACTTTCGGTGCTAAGGGTGAGGTTAAGGTTAGTCAACTGTGTGGATATGAAGTCAAATATGCTGGGTTCTCAAGAAGCAGTGGGGGAACGATAAATTATACAGATATATTTGGTAATATTTAGATAATTTAGTTTGTACAGTGAATAACCAAAATAATCTGAAGTGAATTTCAAAACAGTGTCAAGTACAAATTCAGATTTGATATAACAACAGGTGCCACCCTTGTTACGGAAGTTTGTGAGGAGATGGTAACCAGGAAAATAAAATGGTGATATGTCATTAGAGGGAGAGATTTGGGTTTCTGTGAAGAACAGGGCTAGAGGGGATACTGATTCCAGGAAAAGTGAACAGAATTTAGGTTGGTACTAAGACCACGGATATTAATGAAATACAGTATAAGGCCGAACCTGCGCTTCTCTGCTAACGACCATGAACAGCGTCTGCAACAGCCGCTGTTGGCACAGTTGCTTTATTACTACCAGGAGGACCCTGTGCCGCCAGCCCTACCCTGCCGGTGGTAGCAATCCGAGATACCACAGGATTTTTTTATTTTTAATTCTTTTGACTTTTACACCGTGTCCCCTTTTTCCAATAAGGGCTAAGGCTTTGCCCCTGGGTAGAGGACTTTGGTTTTGGAGCATTTAGCATTTTATAATCGGATGCCTTTCCTGATGTCTGCCAATGATCCTTGGGTGGATTCGAACCTCAGACAGACCCATCGGTCAGAGCGCTCTAACCCACTGAGCCACGGCTGCTTTAAAAAAAAAAAAAAAAAAAAAAAAAAAAAAAAAAAAAACTTCCCCTTGACTCCTCTATAGGCTTTTTGTGGTATCAGTTGCAGGTCTCATTAACCAGACCCAGCTGTCAACGGATCTGCTGATAATAACGCAGCGACAATTGTTAAGGGGGGATGGAAATAGGTGTGATATCCAATGTGCATGTAGTGTGATGTAGACAGTTGCAGGCAGAGGTAATATGAGAACATGTTGGCCTATTCTCTGTGTTAATGAAAACACTGAAAATGTTCAGCAGAGGGAGATGGTCAGGAACAGGTCCTGAGGGTTGGTGAAACGGGAGCTCCTGCTTTCCCTATCACCGCTTGCCATCCACCATGGAACTACAGCCCAGTTCGATTGGTGTTACAGCCTACTCCCTGGGAGTACTTATCTGCTATGTACTCATCTGCTGCAGGTTCAACAGGTAGGTAAACAGTGAGAGATGAAGGCAGGGATGTAGATGAAGATGCAGGTAAGCATGGAGATAGGTAGGGAGTCGGGCGAGTAGGTAGGTAGGTAGGTAGGTAGGCAGGCAGATAGGCAGGGAAGTTGCGAAGGAGGTTGACACAGAGGTACGGTAGATAGACAGGGAGGTGTGGTAGGTAAGAAGGTAAGTATGTAGGGAGGTAGGTAAGTAAGGAAAAGCGACAAAAAGAAGTGCAAATTAACTGTTTATATGCCAGATGAATAATTTGCAGCTTAATACCTCCCAGTAAAAGATATACAGTACATTGTCTAACAAACTGGCTGTACACCTAAGCTCGTCATATAACATAGGATCCTCTGTTCACGGCAAGGATTATACGAGACTTCGTCTCGGTGACCCTGGCGTGGCAACACGACAACTAGTATCTACGTAGGAGGAGCGACAGACACAGCAAGATCCTTTTCGCTGCTTTCCTTAAATAATAATAAAGCTTATGACAATTTTCTTCTCGTTCCCAATGTTCATTTTGGCAGATAGTGCAGCAGGCATTCAGTGATTCTAACCTCTGCTTGTCGTTCTGGGAAAAACAGATTATGACATAATTATGAACCCACGCAGGACGAGAGAGAGAGAGAGAGAGAGAGAGACACCGAGGTGATGCTGCGTCCTTTATTAAATTTCATATCATAATTAGTGAGTGTTTTGCATATAATTTATACTTCAGCGTGAGTAAAAATTCTGGAAATACAAGAAAGTGCATTTACCACTTTTTTTTTTTTTTTTTTTTTTTTTTCGGCTATCGACCTTCGGGCAGAGGCCCTGGTCAAGTCAACATTATTCATATTTATTGCATTTTATTTTCTAGTATCTTATTTGTTTTTATTGAAGTTAATAATGTACAAACAATAAAAAAAAACAAAAACAAAGACCTAATCTAAGAAACTAATAAATCTACGGTACTGTTACGTCCCCGTCCCACACTGCCACAGACTCCAACAGCAGTTGTTCAGTACCGGATGGAGTTGCCAAGTGAGTTGTTCATCCTATGGTCAGCATTAAGGTGTACATTACACAGGATCAGCTCAACCGTCGTAAATAAACACTGGCTTCTTAAGTTCACTGTCTTTACTTTCCACATAATTACACTCAGTGCTTTCCAACTTCAATTCACTATTCTCACAAGCACTGGAGCTATACAAACTCTGCTAACTGCAATAACACGTCACTGTTTGCCAACAACACTTCACTATTTTCACAAGTACCGATGATATACAAACTGCTATGACACTTCACTGTTTGCCAATAATGCTTCACTATTTTCGCAAGAACTGAAAATAATCGTCACTAACTGCAGTTACACATAATGCTTGCCAGCAACACTTCACAAACTTCACTAACAGACTGCACTGACACTGCACTACACTCAAACTGAACTGAAAACCGACTGAACTTGCTCTAGTTCGATCTTCCCCATCCTTATATAAGCTTGCATTACTCTAGAAACTTCCAGCATACACTCGACTGGGCAAAGTTAAAAGTTACCAATTAGGAGACATCAAAACATGCCAGAGTTTTCTTACACTGCACAACGCCCTAAATTATTTGGCATACAAACCCAAATTGAATTACACAACTCAATAGCCACTACATAAATAAAACATCATAAAGAAAACAAGAGCACAAAAAATAATACATAACTAGCAAACAACTGCGTTCACAAACAGCAGGCAAACTGGCAACTCTGACTCGTACCGGAGCTACGGTAAACATCGGGAATCAGTGAGAAACTTCTAGACTACCTAACTACCAAATCCCGCTTCTTAATACTACTGCTATGACACTTCACTGTCGTCCCGACAAAACTACACAATATATACAAACATACACCTTAATCCTAATGAAACATCTAACTATACACAAAATAATCTTTCAGCTTATCAGGACTTCTTCTATGCCGCTTCTGACGACATCCTTGCTCCTCCACAGAATCCACTCCCCCTAGGTCTTGGTCCTCTTCCTGATTCACTTCTTCTCTTGGCAAACTGTCACCATCCTCTTGCACTTCAGCTCCTTGGTCCTCCTCAACATCCTCAGCTGTAGGAGAGCACGATTCCTTGGGGACGTCCCAGCTGTATACTGTCCTGGCCCATGATACTGCCACAGACGTTTCACGTGTACCACCTTTGGGCGAGACTTCCTTCCTCCTCGAATCCGATATGTTACATCTGATAGGCGGTCCAACACAGTGTAAGGCCCATCCCATGGGCTCTTCAGCTTCAGTGACTGTCCCTTCTTCCGCTGAGGATTGTATAACCAAACTTGGTCACCATCCTTTAAGCTCACCTCACTTGCCTTGGCATCATACTTGCACGTCATCACCTCTCCTGAAAACTTGAGGGCTTCTTACACTTGATGTTGTACCTCAGCCAGCCTTTCCTGAAGATGCTTCGTGTAGCTGGAGGTGTCTGTAGGCAACTCTCCACCAGGTGGTCTTCCCATTAACAAGTCAATGGGTAATTGTAACTTGTGGCCAGTTTTGCAGTGGTGTAGCTGGTAAACTCATGGGATGCAGATCGATATGCCATTAACAACGCAGGTAATTTCTGGTCCCATTCCATTTGTCCTTCTATGCAGTACTTGGCCAGTTCTCGTCCCAAGATCCAGTTCAATTTTTCCACCATCCCATCTGACTGTTGCCTTAGTGGGGTCGTCCTGGTCTTCTTGATCCCCAGTAACTTGCAGCACTCACGGAACACAGCAGACTAGAAGTTTCTACCCTGGTCTGAATGTAGCTCTTGTGGCATCCCAAAACGACAGAAAAACTGGTCAACCAACACTGAGCAACAGTCACAGCCTCTTGATTGGGGATAGCATAGGCTTCTGGCCACTCTGTTAAGTAGTCCATGGCAACACATATATACCAGTTTCCTCTTTCAGTGAGTGGCAGAGGTCCAGCAATATCCACCATGACTCTTTCCATCGGTGCACCCACCTGGTACAGCTGAAGAGGGGCACAACCACATTTCTTGGGTCCCTCCTTGGCACAGCATACGTAGCAGGCCCAACATCACTCTTCATCATTCTGACACATGTCAATTCAGTAGAATCTCTGTTGCAGCCGGGTTAGAGTTTTCTTCACACCCAGGTGCCCACTAGGGATCTGGTCATGGGACTCATCCAAGATCTCCGACCTCATCTTCTTCGGAACCATCGGTTGCCAATACTTGCTGTGGCCATCGAGTGTCTCCCACTGACGCTCCAGTAGTCAGTTGTTCAAATGAAGAAGGTTCCACTGATTCCAGCAGCTCTTGGTTGCAGGGCTTAACCTGGAAACTTCTTCCCAAGATGGTCGCACTGTACTCCACTGCAGCCACTCTAGCACTGGTTGTAAATCTACATCCTCCATCCGCATCCTCTTCAGGTCATCTTCATCTGATGCCGGCCCTGTCACAACAGTCTGGCAGCCTTTCTTGCCAAAATTCTCATTCCTGCTACACTGCTTGCCCTCTATTCTTCTGCCTTCTCGCACACTTTTCATCAAGGTTCTCCTGCATTTCCTCAGTGGTGAGGCTGCTTGAGAAAAACTGGCTAGTTGTTGCCTCTCATCACCAGCTTTCACTTATTTACCCTCATCCTTCTCATTTGGACACTCATAGCTGAAGTGTCCCACCTCATCACGTTCAATGACCGTTTGCTGCAATCGGGGATTTCCTTGCACTGTTCTGTTCTTGCTCCGTCTTCCACTTGTAACAATCCACCTTCTTGTGCTCCAGCTTCCCGCAGAACCAGCAATCTCCTCTGGTCTTTTCCTGTCCTCTCTTTCACTTCTTGCAATCCACTTTCCAATGTCCTGGCTTCTCACAGTACCAACAACTTCCTCTGATCTTCTCCTGTTCCCCTTCCACTTATAACAGTCCTCTTTCCTATGACCTGGCTTTCCACACTACCAGCACCTGCCTTCAAAATTTTCTATTTCTCGTACCTGAGCCTTTCCTGCCTTGAATCCTGCACTAAGGCTTGCCTGAAAAATGGACGTACTGGACCTGACGTAGGACTCAAATTCTAGAGCCCTGGCTAGTGCTTTTTGCATACTTCTTGGTTGTGCCTGTTTCACTTGCACTTTTAATTCTGCACTATGAAGAGCATCAGTGAACTGCCCCCTCAGAAGAATAGCCAACAGGTTAGGTGCTGCTCCAAGGTACAGCTTGTATTCCATACTCTCCAGGTCATGAGCAACTGCAGTAGAGAATCTCCTCGAGCCTGTACATGGCTCCAGAATCTTTTTCTGTAAACCTCAGTCTGGTACATGGTCCCATATCTGTGCTCCAGTACTTCTACAGAGGACTGATAACTGTTCCTCTCCTCAACTGACATTTGGGCCAGAATTTTCATTGCAGCACCCTTAAGGGTAGTAGCAAGCTGCACTGCTCTCTGCCTATCATCCCAATCATTCTGATCAGCAAGAAACTCAGACTGTGCACGGTAAGCTTCCCAAGATACTCTACCATCAAATTTCTGAGGTTTCTTTTTAACTGGACCCCCATTATAGCCATGCACTTCAATGGTTTGGGGCCGAAAAACTGGGGCATCATAATTAAGTCCAGGGCTCAAATCTTCTACATTCTGATTATTCAACCCTATAATGCTACCTTTAGATGCTTGGGATCCACCAAAATTCATCATACACTGTCCATTTTTTTCATATGCACCCTGTACACTAACCTGAGGCTCAGTAGTGCAATATTTCTATACAGCCTCACAAATTATCTTCCCATGGTCGACTACATGCATTAACTGGTTATCTATCCCTCGCTAATCTTCAGCTGGTTGTCTACATGCTACTTACACTCCATCACACTATTGCTTACCTCATACTTCTGCTGCTCTAGCTTGGCATTTACTTCCTCCTTAAACTGTTGCTGTTCTTCCTTCATTTCCCTCATGAAAGCATGTAGCTCTCCTTGCATTCTCAGTTGTAATTCCCTCTGTAGCTTCTGCAATGCCTCATGAAGCTGTTCCCTCTGTGCTTGCAACTGTTCTTTGATTTCGTTCCTGAAGTCTTTCTGTTCTTCACTTTGGACCTGTACTTGTTCTTTGAGTTTTTTTGTCCTTCATTCTGCGCCTGTAATTGTTTTTTGTTCTTTCTTCTGTGCCTGTAATTGATTTTTGTGGTCCTTCTGTCCTTCGTTCTATGCCTGTAGTTGTGCATGTAATAACTTCATAACTGCACCCAGCAATGCCTCCTCCTGCCTAGCTTGGCCTATTGTCTGTACACCTTCTGCCTCCATGTCGAAGGTTAGACTCACTGCTGCCCATAATAATCCACACTCCTGACACCAGTGTTACATCCCCGTCCCACACTGCCACAGTCTCCAACAGCAGTAGTTCAGTACAGGAAGGACGTTGCCCAGTGAATTGTCCATCCTATGGTCAGCACTAAGGTATACAGTACACAGGATCAGCTCAGGTGTCGTATATACACATTGGCTTCATAAGTTCACTGTCTTTATTTTCCAAATAATTACACTCAATGCTTTCCAACTTCACTTCACTTTTCTCACAAGCACTGGAGCTATACAAACTTTACTAACTGCATTAACACTTCATTCACTGTTTGCCAACAACACTTCACTATTTTCAGAAGTACCGATGATATACAAACTGCTATAACACTTCACTGTTTGCCAATAACGCTCCACTGTTTTCACAGGTCCCGGAAATAATCGTCACTAACTGCAGTTACACATAATGCTTGCCAGCAACACTTCACAAACTTCACTAACAGACTGCACTGACACTGCACTACACTCAAACTGAACTGAAAACCGACTGAACTTGCTCTAGTTCGATCTTCCCCATCCTTATATAAGCTTGCATTACTCTAGAAACTTCCAGCATACACTCGACTGGGCAAAGTTAAAAGTTACCAATTAGGAGACATCAAAACATGCCAGAGTTTTCTTACACTGCACAACGCCCTAAATTATTTGGCATACAAACCCAAATTGAATTACACAACTCAATAGCCACTACATAAATAAAACATCATAAAGAAAACAAGAGCACAAAAAATAATACATAACTAGCAAACAACTGCGTTCACAAACAGCAGGCAAACTGGCAACTCTGACTCGTACCGGAGCTACGGTAAACATCGGGAATCAGTGAGAAACTTCTAGACTACCTAACTACCAAATCCCGCTTCTTAACGGTACAAATTGGTATACTACAATGCCTAAAGAAGTGATGACCCAATTTCCAGTACTTTCCCATCAGAAAATGATATCTGGCAACTGGCACGGCCTAAATATATTTCCTTTATTGCACATCAGAAAGAACAGTATTTAGGCAAACAACACCAAAAATCAATATATATGTGTTGTTCATGTGTATATCTCGCATTCCATGAAAAAACACCACAATACACTAAAGTTGAGGCTCTAGTCTTACGAGAGTATATGAAATGCACCGCCTATTGCTCAACAGTTTCAGGGTTAAAATGCGGAGAAACTCTCTTAATGCTTGTTTTACATCCCACATTAACAATACTGCTGGAGAAATGTCGCATAAAATGAGATCTGTAGTTAAAAGTAATGTCCAAATCACGAGTGTCATCAATCACAAAAGTAAATATTTTAAAGTATATTCTTATCCACATTCAACTTTCAGTGCTGGATGCAAATCAGGCAAGGAAACAAAGCCGTAAGAGCAAAACCGTGAGCGCTGTGAGCAAACAGTGGAGTAATAAAAGGCAACAAATTAGACCATCCACTGAATATAGTGAAAACGTGAAATTATTGGAGAACGATTATACGCTTTTACTTTAACCTGGCCCAGAGTTTTGTCCTTTTGCAGCTTAGCTCACGTAGTCCAATGGAGGCAAGACAATACTTGGGCTCCACGGTATTTCCAAGGCGCTTCTTTCTGTTTTCATTATTTAGTATGCATTTCAACAACTTGGCATTCAGGTTGGAGATATGGCAACTTTAGACCAAGTAAAGAGGGTAGTCATTTCTGCTGAAGAAATTTCATCATGTAAGAGAATCCATAAGATGGAAATGGAGGCAGTCAAAAGCAGGAGTGACAGTGAAGAGAACTAAAGACTAAGTTGGTGAAAAAAAAAAAAAGGGGGGGGAAGGGGGGGAGCATGACAATGAAGGACGTAGAGATACTCGTCCCCTCACTGCGTGATCATGACTGACATATGGGCTGCTGGCTCATGGCTGGGGTCTGGGTGGCAGGCCGGTACTTGGGTACAACTGGAAATGTGCCAGATATTGCTTACTATTTGATTATTGATATTAATCTAAGGTACTGAAGACGAACCTTAAATTCTCCTTTCACAAGATCAAATAACTTTTGTTTCTTCAACACCATAAATTAAGTTTGGAGGGCAGGCAAGTTATGGAAGACATTAAAGAAATGTTGCCAGATTCAGGGAGTTTTGTCCAGAACTTAAAGAAAGTGAGTCATTGCTTGTTTGGATGATCGCACACCAAAGCCTAAATGTACCAACAGCTAAACCTGACTGAATAACCACATGCTTATGGGTAAAATACCTCGACCTACAGAACACCATCGATTGCAAATGGGCAATGCCGCTTTACATTATCCATCTGCATGCATCACCTGCTGACTGTCAGGTGAGGCACATGTGTTAAAATTGGAGACATCGGTATATTAAAAAGAACCAGAGGAGTCAGGAACTGTTCCATATACGTCAACAATCGACCCTAATTAAGAAGACTTAAACAGATGCAAAACACCTACCTCACCCAACAGTATGCTATTGATTGGAAGTGCCCTATACCTCTTTATATTGGACACTTGCACTCATCAACTGGCAACTATCAGGTAAGGCACATGGTTTAATAATTATAGGGGACATCAGTATAAGAAACAACTGTCAGATGCAGGAACAATTTCAAGTATGTCAACTGTCAACTGTAAGTAATTCATTATATACTCATACATATTTACATTTGGTAAACCCATAACCAACACAGTAAAAATGTCACATTTTGCTTCAAGAGAGCCACTAATGAACCAATCATAAAAATATCCTCATCACCCAAAATTGTGGAAAGAGTAAGAGGGATGTCTGGTGAACTGTAGCAATCTATAAGTGAAGCACATTCACGAATAAATCTCCGACATTGCAATGAGCAATTAAAATATCAACATGATTTTTAAAGTTTAACCCACTGAGTGCCAGCAGACAGGTTAGAAATGATGAGAAAACATGGAGAACAACCATAAAATTACTCACAGAAGCCATTTAGGTCAATTTTGAGGTCGATTCTCCCTGATCAGGTGGCTGAAAACTACAGAGTAATGCCCATAGACTTTATGGGCCACCTCCGACACCCATTGAGTTGAGGTAAGAGATCTTCGTTTTCTTCACTGGTAACTATGCTCTTCGAGCAAGAACACTCTTGTTGGGTATATAGATGATACAGGAAGGCCTAGAGAGGCCTAGAGTAGAGCAGGAATATTCCAGGTTATTTTTTGGTGCCTAATCTGAATTTTCAAATTTTGGCAAATACATCAAAGTTCCAACGTACATGTACGTCAATGGCACTGTCCACACATTTAGGGGCCAACGTACATGTACGTCGTTGGCACGGGACGGGTTAACCTCCGATCAAAATGCAAGCCCCCATATTTGACAGAATCATGAAAAGATACCAGCTGATTATCCGGAGTCAAATGCAATTTAATGATGTTACTGGTTGTAAAAACTACAGCAGCACACTAAAGATGGCAAACCTAAATCCCCACTGCAAGATGCACTGGTGGACAGAATCAGAGGCAGCTTCAATCCGTCCAGCAGAAATTTGTGCATTACAGGAAGAGTGCTATATACAATCATCAGCACAGAATGAGTATTTAAGATTCCTTGGGAAAGGAGCTGATGACAGAATATCATCGATCATAATACTAAACAAAGTGGGACTAAGCACACTTCTCTAAGGCACCTCGTTTCCCTTGGATAAATATATCTGATGTCATTTTATTGGGCAATTGGACAGAGAAAGTTCTGTCCCTTAAAAATGGAAATAGAAATAGGCAGATTAACTCTTAAACCATAAGCATAGAGCTTATGTGGATGTCTAAAAACACCCTTATCATGAATTCTTTATTGTCAAAATGCCTCCAAAGTGCACTGCTACAAGCTCATTAAATGATCTAGTGAATCACTGTATTTATGGAAGCCACACTGTCGATCATTTAACGTATTCTTCAACTCTAAAACAAAACAAAACAAAACTATTATTAACCATTTGATTTATGACCTTACATAAACAAGAAGTCAACACAATAGGAAGAAATGAAGTGGGATTCATAAGATGACCAGCCAGTTTGGGTATCAGTTTGGCGTGCACAAAGTGTCATGAGTTTAGGAATGTTCAGGATGCCCAAAGCTCATTGTACAATGCTAATAGCTTAATCAAGCTGTCTTGATTAACCCCTTCGTGCACTATGACTCACAATGAGTCAAAACGGTATTAGTCTGAAGAGGAACCGATGATGCATTATGATGCACTTGTCAGTGTTGGTCTGAAGGGATGCCAATTAGGCTGTTCTGGACAAAAATATTCACCAAAAAATATGCTTGAGCATGAAATGCATCAATATTTGGTGCATCATAGGGGAGGGTGTCTATTTCCAGGCCAGTGCTCTGAAATAATTGCCATTCGCTCGGATTTCAGTTTAGGGAGAGGGGGCTCGTGCATGATTTACTCGAAAACTATTGGTTGTATCAGAATTCCGAGAACACTGCGTGAAAGCTCATGAAATTCTGCATCTAGATATATGCTTAGCTCTTGCATTATGCGGACAAAATTTTGTGCTAGAGTGTAGGGCAGTTATTTTCACTGTTGAGCAACAGTATTTTCACCTCATTTCGGTACTTTCACAGTACTTTTACTCATCAATTTTGCATGTTTTTATTAGCTTATTGTCTAGTATAAACATCAGGGAAGATGTTGATATAAAACTGATATCATTACCACGAATTCCTGGGGCAAATAAAATACATGGGAGTGTTTTCCTTTGTGCGCAAGTCCAGCTTGCCCTCATGGCATTTTCTCCAATCATGTCACACACACTTACAGAAAACTTACGGTGCGCAAGGGGGTTAAGATACTGGATCAATCCATACGTGATGGTATCCGGACCAGGACTGGTGTCTTTTCAGGTTTTCAGGATAAGAATCCTGGCCTTTTCAGGGATGGCATAGGCTTCTGGCCACTTTGAGAAGTAGAACACAGCAATGCATATATACCAATTTTCACTTTTAGTGAGTGACAGAGGTCCAACAATGTCCACTGCAACTATTTCCATTGGTGCACCCACATTGTACAGCTAAAGAGGGGTGCAACCACGTTTCTTGGGTCTCTTCTTGGCACAGCATACATCACAGGCCCAACACCAATCTTCAACATCCTACATATGCCAGTCCAGTAGACCCTTTCGTGACCGACTTAGAGTTTTCTTCACTCCCAGATGCCCACTAGTAATCTAATCATGAGACTCGTCTAAGACCTCGTACCTCATTTTCGTTGCCAATACTTGCTGAGGCCATCGAGTGTCTCCCTCTGACACTCCAGTAGTCCATTATTCAAAAGAAGGTCCCACTGACTCCAGTAGCTCTTAGTCATAGGGCTGAGCCTGGAAATCACTTCCCAAGATGGTCGCATTGTACTCTGTTGCAGCCAGTCTTGCACTAGTTGTAAATCTGTACCCTCCATCAGCATCCTCTTCAAGTCTTCTTCAGGTGACACTGGCCCCATCTTTTCACAGTACTAGAAACTTTCATTAAATTTCTCCACTTCATGTACCTGCCCCTTTCATGCCTTGCATCCTGCACTATGACCTGAATGCAAACCAAACGTACGGACATGATGTAGGACTCAAATTTCAGAGCCCTGGCTAGTGCTTCTTGCATGCTTCTTGGTTCTGCCTGCCTCACTTGCACTTTCAACTTTGCACTACCAAGAGCGTAGATGAAGTGGTCCCTCAGAAGAATAGCCAACAGGTTAGGTGCTGTTCCAGGGCATGCCTTGCATGCCATGCTCTCCAGCTCAAGAGCAAGCTGCTTCAGGGATTCGCCTAGAGCGTGTACACGAGTCCAGAATACTGCTCTGTAAACCTATCTCCAGCACTTCTACTAGGTACTGATAACTGTTCCTCTCCTCCACTGACATTTGGCCAAGAATCTCCATTGTGGCAACCTTGAGCTTAGTAGCAAGCTGCACTGCCCTCTCCCTATCATCCCAACAATTCTGATCAGCAAGTAACTCAGACTGCTCATAGTAAACCTCCCAAGATACTTTGTCATCAAATTCTTGATGTTTGTTTTTAAGTGAACCCCCATTATTGCCATGCACTTCACTTGTTTGGGACCTAAAAGCTGGGGCATCATAATTCCAGGGCTCAAAACTCTTACATTCTGATTATTCAACCCTGTAATGCTACCTTTAGATTCTTGGGATTCATCAAGATTCCACATACACTGTCTTTTTTTTCTTTTTTTTTTAAATGCTTCCTGTATACTAACCTGAGGCTCAGCAGCACAAGATTTCTCTACAGTCTCAATTCTCACACTGATTATCTTCAGCTGGTCATCTACATGCTGTCTGCACACCATCACATTATTGCTCACCTCATGCTTCTGCTGCTGTAGCTCAGCATATACTTCCTCTTTCAACTGTTTCTGTTCTTTCTCCATTTCCCCCATGAAAGTGTCTAGAGGTCCCTGCATCCTCAGTTGCAACTCCTGTTGCTCCTGTATAGCCACTTGAAGCTGTTCATACCACTCTTTCTGTTCTTCACTTTGTGCATCTAGTTGTTCACTTTGTGCTTGTAGTTGTTCACTGAGTTCTTTCTTGAACTCTTTTTGTTCTTTGCTTTGCACTTCTAGTTGGTCACTAAGTTCTTTAACTCTTTCTGTCATGCACTTTGTGCTTGTGGTTGTTCACTGAGTTCTTTCTGCCCTTCACTTTGTGCTTGTAGTTGTTCACTGAGTTCTTTCTGCCCTTCAATTTGTGCTCGTAGTTGTTCACTTTGTGCTTGTAGAAACTTAATGATTGCAGCCAGAGATGCCTCCCCCTGCCTAGGTTGGCTTCTTGTCTGTACACCTTCTATATCCATGTCGAAGATTTGACTCACTGCAGCACTTTTCGATCCCACTCCTGACACCACTTGTTACGTCCATGTCGCCACAGGTTCCGACAGCAGTAGTTCAGTATAGGAAAGACGTCGCCCAGTGAACTGTTCTTCGAGGGTCTGCCTTTCAATGTACTCGAGATCAGCACAGGCATCGTACTAACACAAGCTTCTCACTTTCGTTGTCTTTATTAACCAGGTAATTACAGTGTATGCTTGCTAACTACATTTCACTGATTTCACAAGTGCTGGAGCTATATTAACTTCACAAGGCCACAAGTTAAACTTAACCAACAGACTTCTCTATTCTTTCCCCCATCCTTTTATAACCTTGCTCAAAATTCGAATACTCTGGGACATGCTCCTAGCAACAACAGTTTTCTATGATGGAGACATCCAAAATAACCAGAGCTTTCTTACATTTTGTAGCACTCTAAATGCTTTACCGTGCAACTTGAAATTAAATTACATAACTTAACAGTCACCAAAATAAAACGGTTTAGAGAAAAAGAGAATAAAATTTAATGCATAACTTCACACTATACCTCCACTCACAACAGCAGGCTATCTGACAACTCTAACTCGTAACTGAAAAGGCGCGAAACATAGGGAATTTTCCACTAGCACTTCATCTTCCCTATGGAACACATTCGTGACTATTAATATGTTCTAGTGATTTTATCTTGTTACAGCTCAGTATTCAAAGTAGGGAAATAACAATTTTTGGTCAAGCTAAATTGAACAGAGATGCAAGATAACCTCCTAAGCTACAGAGAATACAGAAGTACGTGAGTTGAGTGCGGGGTGTTGGCAGTATGGGTTGCAGGTGTGTGTGGCGGTGTTGGCAATGTGTTGCAAGAGGCATGTAGGGTGATCATTAGATGGCCGGGAGCACAATGTAGATATTCAAACAGTGTGTTCATCTCTGAACCAAAATAAGGTATGTTTTGCACAGGTAATCCATGACTGGTCGTTTTGACCAGTGACATCGCATGGACACCACCCACTAGAACAACAGTGTGTTTTTCAGCAGCCAGTGCTATGCGTAGCCTGCTTAATTATTTATATTTTATGAGTTTATAGTATTTATCACTATGTGCAGTGCGTATGGGTGTTTTGCGAAGACATCCCCCAATCATTATTTGAGACAGTTTCACATGCCAACTAATAATAACCGTACTAAAGTGCATACGTTTGTGTGGATGGAGGGCCGTGTGTATGAAAGGTATTTCAGCTCAGAACAATATATAAGAGATCTGCAAGGCGACATGTTAAGGCCACCGCCACTAATTGAAAAATAATAATAAAGAAAAAGTTGGTAAAGCCTGGAGAAGTCCGGAATCAAAGTCTGTCTACAAAGAACAAAGAAGTATGTAGTGATTGAACAGTTTTGAAGTGAAATGTAGGCGAATAATAGGTTTAAATATTTTGGGAATTAGAATTCAATTATGAACATCAAACGGTCACGTAACATAATTATCAATAGGACTGTCTTGTCTCAAGATAAAGTATTATCACCAAGAAACTATAGGGTGTTTGTGATAGGCTAAACGAATATCTGTGAACCCAGTCATTTCAAATGTAATTCTAAAGCACTATCATTGCACCATGAGTATACTCCCATTTAGTATAAATAACACTTTGAATAATTACATGGTAACGTCTTCTAATATGCTTGAAGTGGTTGATTATTGCGAAAAAATTGGTTAATGGAATAATATATTGCTGCTGACCTACAGGTTTGAAAGAAATTCTTTTCATCACTTTAAATTAACACACACCCATGAAGTTCCGATTGAGAAAATGGAAATGTTGGAGAGAGAGAGAGAGAGAGAGAGAGAGAGAGAGAGAGAGCGATTATTCCCTGGCGACTGACATTGTGAAACGGGTGCAGTCACCTCTCTCTCGCTCTCTCGCTCTCTCTCTCTCTCTCTCTCTCTCTCTCTCTCTCTCTCTCTCAAGTAATATAGAATTTGAAATACGCGCTCCCGCCGCCAAGGAAGACACCACAGTGGGCCAGGTGAACACGATGCAGGCCCAGAGCCAGACGGGCTCAGGTGCACCCCGGCCTTATGTCCCTCTTCCCCTCAACTCGCCCAACCACGACGTCGCAGTGATGGCCAACAGCTCGTCCGGATCAGCCTTCACCAGGATCGGGGTGGGACTGCTCCAGATACAGTCCCAGGCAGCACTGCGGTAACGGCCACTGCCACTGCACGTACCGGAGGAGGGACGGCCACTGTACACCCTTCAGCTGTTTCCCCCTGTAGCACCGCGGTAACGGCCACTGTACTGTACACCCTTCAGCTGTTTCCCCCTGTAGCACCGCGGTAACGGCCACTGTACGTCCCGGGGAAGGGACGGCCACTGTACACCCTTCTGCTGCAGCCACATCTGGAGCCCGCCTCGGTGTGACAGCCACTGTAATCACACCGACAGGCAGAGGTAGGAGAGGTGGAACCACGACGACGGCCACTGTACATCCCTCCTCCTCCTTCTCCTCCTCCTCCTATGGGAGTAGCACTGCAGTAACGGCCACTGTACGTACCGGGGAGGGAACAGACACTGTACGTCCCTCAGCTACTTCCCGTTGGGTAGGCAGACCTGCAGCGACAGCCACAGTATGCACCGGGGAGCGAATGGCCACTGTATATACCTCATCTGCCTCTTCCTCCTTCAGGAGCAGCACAGCGGTAATGGCCATTGTACGTACCGGGGAAGGAACGGCCAATGTACGTCCTTCCGCTGCTCTCCCAAGGGCCTGTGGAACCGCGTCAACGGCCTCTGTACATGCCGGGGAAGGGACGGCCACTGTACGCCCTTTGTCCTCAGTTCTGAGGGTTCTTCCAGAGGAGAAGGTTCTTGGCGTGGCCCACTCTCCATCCGGAAGCTGCGCGGGATGCCCTTCTGTCTCTCCCTCCAGGTGTTGTTCCCCAGAGACGCTGCCATTCCAGGAGTGGTGACGAGGTCCGATATCTGAAGGCGGGATCCATGCCCTTCAGCCTGCCCCTGGACGCCGCCCGGCCCTGATGGACGCCCCATGGACAAGATGCCGCAGTCAACCCCTGACGCACTCAAACCCAGAGGCGACCGCAGCCCCCAGCCTCCCAGGGACACCCTTCGGACCCCAGGGTGGGACCGCCCTGGTCCCTCTCACCGCCAGCCCTCCGCCTGAAGTAAGAAGCTGCAGGCCTGGTTCCTGACATTGTTTGGCCCCAGCCCCGAGGCCCACTCCCCAGGTCAAGGCCCCGACAAGAGAGGGCCTCCCTCTACCCTAGACCAGAGACGCGCCCGGGCCATGACGCCCCCAGTAGCAGTCTCGTGCCTCCTACGGGAGGGCTCACCTGTAGGGCTCCCTCCGACCCCTGGGCGCCACCTTGATTAAGTCCAGACACCGGCAGCCCCCGTGACAACACAGTGAGATCTAAGTGTCGTACCAAAGACTTGGAAGTGATAGTGCCCGTATATTCCAAAGACAGTGAGACAATGAATACCACCAGTGAATGTGTCTCTAACCTAACGTACCCAGTGTACTGTGTCAATACCAAAGTTCCAGGACTAGAGTAATATATAAGTGCTGTGGCGATACCTAAGTTCAGCAAACCAGTGTACTATATAAGGACTGAGGAAATAGGACTGTATGAACTGTGTAACCATCCCTCTATATACTCCCCTGTATAATAACTCGGGTGTTATCACAGTGTTTGTGTGACGTGATGTACTATTGTTAACCAGCCTGTCACTATACCAGTTCCACATCTTGTATACCATTGTATGTATATTGTAAGGGAATCTGGATTAAGGCAATATATGTGTTAATGTGTCCTGCCGAGTTTTTATGCCCTGTTCCTTTGTAAGTGCTCTAGTTCTGGTCTCGAAAGAGGACCCCGCTCAGTCGCTAGTGTCTTTGGGACGAGAAGTTGCTCTTAAAACATCCAGCATAACACTGGTGGCCATCGGTGGTTCTTGACCTGATCAGAACACAGAGGAACTATCAGGGAAGTCTAGCACAATGGCGGACAAACCACACATCCAACTGCCAAAATTCAACCCCAAACAATATGACATCGATGTATACTTGGCTATGGTAAAACCCATATTGGACATGGGGTTTGAACATGACAGAGAAAAAATTGCCGTCACACTGCCACACCTGGGCAAAGTAGTGGCAAGCATAGCTACGAAAATCGTCCCAGAATTAAAATGGAACCAATTCACACACATCGTGAAACAGGCAATTACTCCTTCCTTGGGCAAAGTTGTCGCCTTATCACAACTAGATGCCCTCACATACGATGGAAGCCTCGATGACACATTCATCCAGGCCAGGCAACTCATCATCGCCGCCTACCCGGAGGCCAACACAGCCACCCGGGATCAACATATATTCAACACCCTGCTGATGATCCTCCCGGGCACAACTAGGGAACTCTTCACAATATATGACCCATCGGGAGACCTGGACCAAGACCTACAGCTTGTACGACACCTCCTCGCCGCCCGCCCCACACCCCAGCCAATAAATGCAGTCAGCAAGTTCCCAACGCACGAGGCAGCGCAGCAAAAGCAACAGATGCCCCCACCCCAACCCACCACGGAGCCGTCACCTAATACCAAGGGCACACCCTCTGAAGAAATGTCCCAACCCCAGAGAAAACTCCAATTTGATATCTATAAATCCATGGCAGTTCACCACCTGCAGTCGCAGCTGCCCCCTGCTTGACATATGTGAGCAGCTGAAAGCTGCATGATGCAGGGTGGCTCCACAGGGGCGCCAGAAGGTTTCATCCCTGGGCGACGACACGCCTGAAGATGACGCTCCACCCCTCTCATATACAGACCCCAGGGAAATGGAGCCCGACAAGGAGAGCGTCGTGCAACAGATGGATTTTTAGGTCCGTCCCCACATCTCCCTATCATGGTGGGAGACACTTCACATAAATACTGACCCCCGGTCTACAACAAAATGAGGCTGAATGGGGTCAAGGCAAGATTATTGTTTGACATGGGAGCAGCCAGATCCTGCCTCTACTCACATTTTTACTCCTGCCACAGCTCCGCCTTCGTCCCCCTTCTCCCCACTTCAGCCCACCTCGTAGACGCAGGGGGAGGGCCCCCTGCCCATCCATGGGGAAACCCGGGCCCTGCAGATGAGACCCACCAACAAGTGTCCACCAGATATCCCTTCATCGTCTTTGACTCTACCTGCCGTGCATATGATAGCTACTTGGGGCTGGACCTCCTACAGAAGCTCCACGCCAACATTGACTTTCACAAGCGCCGCCTCCAATTTCGTCCAGCCCCCCCCTCCCGACCAGCCATGCCGCACATGCACCCCCCACCCTCGAGCCTCCCCCAACCAGCCACGCCGCACATGCATCCCTCCACCCTCGAGCCCCCCGCACTCCACCCCTCACTGCACCCCCCCCCTTCCTTCCCCCCTTCAACCACTCTGCATGTGCATATCTCCACCACCGGCATTCCACACCTCACCTACCACTACACCCTCCCACCTCCCTTCTTCCTCTCCCCCTCCTACCTCCTCTCCACCTCCTACTTTTCCTGCTACCATCACTTCCGCCATTACCATTCCCCCCAACACGAGGCTTGGTTGCAACTAAACAGGCCTAGTGGTATCTCTGATCTGTTTTCCCCCAACTTGCCACCAGGGGCCTTTTCGTCTCATTTACTATCACCCACGTTCCTCCCACCCCACATCTGAGCAGTGCGAATCGCGAACCTTACCGCCACCCCACTCACCCTCCCTCGAGGTTTAATAGCAGGGGACAGGGAGGAAGCCGAGCCTTGTGACGCCCCCCCCCTCCTCTCCTGCCATGCTACCTGCTCTACCTGAACGCCTTTCCACACACCAAGCTAACAGTCTTCGACAACTCCTCCTGGACTTCCAAGACCTCTTCTCATCTAGCCCAGCAGACATCGGGCACACCACATACATGAGCCACAAAATTCATACTACGTGACCACCCATCAGCCAACCCTCATGATAGAACAACCTCAAACAACGGGCAGAAGAAGACCGGCAGGCCCAGGACATGCTAGATGCTGGCGTCATTTCCCCCTCCACCAGCCCCTGTCCTCCCCTGTCGTGCTTATTAGAAAGAAGGATGTCACGATGCGGTTCTTTGTTGATTACTGCAAACTTAACGATGTCACCACCAAGGACGCCACCCCCTTACCCAGGATAGACGATTCCCTCAACTCTCTCCATGGTTCATCATGGTTTTCCACGCTCGATCTACAATCAGGGTATTGGCAAGTCCCCATATATCCAGAGGACAAACAAAAAATAGCCTTCTCCACCAGCAATGGCAAACATTATAAATTTAATGTCCTTCCCTTCGGACTCTGCAATGCCCCAGCCACAGTCTTCCGTCTTATGGAGTCAGTCCCCAGCAGCTTGACTTCGGTAATCTGCCTGGCGTATCTCGACGATGTCATCGCGTTTAGCTGAAAATGGGCTGACCACCTCCACCGCCTCAAAAGGTATTTATGCACATACGCCAGGCCGGACTAAAACTCAAGCCTTCAAAGTGCATCCTAGCCAAAAGATCCGTTTCCTTCCTAGGACACGTGATCAGAGACAAGGGCCTCTCTCCTGATCCTGACAAACCGCGCACCATCGCTGACCTCCTCCTTCCTAAGGACGTCCACGAGGTCCGCGCCTTTTTCGGACTAATCTCTTATTACCGGCGTTTTGTCAAGGGTTTCACTGATATTGCCAAACCCCTGCACAACCTCACACGGAAAGGTGAACCTTTCACTTGGACCAAGGCCCAGGTCTCTGGCTTTAACACTCTCAAAAACAAGCTAGTCTCCGCCCCTATTGTCGCCTTCCCTGACTACAACTCACCCTTCTGTCTGTACACCGACATATCCTTGGCTGCCATCAGTGCCGTACTCACCCAGGTGCAGGATGGGCAGGAACACATCACCTGCACCAGCCACACCGTCAACCAGGCTGAGAGAAATTATGCAGCCACGAAATACGAGTGCCTGGGCATCATATGGGCCTTAGACTACTTCAGATCATACGTTTCAGGCACCCATGTTGTCATCATCACCGACCACCAATCTCTCCAGTGGGTGTGACAATCCAACACCACCAACGCCCAACTAATCAGATGGAGGGAAGCACTAGAAGAATTTGACTTTGAGATATCATACCGGCCCAGAAAGCTACATACAAATGCCGACGCCCTATCCTGCCTTCCCATTAACTCCATCCGCACCGACCCAGACCTCATTCAGGTGTGGCAGGCCAAGCAAAGCCCCCCATGGATACCAATGCACACCTTTGCCAAATTGTACCAACATGGCAAACACCTGTTTTCCCAGATGGCCACATAGTACTAGACCCCGACGCCGCACATGACGCCATGGTTCACCTCCACACTAACAGTGGCATCCACCTCGACACCAAAAATCTACTACAAGTTTTCAGTGACATATATTGGACACCCAACCCCTCCACCATGGCTAAAAACATCATCCAAACGTGCCGAGCATGTTCCTTGGGGAAGGATATCACCCGTACGGCCGGACCCGCGGGGAAGATCACCGCACACAAACCATGGCAAATACTGTCTGTTGACATAGTCAGCCTCCTACCACCTAAATCAGGCTACAAGTACATTATTACTTTTGTCAAAATATATTCCAAATTCCTCATCACCTGCCCCACAAAAGAACACAATACCATAGCAGTTGCCGACACATTGGTCCACCATGTTTTCTCATATTTCAGGATTCCCCAGGCCTTACACTCTGATAACGCCCCCGAATTCACCGGGAAGGTCTGGAGTGTGTTAGCTACCCCATTTGGGTATCAAATATCCCACTCAATCCCCCACTGGCCTCAAGGCAACAGCATGTGTGAAGGAAGCCATCGCACCCTCCTCAACCAGGTGCTGGCACGAATCACACAAACGGGAAATGAAGACTGGCCCGCCCATGTAAAAATCGTTCAGTGGGGTCTGAACACATGCCCTAGAGATGATGAGGTCACTCCACACGAGTGAGTTTTCAGGGAAGCCCCTCTCTTCTACCCTCTGTCAGCACTTCAGCCCCCTTCCCCACCCCCTGCCACCAATCCCCTCCTCAAGAGACAGCTTCATCACCTTCAACAACAACAAGACCTGCAACCAGACACACTCACCTCCAACCCCTACAAACAGGGAGACTCTATCGTCGTGGCATGCCTACCTATCCCAGACAAAGTCTCGCCTCGATTCGAAGGCCCCTTCACCATCATCAAAGTCCCTAACCCATACCAAGTCGTCATCCAGCACCACAGGTAAACCCGCACATACCACAACCGACACGTGCCCCCCTTCCTACCCACTGACAACAACACCCCGCCACACCACGCGCCCCAGACCTCCCGTCACTCCATGCCGCCTTCTTCTCCTTCCAAGAAACAAACCACTGACTCATACGCCTACTACTTCTCACCTTCCTCCTCTGCCTCACCTTCCACAACCCCCTCCCCCACTTCACCCTCACCTGATCCCCCACCTGCCTCCTCCGATTCTGGTACATCACCAGCCTCTCCGCACAACACACCCCACACTGCTGCCTCACCTTCATTCCCTCTTCCACCCCACAACCCTCTATCAGTGACCCACACCCCCAATAACTCACCACCACAACACCACCTCACGGAAATACCTGCCGCCACCACCGTGGAAACAACCACCTGCACCACACCACCCTTATGCACACTTTCCCCCACCCCTGCTACTCCCGTTCCTCCCTCCCTACCCACCTCACCTATGAGCCACCCACGTGTAGCAACACCACCAGCCTCCCACGCCACCCATGCACCCTCACTCTCCCAGCCCTTACCCACCGATCATGCCCACTATACATGCCACCCCCCACCACACACACCACCATTCCCACCCGCCCACAACCGAAACCAAGCACCAACACCACCACGTGGTTCCACCACCTCACCCCCCATGCCTGTCCTCACTACCACCACCACTAGATCTTGGCGCTTCTCATGCCCAGCAGCCAGATACACCGCTACGCCATCACCTACACCCCCAACATCACCATACAAAGCCTCAGACACGACACACACCCAAAACCATCCCCATCACACTCAGCCTACGTCAGGCAAAGTGGAAAGTTCCACTGAACAAATTCCCCAGGGGGAACAGCTGCTTCTACCCTAGCCTCCCCCATAAAAGCCCAAGGACCTCACCTCTGGTCAGCATACAGCCACATGTCCCACATCATGCACCACCACCAGAGATGAGAGTTCAACGTGTCGTCTGGCATCCTCCACACAGACCTGGTCAGAGAGTCCTAGGGACACGACAACTCCTCCGTGGCCTCCACTACACTCCACACACCTCCACTCTCCACATAACCTTCAACCCACATCAAGAACCCAACTATATCACACAACATTGGACCACTCTCCTCCAGCACCTCCACCAGAAGCACATATCACCTCCAGTCACAGGGCCGTGACTTTCTCCACGTGGACGGTGGTGAAATGCGTGCTCCCACCGCCAAACCCCCCACCCCACTACGGAGCCACAGCCCCACCCCCACCCCAGGAAGACACCACAGTGGGCCAGGTGAACATGATGCAGGCCCAGAGCAAGACGGGCTAAGGTGCACTGTGGCCTTCTGTCCCTCTTCCCCTCAACTCACCCAACCACGACATCGCAGTGATGGCCAACTACATCTTGGCCAGATCAGCCATCGCCAGGATCGGGGTGGGACTGCCCCAGATACAGTCCCAGGCAGCACAGTGGTAATGGCCACTGTATGTACCGGGGAAGGGACAGCCACTGTACGCCCTTCTGCTGCAGCCACATCCGGAGCCAACCTCGGTGTGACAGCCACTGTACGCACACCAACAGGCAGAGGTAGGAAAGGTGGAACCGCGACAATGGCCACTGTATGTGTCGGAGAGAGAACGGCCACTACATCCCTCCTCCTCCTCCTCCTCCTACAGGAGCAGCACTGCGGCAACGGCCACTGCACGTACCGGGGGGGAAACGGCCACTGTACATCCCTCAGCTACTTCCCGTTGGGCAAGCAGACCCACGGCGATGGCCACTGTATGCACCGGGGAGGGAATGGCCACTGTACGTCCCTTATCTGCCTCTTCCTCCTTCAGGAGCAGCACTGCGGTAATGGCCACTGTACTTACCCAGTAAGGAACGGCCACTGTACAACTTTCTGCTGCTATCCCAAGGGCCTGTGGAACGACATCAACGGCCACTGTACGTGCCGGGGAAGGGACGGCCACTGTACGCCCTTCGTCCACAGTCCTGAGGGCTCTTCCGGAGGAGAAGGTTCCTGGTGCGGCCCGCTCTCCATCCGAAAGCCGCATGGGACGCCCTTCTATCTCTCCCTCCAGCTGTGGTTCCCTAGAGGTGCTGCTGTTCCAGAAGTGGTGGCAAGGTCTGATATCTGAAGGCAGGATCCACGCCCTTCAGCCTGCCCCTGGACGCCGCCCAGCCCTGACAGACTCCCCATGGATGAGGTGCTGCAGTCAACCCCTGACAGCTCCCCAACCCAGAGGCGACCGCAGCCCCCAGCCTCCCAGGGACACCCCTCGAACCCCAGGGCAGGACCGCCCTGACCCCACTCACTGCCAGCCCTCTGCCCGGAGTAAGAAGCAGCCCGGCTCTTGACGCTGTTTGGCTCCAGCCCTGAGGGCCACTCCCCAGGTCGAGGCCCCGACAAGAGAGGGCCTCCCTGTATCCCGGACCAGAGATGCGCCCAAGCCATGACACCCCCAGTAGCAGTCCCATCCCTCCTACAGGAGGGCTCACCTGTAGGGCTCCCTCCAACCCCCGGGCGCTACCTTGATTAAGCCCAGACACCGGCAACCCCATGGACGACACAATGAGATCTCAGTGTTGTACCAAAGACTTGGAAGTGAGAGTGCCCGTATATTCCAAAGACAGTGAGACAGTGAATACCAACAGTGAAAGCGTCTCTAACCTAACGTACCCATTATACTGTGTCAATACCTAAGTTCCAGGACTAGAGTAATATATAAGTGCTGTGGCGATACCTAAGTCAACAGACGAGTGTACTATACAAGGACTAAGGAAATAGGACTGTATGAACTGAGCACAAATAAAATAAAAGAATAATTTGGTTTTACGCCAGGTATCCCCGAAGGGCTAAGGCGTTGCCTCTGGGTAGAGGACTTTTTTGGATTGGAGTGTGTAGCATTTTATGACCGGATGCCCTTCATGATGTCTACCAATGACCCTTGGGTGGATTCGATCCTCCGACCCTTCAGTCAGAGTGGAGCGGTGTAACCATCCCTCTATATATTCCCCTGTATAATAACTCGGGTGTTATCACAGTGTATGTGTGACGTGATGTACTATTGTTAACCAGCCTGTCACAACACCCATTCCTAATCGTGTATACCATTGTATGTATATTGTAATGGAATTTGGATTAAGGCAATATATGTCTTAAGGTGTCTTGCCGAGTTTTTATGCCCTGTTCCTTTGTAAGTGTTCTAGTTCTGGTCTCGAAAGAGGACCCCGCTCAGTCGCTGGTGTCTTTGGGACGAGAAGTCACCCTAAAAACATCCAGCATAACAGTATTGTTATAAGGTCTTTAATGCAAAATGAAGATATTTGCATCTTGTTAACAATTTGTTTATTTGCTTATAAAAAAAAAAAAAAACATTACCACAATTAGCCTACCCTTTTATCAAGGGTATAAATTATGTAGGTAGCTGTTAACTGTCTGTTGATGATGGTGGTGGTGGTAGTTGTGATGATGGTGGTGGTGGTGGTGGTGGTAGTAATGGTGAGAGAGAGAGCGAGAGAGAGAGAGAGAGAGAGAGAGAGTCACATGATTCCAGGTGACATAGGCAAAATGGAAAGTAGGAGGAGCCATATTCTGGGTGTGGAGTAAGCTGCACATGAGCACACTGTTTGAGTCTGTATACTGTGGCCTGGGAAGGTGTAAAAGACGGTGGTGGTGTGTGTTGTGGGCGATGTGTCGGGCGGTTACTAGTGTGTCAATAAGTCTCACCATTGATTTTCATCATGAGCTCTGTAATATGGAGGGACCCCTCCATGTGGCGGGGGGGAACCAATCTGGCCGCACTACGTGGTGGTACTACTACTCTGCGGCCTGGTTGTGTTAGGAAGAATACTGCCACCGTATTCCCTATGTGTCGTAAAAGGCAACTAAAAGGGGCTGGGTGAGGGGATTAGGGACCCCCTCCTAGGTTTCTTAGTCCCTAAAAAGAGACAGGCCAGAGAAAGGGATGGAGGATTGAGTTATCCCTATACCCTGAAGATTGGGTCTATGAATGTGCGAGGATGTAGTATGATTGAGGCTAAAAGGGAGGAGATTGGGAAAATGTTTGTGAGAAGAAAGTTGGATGTGTTAGCTTTGAGTGAAACGAAGACGAAAGGGAAGGATGTCTATGTTTGGAAGTGTGAATGGAAGATTGTCAGGTGATGATAAAGGAAGGGCAAGAGAAGGTGCGGCCTTGTTTGTGAGTCCGGCAGTACAGCAGTGTGTGATTGAATGGAGGGAAGTGTCATAGAGACTGATGTGGGTGAAAGCGAAATTTAAATGTGAGGTGTGGGTGTTTGTGAGTGCATATGGGCCTGGTAGTGAAAGGGATGAAGAAGAGAGGGAGTCATTCTGGAATGATATTGATGAGTGTCTGCAGAGTTTTGGAGCGAATGTGAATGTGGTAGTGATGGGATATCTGAATGCTAGAGTGGGAAATCTAGCAGTCGAACGTGTAGTTGGTATGCATGGTATGCCTGGAAGAAATGAAAATGGGGAACGAATAATAGGGATGTGCGTTGAGCGAGAGATGGTGATTGGAAATTCCCTGTTTGAAAAGAAAGATATTTATAAGCATACATGGGTGAGACAGGAGGGTGGAAGGGTTGTTGATAGAGCTTTGTTGGACTATGTGGTTGTGTCCAGGAATGTAATAGGAAGATTGTTGGATGTGGGAGTTCTGAGACGGAAGGGTGGAGGTTTGTCTGACCACTACCTGGTGGAGGGAAACTTAAGAGAAGGTAAGAGATGAGTGAGAGCTAGGAGAGTTAGGTGTGGCAGAGAGGTTTTGAAAGTGAGCTGGATAAAAGAGAGAAAATGATAATCAGAAATTGAAAGATGAGTGAAACGCAGTGAAAGATCAGGAGAATGGCAGTGTGGAGGAGGAATGGCAGTTGTTTAATAGTGCTGTGGTGGGGTATGCGGAAGAGGTGTGTGGTGTGAGACGAGTGGGTGGTGGTGTAAGAAAAGGAAGTGAATAGTGGTGCAAGGAAGTAAGTATGGCTGTGAGTTAGAAGAGATGTGCATATGAAGTGTGGCTGCAGAGGAAGGATAAGGTGTCATATGAGAGGAATAAGGAAAAGAGGAATAGGGCGAGAAGGGCTGTGCATGATGCTAAAGTGGCAGCAGATGGGAGGTGGGGTAGGCGGCTGACTGAGAATTTTCAACAGAATAAGAAAATGTTCTGGAAGGAGGAGAAAACGGTGCGAAAGGGAGAGTCTGGGAAGGAAGAGCGAGTAAAAGCAGAAGATGGAAGGATGTTAATTGAGATGGACGCAGTAAGGAAGAGATGGGCAGAGTATTTTGAAAGACTTTTAAATGTAGAGGAGGAAAGTGTGGCTGAGATTGTGGCTGATGGAAGGGTGCAAGAAATAAATGTGTTGGGAGAGTTGAATGACTCTTTGATCTGGAAGGAGGAAGTGGAGGAGGCAGTAAAGGAGATGAAAAAAGGGAAAGCTGCAGGTATGGATGGGTGTGCTGTGGAATGCCTAAAGGATGGTGGAGTGACTATTGATGACTGGTTAGTAAGATTGTTGAATGTGTGCTTTGTGAAAGGTATGGTGCCAATTGACTGGGCAAGTGCTTGTGTGGTCCCGTTGTATAAAGGCAAGAGTGATAAGTATGAATGTACTAGCTATGGGGGCATAAGTCTGTTGAGTGTTGTAGGTAAGGTGTATGGTAGAGCATTAATTAAGAGAGTTAAAAAGGGTACAGTGGGAGTGATTGGTGATGAGCAGTGTGACTTTAGGAGAGGGATGGGATGCGTGGATCAGGTATCTGCTGTGAGACAAGTGTGTGAAAAGTATTTAGTGAAAGGCAAGGATGTGTTTGGGGCATTCATGGATTTACAGAAAGCGTATGATAGAATTGACTGGGAGGCTTTGTGGACTGTTTTAGGATTGTATGGACTTTATGGTAGATTACTGGAAGGGGTGAAAAGTTTTTATGTAAATAGTGAGCTTGTGTATGAGTGGGAAATACCGTGAGTGATTGGTTTCCCATGAGAGTGGGGTTGCGGCAGGGATGTGTGATGTCGTCTTGGTTGTTTAATATTTATATGGATGGTGTTGTAAGGGAGGTGAATGCAAGAGTGTTAGGTGGAGGTCTGAGTCTGGTGAATGTTGATGGTAGAGAGTGGAATCTGAAACAGCTGCTGTTTGCAGATGATACTGCACTAGTGGCTGATTCAGAGGAGAGATTGAGACAGTTGGTAGAGGAGTTTGGAAGGGTGTGTGAAAGGAGGAAATTGAAAGTAAATGAGAATAAGAATAAAGTGATGAAGTGTACGAGGTCGATAGATGGTAGGGGGATGACTTTAGTTCTGAATGGTGAGTTGCTTGAGGAGGTAGAGTGTTTTAAGTATTTAGGGTCACATGTTGCTGTGGATGGAAGAATAGATGTAGAAGTGAAGTTTAGAATGAATGAAGTAGGAAAGGTGCTGGGAGGAACGAAAAAGGTGTTTAGATGTCGTTCGCTTAGAATGGATGTAAAGAGAAGGCTGTATGAGGGTGTTGTGGTACTGACTGCATTATATGGGGCTGAAACATGGAATATGGGTGTAGCAGAGAGGAAAAGTTTGAATGTAATGGAGATGAGGTGTCTAAGGAGTATGTGTGGAGTGACGTGTATGGATCGAGTGAGAAATGATGAAGTGCGGAGGAGAACTGGAGTTGTTTGGGAGATGGCTGATCGAGTTGAGCAGAGGGTGTTGCAATGGTTTGGGGATATGGAGAGAATGGATAATGAGCGATTGGTGAAAATGATAACTTGATTTGATGTGAGAGGTGTAAGGCTGAGAGGGAGACCACGAATAGGATGGATGGACAGTGTGAAGAGAGCGTTGGATGTGAGAGGGATGTCTGTTGAGCAAGGAAGAATGGCTGTGCGTGACAGAAATAAATGGAGAGATATTGTGAATGAATAAATGATGATGCAGCCCTGGAGGGATATTCTCCCGCATTTGGTCTGATCAGTTAATCAGGTCAGGTGTGGGTAAGGGGATGGGTCTTTTATGATGTGGCAAGGGTGAACCAGCTCTGCTGTCGGGCCCTGCTGCGGATGTCACTGATTGCACTGCGCAGTTGACCCTTGTGTGGTGTGGTGTGGCGAGGATCTGTCCCTTCTCCCCTTTGGGGCTAAGATGTGAAGGAGTGTGTTTGAATGGATGAATAAATGGAGAGTGTGTCGTCCTGTCTCGGCTACCTCCCTTTCCTTGGGGGAAGCAGCCTAGGTATATAGATAGATAGATAGACCTCCACAGCGAGCAAGTGCCTTTGGCTGCCATATTGAAACACCACCCTCATCACCTCCACCATGGTAATGCAATTGCAACACTGTTCAAAGTTTGCTGTCTCTGTTTCGCTGTTGCTTTTGTAAGCTGCGCAGTGAACCATGGCACTATATTTTCCAAATTCATTGGCTGATTTCAAAAGGTGTGGGCATTAGGCGAGGTGCATGAACATGGCTGCCACTACATCAATGCCGCCCTGGGGCCCTGCACATAAACTACATGGTGCTACCCATGAGAAAGCACCTCCATATTATTGAGCTCAGCCATGGTCTCCATACACCGAAATACACCACACGCTGTTTTACACCTTTGACTAAATTATCAGGCAGTTGCATCAATGTCATCCATAAAATGTCCCTGTCTTTTAGTCACTGATATTGTCTCTAAACTTTGTTACCCAGCGGACGTCTTATGTAACTTACTACAGCTGAAGATGCTAACTTCGGATAATTTCATTCGCTTCAGGGAAATTTTCATAGGTTTGATTGTTAACTGCAAACAGTCTCTCTTGATCTAAAAAATTTCGTCGACAGGAGCAAAAACTAATCTCAACTTCCTGCTGGGATTAAACTTAATTTGATATTTTGTCCAGACTAGCAGCAGGGAATTTATTTCAGTTAAAGGAAATCCCCATGTAATGCTAGGTGTTTTAGGGGTCGGCTTCCCGTCCCGTAAATGCCTAATGTGTAGCGGGGCTCTCTTTCTAGACCGAAGCTTAGACAAATAGGAGAGAGGTAGGACACAAAAACTCAAGGCAACAACCTTACACGTGTACAGTATTACTAAGTTGGACAGGGGAACGAGTAGATGTCACTGATACAGATACACTGGACAATTACAACCCTTATGTCTAGATATGGGTTATCAGTATCGTGCAGGATACTGCTCAGATCAAAATGAATAGCACTTGAGGCAGAGTATTATTAGTTATGGGAAGTCCGGGCTTTATATATTCGTGGAGTCGCTGATATTGTTCTTTGTTGGTAAGTGTTTCTTTGGCACTGGGGTCTGGATACTGTTTTAGTATTAGGAGGTATTATCTGATGGTAGCGTATTCACTATGATAGATCCATCTCTCACTGGGTGGCCGTATTCGCGGTTACACTCTCACTGTTACTCCACCACTTTGGTATTATCACTGACTTCCGTTAGAGGGTTAGCTCACTCTTATGCCTCTGTTTTACTGGGTCACAGACACTGTACTATCACGGTCACTTGTTTCGGATCCGGGCGTCGTGGCGGTCAGGTAAAAGGGCGGCAAAGCTGTCACAACTTTACTACTGACGGGGCTGGGTTCTGCCGGGGGCCTATACATCCAGAGGCCACGGGATCACATGCAGGGGCGCCCTCTCTCGTCCGGGGCTGTGGGTGGCGAAGGGCCCTGCGTTCTCGGGGCTTGGGTCTGGAGTAAGGCCCTCAGAGTTGGGGCCAAATAACTGCCTGAACCTTTCACTCAGGCGCCCGATGGAGGACGAAGATCTCCAGCGTCGGGGTGCGGGGAGTTCCCGCCTGGGCGTCCTGGGGTTCCCGAGGACTGCAGTCCCCGGTGCTTGGCGGCACCGTCAGGAAGGGGCTGCAGCAGCAGACTGCATCAGGGTCCGTCAGGTGGGCTCTCTTCAGAGCCGGTTGCAGGGAGCAGAGGCCGGGGAAGACCACGGGGCCTCTCCAGTACTCTTCTAGGCTCGGGACTCCCTCTGGGTCGTGGACCAGAGAACAGACGTCAGCTTCCGACAGAGGAGCGGCTAGAGGCCGTCTCTTGCCATAGGGCCCTGCTACTGGCCGTGGCCTATTAGGGGCGTGGCTACTGGCCGTCACCAAGGCCCGGCTACTGGCCGTGGCCTGGGGGAGGGAGCAGCTACCAGCAGACCCAAAGGCACCTTCAGAGCAGCTACAAGCCATCTCCTTATGAAGGCGGGAACGGCTACAGGCCGTCTCCTGATTCCCCTCAGAGTGGCTACAGGCCATCTCCTTCAGGAGGGTTGAGAGGCTACAGGCCGTCTCAAGAAGGGCACCTTCAGAGTGGCTACAGGCCGTCTCCTGATTTCCCTCAGAGCGGCTACAGGCCGTCTCCTTCAGGAGGGTCGAGCGGCTACAGGCTGTCTCGAGGAAGACACCTTCAGAGTGGCTACAGGCTGTCTCCGTCAGGAGAGCTGAGCAGCTACAGGCCATCTCAGGTGTGCTGGCAGGAGCTGGAGAAACAGCTCCACCCCGAAGCTGGTTGGGGGAGGCTCGCCCGGAAGGTAGTCTGGTATTCCTGCCATGGTGGCGGCGGGCGAGCTCTGGGTCATAGGGGAGCACGGCCCGGGCGGATTTATGCCGTTGTCGCTCCGAGTCCCGGTCCGCTGTCGTTGCTCCTCTATAGGCTCCTTGTGGAGGTGTCGGAGCGCCCCCTGTGTCACTAAACTGCATTTTACTCGACAGTCAAATGACTGACTTATCTCAGGTAGCCCTTTCGTCGTCGCACATAACACAAACTCGAAGTGAAAAGTTACCTGTCATTCCATGAAATCTGTTCACAAATTAATGTGCTGAGATGGATAAATCAGTTCACTTATATGCATTCTCTGGTCATCCACTCTTGAAGTCATTCATCGATCCATCCACGTGTCTTCCTGTCCAGTCACCCATTCATCCTTGTACTCATCCACCTGTCTTCTAATCCATTCATCCATCCAATCATCCACATGTCTTCTACTCCATTCATCCAGTTATCCACCTTCCATCTTATCCATTTTCCATCCAATCATCCACTTGTCCATTCATCCATCCAATCATTCACATGCCTTGTCATCTAGCCATGGAATCATCTACCTGCCTAATCCATGCATCCAGTCATCTAATTGTTTAATCTATGCATCCAATCATTCACCTGTCTAATCCATGCATTCAGTCATCCACTTGTTTAACCCATGCATCCA